>NC_090702.1:29748319-30352358 GCF_040954835.1 Lepisosteus oculatus
TTGGGTCTTTTGTTGTGGGCTAGAAATGAAAATATTATGCAACTCATGGAAGTGGGAATGGTGCTCAGCTACCAGTGCTGCTGGGTCTGGCACTACCTGGATTGGACAAAGGGACAGAGTACCTGCTATGGCAGCTGGATGTGCCTAACAACACAAGAATTGTGGATCACAAAGAACAGTCTCATCCAACACAACAAGGGTGGAGGGAGAGGTAGCTGGAGGAGAAGATCCTTGTAAACCTCAGAGAAAGGATGAGGAGCAACATAGTCAAGTGTTTTTTTTCTACAGCAAAGTAGCTCTGGAAAGGACTGTGGGCCCTGTATAGGGACTAAGAAGCAAAAACCTATCATTTTGAGCTCCAGAGGACTGGACAACTGCAGTTTCAGAGCCAGGACTCTGAAAAGATACATGGACTATAGCAAGTGGCAGGGCTTAGAAAACTCTTTAATTGTGCAAAACCAGCCCCAGCAACTGCTTGCACAGTAAATGAATGGAAAAAGGACAATCACATTTTTAAGAACTTTTTCTAACTTAGTAGAGATTTTAGATTTATACAAGAGTGTGTTCTCATTGTAAGATCGATATAATGTATATTGTGAAATAAAGTTTACATTGGGTTTTGAGCGGGGACCCAACCTCAGTAGATGTCTCTATCAACATGAATCTGGTTCAGTCCTCTCCCATGCACATACAGGAGGAGTGCCTTCCAAGAGACCATCCTAATAGAGCACACTTGGCCTGGTCTATGGAGGAGTCCAGCCTGAGTACATGCACCCTGAATCAGCGGGCTCCATGTCCCTTTTGCTTGGACCACCCAAAGTCTTCTACCCTGTCTGGGAGGATGCGCCCCTCTAGGCGGAGATGCCCCTCTGCGACTGGACTAAGTGTGACAGAGGAGCCTGTCACGAGATACAGATAGCACAGAAAATACAACATTCATACACCTTCCATTGAGCAGTTCCTGAGGGTGCACACTCAGGGCTTGACTAATAACTGCTATTACTTAATTTCATATACATTCACATACATAAACATACTTAATTTCAAATACATTCATATACTTAAACACAGGTATGAGTGAGTATTGTGGTGCGAATGGAGAGCGCTCTCAATGGATGATACTCACTGTTTGTTTGGTGTCAGTACTTCCGGGGTGAGTCAGCATATGGTGGCCTCAGAAGGCCAAACCTAACCCCGGTTTTCAAGGCGTATTTAAGGGGATGGGAAAAACTACGCATCGAACTGGAGAAATGTTTTTTTTTTCCAGAGGGGGAGGGGCTTTAAATCTATTTAAACTAGCTCCTCAGCCTAAGAGGGAGTTGGTTGTTGGTGGTTAATATTTTAGGTAGATTCATTTTATTACACTTAATAATTAAAAATATAATTGTTGACCTTTTTTCAATAGCTATTTTAAGAATGTATGAATGTAATAAATGTAAGCAATCATTATATTCTGTAATAGAAAATGTTATTTAAAATCAAAATGTACCTTTAGTTACAGCAATAGTAGTTGTTCTGGTTTCTTTCTTTCTTTATTCAGACATAAATGTCCTTCTAAAAAGTCCTTTAAATTGTTGTATTAAAATACATTATTATATGTAATATCTTTCTATATTATACTATGTACAATGATATATAAATTCTTATAAAAACTAGACAACTCAACAGGTTGTTTCCTTTTGAGTAATTTCTTTGAAAACAGAATAATGAAAAGTAACATACAGTAAGCACGATGAATTTCAGATTCTTTTGCAGCCTTTCTTTGGAGGGTCAGTAAAATTGTGAATATTGTACATTGCAATGCTTGGGTCTATCAAATATTGGATTATTATTATTATTATTATTATTATTATTATTATTTTAAAATGACATGTGAATATCCTTTTGTAATAGTCTGTTTTTAAGCACACTTTTGATACAAATACAATTTCCTGTAATCAAAGCCCTGTTTGTTAAAATCTTGTTTTTAAAGGAATCAAAGTGAAAAGAAAACTTCTTCTCTTTTACAATGTACCTAAATGTCATGCTTCCGAATTGAGCAGTACTTGGTGACAAGTCTGAGGAGTGCTTTGACAGCATTTAAGCTGTCCTCTGGCAAGTTTCCAAGGTTCAGCCTACAATACGTTTTGTCAGTGTATAGAAAAAGAGATGACAGGTTATTGTGCTTCGCTTTTTTTGGAATTAGTAGCTTCAGATACACTATACAGCACCCTGAAGAAGCTTACAGCATGATCTGCAACACAAGTTGACACAAGTCCCACTTGGCTGTGCTTCATGATTTCAAGTGTATGAGACCAAATCATTGCTGGATTAGTTCATCCACTCCAGACTCCAATGTTATAGGTTGCACTTGATAGTAGAATTAGTTTAGCTTGTAACAGACAGTGGATGCCATTCAGAAACTGTTTCCCATGGCTTCTGTTGTTTCTTTCTTTTCTTTTGTAGCTTCTGATAATGTAAAAGCACAGTACCCTGAAGGTCAGTACTATGAAAGCCCATTGTTTGTCATGGACAGCAAAAGAATGGGATGTCTAACAGAAAATAGAAAATATTTCCATATATCTTGTTAACATTTACATATACTTGTATATCTAAAACAGCAGCCTAGATAATCTTACCAGGTAACCAGTGCTACATCATCTTATTTGTTTCTTTTTTGACCAAACTAAATCTAATAGATTTAGATATACTGTATAACATAAGATTTGTTCCTATAACATTTATTAAAAATAATGATTGGAAAAGGTGAGGAATTTATTAGTAGAGTACTATATATTTTAATAAACATATAACTTATGTGATTGTTAGGCAAATTCAATAAATTATTTAAAGGGTTACTAAACACTTTATACTGATAGCAAGCATAATGGTTTCCATTGCTATCCACTGTATTGTGCATTATCCTAAATTATCATACAGTATATATCAAAGCTATATTTAATTTTTAATTTTTGATTTAAATTGCATTGAATGATCAATTATTTAAAGAATGGTGATTAAATCAAAATGCTGATGAATCTACTGTCCAAATGAAAAAACAAACACAAGGGCTGCCCTGTAATTCTGTGAACGTTCAAAAACATAATTTAAACATATCTTTCTTGTACAGGAATTCCAATTAGGCTGCTAATAAATTAAGGAAATTGACTGCAAAGAGTTTGTTTTAGCAGGCTGTTCCTAGATAGGTTACACATTTCTCAAGTTTGTTATTGTATCCCAAGTCTCAGTAGAAATTATTGTTATGTTAAGTTGCAATTCTTGGGTTGATTGATGACCCAGGATGTATCCATTAAAATATTTAAATAATGGTAAATACATAGGACATGCTATGCTGTTAATCTACTAGACTGTGGACATGAAAGGCAAACAAAGAAACCAAAAATAGTTCTGCAAATCCTCAAACCACTGCTGGCCAAATCTTGGAGATACATCTTCTAATTTCTTAAAATAACTTCTGTAGGAAAGGACAACAGAAGCTCCCTGAACTTTTGTTAATCCCACAGAGGGACTTTGTTTTTATAAGACTGTTTACTGCTTCATGAGTCATAATCTGTTCTAAGGAAAAATATTCTGCCAAGCAGTAGTATAATACCAAGCAGGTAGTAATATCTCTGTTGATCCTTTTCAATTGGTACGAATATGAATATTTTCCAGTTTCTGTTTATGTTGCTAACAGCTGTGTGAGTGTCCCAGTGGGTAGGTACAGCCAAGTTATCATGTAAAACCCTGCAATATTACCTTTAACTTCTACTTCTTATACCTGTTATCTATAATACATATTAATGCTTTAGGTGCTGTAAAAGGATGACATAGTCGTCAATTTTATTTTATAGTTTGCATTGTTAGTTCAGTAAATTCGGTGCTTTTCCAATAAAAAGGTCCTCATCTTAAAGAAATATAACCTACATAATCCCCCTGTTAATGTTAATGATTGAATAAATCTGGGATTAGATATGCAATGGAAATACTAACACACATGGAAACATAAAAATGTGCCTATATTAGATGGTGATTCATGTTATATTGCTGTGTTATGGTGCTGTTGTAACGAAAGTGTTCTTTCCGGACCCTAAATTGACGACACAATCCAGGAATGAGTGAGGAAAACACGGGGTAAAAAGCATGCAGGGGTCAGGAATGAAAACAGGAGGCGTGTCCATAGTGCGCAGGTATTCAGGGAGGTGAGTCCGGGGCAAACAATCCTAAACAGAGTCCAAAGGGAAATCCAAGACGAAGGCAAAAAATCCAAAGCTGGGCGGTCCATCTGAGACAAGGACAAACAGGATTAAAAACCGGATCCGGTGGAGGGTCGGGGGGAAAAGGGGGGAACAGGACCAGACGCTCAGATCCCGGACTCGCTTGGTAAGGGAACCAATGCAGAGCCCGGAACAGAGTGGGCGTCTGGCTTTTAAGGTGGGCTGGAAGGAGGCTTGAAGAGGGGGCAGGTACACAAAATCAAGTCCGAAGTGAAAGAGCCAAAGCGCCCTTAAGGGGTAGGGACTACAATCATGACAGCTGTGAATTATATTGGCAATCTGTAGAGAGACTTGAAAACTACTTTCCATAAATGATCACCAAGCAACTTGAGAGAGACTGAGCAAATAGGCCAGGAAGACTGAACAACATTTGCATCAAGTCAGTGTGCAAAACTGGTAGAGACTGACCCAAAATGACTTGTGGTGGTTCCACCAAAACTTAGTCTGAATACTCATACAATCAACACATTTCAGTTTCTCTCTTAAGTTTTTGTTGATATTTACTGTAACTACATTTACTATTGTGACATATACTTACACTTAGAAGTCTTCAGTTTGAGCATTCAGGTGTTTAATAAAATAATGTTTAAAATGTATATGAATTATTTTGTGATTTTACAAAATGGTACATTATAAGAAGGACCAGACTGCTTTTACAATGTGGAGGTCTATATACGAAGCGTTACATCTAAAGTAAATGGTGATGCCAAATAATGTTATACTGTAGCTTTTCTTTACAGCAGGGACTGGGAAACTTTTCAAGACTGAAGGGAACATACAGTAGCATTGTCTTTAACTGCTTACACCTGCAAAAGGCTTAACAGCCAAAACATTGCATCTTTTCCTTTTATTTTTCAGCATGGGGGGTAAAAATAACAAAATTAAGGTTACAAAAAATAAGGTTACATAATAATAGATAATAATGTAATAGAAATTAAATTAAATAAACACAGACAAAACTCAATATAAATAGAGGTGCCATTGTATGTGTCCATGGTGTATGCAAGATACTATGTCCAAGTAGTACAGTATGTCTTTGTAGCCATTATGGGTGATTTGCTAAAGGAGCTGCAGGTTGGCTATTTAGCAGTCTTATTGCCTGGAGGAAGAAGCTGTTCCATAATCTGTTGGACTTTGACCGAATGCTTCGTTACTGTTTACCAGATGGTAGGAGAGAAAACAGTTTGTGACTGGGATGACTGGGGTCCTTGAGAATGGACCTGGCCTTCTTAAGACATCTAGCTGAGTAGATATCCTGGATGTATGGTAGCTCACAGACGGTAGTGAGCTGCGCTGACTTCACCACTCTCTGCAGTACTTTGCAATCCCGGGCGGAGCAGTTCCCGTACCAGGCAGTGATGTAACCAGTCAGGATACTCTCAACAGTGCACCTGTAGAAGTTGGCCTGGATATGTGATGGGATGCCAAACTTCTTTAGCCTGCGGAGAAAGAATAGGTGCTGCCGTGCTTTTTTGATGAAGATGTTAGTGTGGTGAAACCAGGTTCAGTATAGCTCATTGGACATAATGCTATTATGTTGGACATATGCATGTACATAATGCTATTAAAATAGGCTTCTTGATTGTTTGTGTAATGATGTTTCATAGAATAACAAAATACAGAAATCTAGTAATGTGATTTCATAAAAATGCCAGGTACTTAATATTTGAAAAATTAAAATAAATTATTAATATCCTGTGAAAAAAACATTAACAAATATTTTAATTATCTCAAGGTCTGTGAGATCCACATGTTGATAGGGTTTATTTTTCATTTTGATATTGTGTCATATTTTGTGCAGAAAATGTATGATCATTCTTTATTCTAGATTTGTGTTCACATATTCTGTGATTTATACTTAATATCTATGTTTCAAGAAGAAAGGCTGAAGTAGTTTAAGGAGGTAGCTGCGTCAGCATGCGTAGGTTGCAAAAGATCAAGTAAAGGTTTATTCCATGCTGAAAAGAGAAGAAAAGAGACACAACATTTCAGCTGTGGAGCCTTCTTCGGGTCACCGAATAAGCAAAGGTAAATCAAGATCAAGAGTTTCTTGCTTGGAAGTTGGGGTTTGCATGGACATTGTCATGTATTATTACAGTAGAGTAGCACCTGATTAAATAAATAGGGACAAATGAACATTTTCACTGTGTTCCTGGAAGGTGTGCCAGACTTGATGTTTATGAACTAAGACATGGTCTTGTAGTAAGGTGATGGCTAATTTTTTGTATATTCTGTTTTTCTTCTGTATGGTGAACCTAGCCGAAAAGGGGCCATATTGAAAGGATAGGGTATTTATTCCTTCCATGGATCTAAATAAAGTACATAAAGCAAATGTTCAAAAAGACGTTATAAGAGTTTGTATCCCTTCAGTTTTAGTATAAATGGAATCTCACTAGTTTTTTTAATTCTATTTGACATTTGCTAAAAAAAATCACCCATTTCATTTTCTCAGTTTTTAATATTATTTATAGCAAATTATATTTCTTGTTTTGTGAACACTTTTGCAGTGTTCTGAGTTCTATTTAATTTTCAGCATGTAAAATGTAAGTTCAGCTGGATTCATATCTGGAAATTGACTTGGCCAAGTGGTATTTTCTGCATTTTGTTCTCCTTGATTACACTGATTGTATGTTTTGGGCCATTGTCATGCTTCATTATTAACATCATCAATAAAGGTGAGTGAGGCACTTTGAGAGGCAGCCATTACGTACCCAAGCCAAGACATTACATCCAGCCTGCTTCGCAGATGAGATGGTGTTCTTTGGAGCTGTAGTTCCTGACTACCCCACACTTTTCCATCAAGGTTTAAGTAAAGGTTTATCTTAATATCTTTTATCCACACAACTTTGTTCCAAAACTCCCCAAAACTACATTTCAGTTCTAAGCAAAACCTTCTACCATGTGTGAATTATATAGTAAGTTTATCCTTGTACAATGGTAATTGTTAGTGATTTCACTGACAGTTGATTTCAGATACTATTTGACACCTCTGACAATCTTTTATTCGGTGCAGATTTGTTTTTCTTGATTGACCCGTTCTTGGCTAATTGATTATTACAACTGTGGTTGATTTCTTTTTCATTATATTTCAAACATCCGAACTTTAGTTCTGTGCCCAACTTTAGTGCCCAGTTTCTGTAAAATGGTTTTGATAAAGTTTTTTCTTTTCTTTTATTTCCAGAATTACTTGTTTTTCTTTAACAGAAAGTTCTGTGGTTTTTATTTTTTATTTTTGACTTTTGAGTATAGTCTAGGAAAATTGAAGTTAGTGTGGTACAGCTTGATGGGATGTCCATAGCTCTGAAACTATAAATTCATTTATGGAGTATGTGTTCAGTCAACAACAGACAGAACCAGGTAGTATAAAACATTTCCAAATATATTCCAGCTCTGATGTGGTCTGTTGGTCTTCCAGCTAAAATAATTTGTCTATCCAAACTCAAACATGTGTTCTTTAAAAAAGTAAAATTAGCTTTTATTACCTATATTGTTTTATATTTCATTATTGTTATTCTAAATAATTAATTTACCATGCAAATTGAATTTAAATTTAAATGATGGAAAATGATACACCTCAGGCTACAATACAGGTTGATTTTCCTGCAATGTACTCTGCTTGGAAATATGTTTAGAGAAATGTTTTCAGAAGCTATTTGTGCTAGAATAGTTTAATTGCATAAAAACAAATCCAAACAGAAATAAATCACAGAGAAAAAAACAAGCACATATGGCCATGAATGTGCAAGAGAAATCCATTGCTAAGGAATAAATAATAACAGGAGTTTGACATACAGTTGCATATACATTATAATATACAATACAGATTAGAATATCTTTATCCATCTCAGTGGGGTGGCCATTGGGGATTAATTATAAATTAACTGTTCAGCTATGAGTTGATACTTGCAATGCTGGATGTCCACAACAGCCCAATGGAGCATCCAGAGGTCTTAAGCAGGGACACTATCACATCAGGGCAAGAAGCTAGAGGGGGTGATAATTGATCTTCTATCACTGATGATATTAAACATGAACTGTAGTTCACAGGAAAAAAGAGATTTCTGTTGATGTGATTGTCTTACAGTTTGTCAAGAAATAACTCCAAATGCAAATTGAGGCTCAGAAGGCATTTTTCTGTTTGTACTTTGCCACATTCTTCCGATTAATTTTAAAACCGTAATCCTGACTCTGTGGTCATTAAAAATCCCAGGGCATTTCTCAAAAAGAGTAGGGGTGTTACCACAGTGTCCTGGCCAAATTTTCCATTGGCCTTTATCAAATATGGCCTTCTAATAGTCCCTGTCTATGAATTGGCTTCAATACTCTGTTCTCCTCCTCATTGATAGCTGGTGTGTGGTGAGCATACTGGGCCACTATGGCTGCCATCGCATCATCCAAATAAGATAGACACGACATTTCACATGTTTGAAAGTGAAATAGATCATTATATAAGTTATAATTACTCATGCTTGTGATGGAACATGATAGAAGTGTACTTTATCTACAAAGAATTACAGAAAACATCAGGGAAAGGGTCAGGGTTAAATTCATAATGTGTATACAGTACTTTAATATATAGTTCAGGTGGGTAGCTGCGTCAGCATGCCTAGCCTGCAAAGGAACAAGTAATAGGTTTATTCCATCCTGAAAAAAAGAAGAAAGAGAACACATCGTTTTGGCCGTGGAGCCTTCTTCAGGTGACACCTGAAGAAGGCTCCACGGCCAAAACTTTGTGTTCTCTTTCTTCTTTTTTTCAGCATGGAATAAACCTATTACTTGTTACTTTAATATATATATATGCTGCAGATGAAGTGTTACTGATTCTGGTTATGTGTCTTAGCTTATGCTGTGGACCAGATGTTTATTTATTGCAGGAGGCAAATATACTTGTCTTTAGTTGTATACAGCATATCTTTATACCAAAAAAATACTTTAGATTTTTGTACTATTTTTGAGTTGTTCTGTTTGTCTACATTTTAATACAAAAATAAAACATAAACTAAAACAGAAATTTCCTATCACAATGTTTTCTGTATACATTGTTTAAACAAAATGTCATTTCACACAATCAGTTTGATGCTTTATATCGGAAATACTTTAGTATTGTATTGATCAATGCAAAACACGTTGTTAACTATTAAACAAAATGTACAATACATCTCCTCAATATATGAGATAATATAATATAATAAAGGTAACAGGAAATTTAAAATAGACTGCTTAATGGAGTAATACAGCAGCAATTATACTTTTAATGTTTTCTTATTCAAACCCTACTACTTATGGTTTCGTGCCTTCTGGGATTGTCTAAAAACATTAAACTAAATTAAAAATTCACAAATGTTAAGATACTTCTTTCCATTTACTCGTATGGATAATAAAAACATAATCAATTACTGTAAAAACATGTCAACATAAATGCATTCTGTGATATGTTGTACTACGCATAAAGAAGACTCCAGATATACGTATTTTCCTTATGAATGTAATATGATACACCTAGAAAAGAAATGTTAATATTCTTAACATTGAGATTAACCAGTATTATGCACAGACCTTTAAAATATTATGCTACATCTGTATCCTAAATTTAGAACCCAGACTCCTTACTGATGAACTTTGATTAGCATTGTGTACTATCTGATATGGAATCAGAAGAAAATTCCATTTTGAACACATGCAATTAATACTTTGAGTTAAAGCATTAGCGATCTGTGAATATCATTATATACAAGCGCCACAATAAGTTTACACTAAAACTAAATTCTTGATTCAGTCCAAACACATTTTGCTACCATGTCTGTTACCAAGTCACTGAAAACTAGGTTGTTTCAGTAAGGGCAGTTTGGCATTGCCAAAATGCACAGATTAACATTAGTAGTTTTCTAAGATGAAAGCTATTGTAGTGTGAATAATTTTGACATTTTGTCACATGTTCTTTGCTCTTGAGAAACAGATACGTTTAAACGATAATTTATTTTGGGTTTCAGAAAGCATGACCTATACTAATTATTTAGTTACAGATTGTTTTTTTCAGTTGTTAATCTTCATTTTTCTTCCATCGTAACACAGTAACGTGCAACAGCAAAAATACCTAAACACAGTGTCTGTTGATCTTCCTTAAATTCCAGGACCTCGTTGTTAAGAACTAAGAATTAATGGTGATGAAAGATGGTATACGTATATTTTTGTTGCAAGATAGATATGGTTTTGAAAAACTGGGAGTGAATTGATTTCAGCATGACAAAGTTTTCCAGTGAGGTAATGCGGAGTGAGACCCGAGTCTAATTAGTTTACTTATGCACCAGATAGGGGGCACAAAAATTTGACACTTGCAGGCATTGGAATGGAAACACGTCCACGATTTTTTGGCACTCTCAATTATTTATAACGTGTGGGTTCCATGTGTAGGAGTAGTTTATGTGCTCTGGAGCTCTCTCGCAGATAATTATTTCAAAATAAAACAAAGTGAATTAAAATAATGTTGTACAAAATACCATTTTACGAAAATATTTTAATATAGAGTCACTCGCAAATATAAGAATCCCTCCCTTCTTTTTGTTTTTAATCAACATTACCACTACTGTTGCTACGGATATGTGCCATGACATAATATCATCTTAGCTTTCCCCAGGGTAGAAAACCTTTTATTATATATATATAAATTATATCAATAAAGCTCAAACTGACTGATGGTGATCACCGTTGTATCATATGTGAATCACTGTTAGGATATGAAAACAGTAATGAACTTAGCATTATTAGAATAATGAGTTTGATTACTAAAGAATGCATCTGAATTGCAGAACGGAGAATTTGTATATCCGACTGCACATTTAAGAAAAAGGAGATGTTATGCCAGTTTAATTCATCTCAAAAGACTCTGCAGTAAAACGGCACTGGGGTTATGCTTACAACCTAACCAAGGACATCCTATACTCCAGAAAGAAGAGCGTAAACCGTTCGGTTCAGCTGTGCTCAGTGGTATATGTGAGAATGAGACACTAACCCGTGATTGGTGCAGCAGACCGGGGGCGTTCCTAGTGTTTGATGTTGGCTGGAGGGGTGCAGGGGTGTTCTATGGATGGCTAAGGAAAAGTTTAGTTGGCACCAGTCCCGTCGTAGCCTAGAAGTAGCTCACACAGTCACTAACTCTTTGGAATGTACAGCAAATAGTAAGTTTTTGCTTAAGGTAGTGGATGCCTTCTTGGTAATGCGATGAGGGGAATGCACTTTGCGAAGCTTGTGCTGCAGAGAGGCTTCACGGACCATACGACCTGTTGGTGCTGACAAGCCGGGAAAGGAGGGGGAGAGACGCCGGGTAGTTTGAGAAGGTACTTTGCCGGAGAATAAATCCCTCGCTTCTTTGCTGTGGAAATCATGCAGTTTACAGTCTGGCTGGCTGGACTACTGTGTCACCTCTCAGCACTTATCTGGAATTCACTGGAATATCGATTGCATCCCAAACAAGGTAAATGTCTTGCTGAGTGAGGGGGGAGTATTTCAGGGGCTTTACAAACTCTAGGAAAAGTTTGCTAGTGGGGCAATGGCGCTGTATAGAAGGTTGAGTATTAAAAATGTGCAATTAAAACAGCCCGAGAGGTGATTTTGTTATCTTTTTATGAGTGCAATGTGCACAACATTCAAAATTAAAATTATGTTAGCCCTGGCATTATAAATCCCAGAGATGATCGAACTTCTGCCAGTATTACTATTATTGTGTAAACACGCAACTACAAACATTTTGTTCCATTTAAACTGCATTTTATTATCATCAACATTTTTCTTTTAGAAAAGTTCGTCAAACAGCTGTCATCCTACGAAATTATCACGCCTCTCCGTGTGAATGATTTCGGAGAAACGTTTCCACACACGCTGCACTACAGGAGGAAAAGAAGTGCGGATGCGAGTCTTTGGGGGTCAAGAGCGCACTACAGAATTGATGCTTTTGGACAACGCTTTCAATTAAATTTAACTGCTGATTCCGGATTTATAGCGCCCTCCTACACCGTGACACATTTAGGAGCAGAACGTAGCAATTCATCAGAAACGCAAGAAGACTCCACTGATATAAGGCATTGCTTTTTCAATGGGCATGTCAACGCCGAAAGTGAATACATCGCTGTCTTCAGTCTATGCACTGGCCTCGTGAGTATTACTTTTTCATCTGTAAGACACAGTCCAAGGTCTCTCATAAATCAGTTTAACTGTAAACCTTTCAAGAAATATGAAAACTCTGCTTTTATATACAGATAATGTTAAAACGAAGTTCATCAATGCCGGTGTATAGCTGTCCATGCTTTTTGACTGCACACGAGCGCATGCGTTTCTAGTTCAGGGTCCATGTAGTCTAGGACAGATTCAATGTACTTTGGCTGCTACAAAATAAATCTATTTAAAGTCGTCCCTTTTTGATCAAGTGAAAACTACTAATACCATTGAAACGTGTAAAAATATTTTACATGAGAAGTACGATTTTCACTATCTTCAGAGAGTGAAAGCTGAGCAGCATGTTACTCCTACCCACTTTCAACACGCCCTATTAGAGTTTAGGCGGCTCACTTAGTTCTAGTTATACTTTTTACCCGAAGTGATAAAAAGCAGCCATTCGACTGTATCCTTTCAATGATTACAAATAAGTAAGGAGGAACCATTAAATAGAGTATTTAAAGATCTCAGGGGTCAGAAATATGCTTTAATTCATAAATTCGGTTACTAGAAAGCAGCTCTAGGCATGATAAATTTCACTTTGGTTACTCCAGTCAGAAACGATACATAATAAGGTGTCCTTTCTAACTGGTGCATTCAATTTGTTAAATTATGGGTACATTATTGTGTTCTTTTTCTAAGAATATAACAATAAACTCAAAAATAATTTACTGTGCAGTGAATTATTATGGAAAGGTCACCAAGTCTGCCCATACCTAAATTAAGTTGGAAAGATCCCCACAAAATCTCAAAGGCTTTTTCAGAGCAAGCTGTAAAATTAGATAGTGTGTTAACATTAATTCCTTATTGATCTTGTGGTCACAGATGGATTTTCTGGCAACTCCTTAAGCACTGAAAACTACCCTCCTGTTTACTGTTTGCCCTCTGGATTTGCACTGTTTACATTTGCTTTTGCCCTTGCATGCTTTCACAGTTTCCTTCCTAATCTTTAGACTGCTTAAGTGCTAGGAAGTAGAAGCTATTATGAATTACACACCAGTAATGTCTTTAAATTAGTATAAAGA
This sequence comes from Lepisosteus oculatus, assembly GCF_040954835.1. NCBI lineage: Eukaryota > Metazoa > Chordata > Actinopteri > Semionotiformes > Lepisosteidae > Lepisosteus > Lepisosteus oculatus. The sequence goes on from NC_090702.1 coordinate 29,761,809, forward strand.
GGTGCATAATAAATCATGTACATTTCTGAAATGGTGCTTAAAAAATATGTCAATTTTATGGCATGAAAACCATTTCACAGATTAATTTAACATGTCTTCACAGTAATGTATGAAAAAATCACTGTGAATGTGCATATTAGATCTTGCATTTCAGTATGGATATTTAGGAGGTCAGATATAGCTTTTGACCAAAGGCCAGAACAAGCAGACCTTTGGTGCATGATATTATTATGTAGACATTCACACAGAAATCATTAGAAAAACCTTTGTCTTCGTAAACAGAATATTAAGGAATGGTATTGGGAATAATATGAAATTGGATAAAAATATGTGTGTTATTAGCATAACAATAAATGTGCAGTGTTTTTATATCTTGTTGTAGTCTCTTCATGAATTAATGTATATGAAACATTTACATCAGTGATCTAATGATAATTAGAAAATTGATCACATTACTTTTCATTATGTCATAATAAATCCCAATACTGTACACCTCTGATGTTATGTAAATTCATATTTCCAACAGCATTAAATACATCATTTCAGGGCCTACCAACTAGCATGTCATCATTGTATTGGTGTTAAAAAACATTTTTGGTGCTGAATATGACTGGTATAAGCTCCATGTACAAAAACTATTGTGAATCATAGTTCAACAGAATCTGAAAAAAATAAGATTGTCAGACTTTAGAAGCAGCTGCATTTATGTGCATTTCTACTTCTCAGAGATGTGTGTATTTGTATTCTTATTACAGTCTAACCCTAGTATTCGAAGAGGCATTAAAAATACAACAAGTGCTTTTGGGACTAATAACATTTGTTGTGTTTTTAATTTTTCACAGTACATATAATTAAGTTCTTTGTAAGGTTCCTCAGATTAGTTGTTGGCAGTTCTTCAGCTTCTCTTCTAGTGCACAAGACATCAACCATTATTCAGGTACAGTAGGTTTAAGCATGTACCTTAGAACAGCAGTCATGTGTTAAAAGTTTGGAAAGACTCAGCAGAAATTGGAAAGGTAGGTTATATTTGTCCTGAATGTACTTGTAAGGAAAGTTATCTTTAATGGATAGAAACACCCACTTATTGTGGGATGATGTACAGTGGGAATAATTCTATACAGTAAGTGCATTAATTGGCCTCCTGTATTACAACATATTGTCATGCAGAGGGACGACCAACAGTATGTTATATGGAACAAGTAATAGGTTTATTCCATGCTGAAAAGAGAAGAAAGAAAACACAACGTTTCGGCCATGGAGCCTTCTTCAGGTGTGAGGCTCCACAGCCGAAACGTTGTGTTTTCTTTCTTCTCTTTTCAGAATGGAATAGACCTATTACTTGTTCCTTTGCAGCCTACGCATGCTGACGCAGCTACCCACCTGAATTATGTTATACAGTATGTACAGTTATTTAAGTTAAAACAAAATTTTTGGCTCTTCCATTGAAAACAACTTTTTTTTTCCCTTTGTTTTATTAAAGCTTCCCATGTTAACTATTATGTATAACAGTGTAGCGATTTAATGGTTTGAACTTAGATACAGTAAACAAATAGAAATTGGGACAGCAAATAGGGAGTACCTTACGGCTGCTGGGATTCAATCAAAACAATAGTGACATACACACATGGATTCCTGGAAAACATTCTACAGTTTTATTAATACAATGATAAAGTGTGCCAAACAAACCTTCTCTACAGTAACAGTACAGGCTGAATTTTATGTTTCCTATTTCTATTTTTCAGAGTGGAAGTAACCTTTACATGTTCCTTGTAGCCATTGCATGCTGATGCAGTCAGCTCGCAGCTCCCCAGTCGAACATCGTCAATATACAGTAAAAATATATGCACACCTGTTGTACATTGGGGTTTGCGATCACAAAAGTACAAAGAATTTTGAAATTACTCATAATGGGGAATTTTTCCCATTTTAATAATATTAAATAGGGAGGTTAGTGACATTATCATTATATAGTGCACAGTGTTTTGAAAACATTTTTGATAACCTGTATTATTCTTTTTAATATGTTAGTAATAATTTTATTCCACAAATGTATTCTTAGAGAGCAGAACAGAATATCAATTCTAAATCAATATCAGCATATCAATATAATCAATAATTATATAAAACATTTTACTTGACCAGACTAAGGAGAATGATGTTCTTGAATGGGTTTGAGCATTGTGCTGCAGTGCTAAAAAATGTCTCATAGCATCGGACAGTAACCTCCTTCAGTTTGGAAATGTCATTATTTCATTATATTCATTTTTCTGTTGCTGGAATAGCAACCCTGTTGGGATGTGTCATCATGTCATAACATTCTAAAGTTTGCAGGCTCAACACTACAAGTTCATCATTTCTTAAGGGCATAGAATGTGATTCCAATAACTTTTCATCCTCATCATCATCTACATTCACATTTTCAAAACTATTACTACATCTAACTCTGTAATGGTTGTGGTCAGACTGTGCTGGTTTTAGTCATGTGATTAGTTAGCTGTCACAACTGTGTGTCCAGCAACCTCTAATCCAGATCAGCATGGGTGGTGATTGGTTGTGACATCATCAGGTGTACTGTGGGTCCCTGTTATAACTTTAGGTTATGTTGCTAAATAATACATCTTATAGGGAAACGGCTTTATTACCGTTATGTAATGCTTGCAGGTATGTCCATATTATAATGAAGTTGCAGTGTGTTTAGAACAGTGTGTTTTTTGCATGAGTATATGGATGTTGAATGACTTAATTTATGAAATAAATTAAACAAGTAGCAAACCTGGGTGTCAGGTGCTCATCTACTGTCTACCTGACAGTAGATAGCAACATCTTAGTGAAAATACAGTTTAGAATTTAGAAGCCCATTATCACACTTTAATACAGAATACTGTACCACCATCTCCCTCTGCGTTGCTCTGTCTGTGACACCAATATTATTATGACTTGAAGCAAAAGCACCAATGCCCCCCCCCCACCACAATTGAACCAATAAAAAACAATACAACAGGACAATACATCAGAGAAATAAGGAAAAGAAAACAAATTACCCAATCAAGAATATTCTAGTGAAGAATGCAAAAAAAAATCAGCAGTAAGGGAATAAATATGCATGTAGTTAGTTACCACTGCTGTAAAAAAAAAATACACTTGTGCCTTTTTGAATGAATATTCAGTTAACAAAGGATTGTGAATTTTACATAGACAAGGAAACAAAGGCCAAGAGATGGAAGAATTAAAGGAATATATCTTTCTATTTCCTCCGTCACTGTCAGTATACAGTGCCTTGCGAAAGTATTCGGCCCCCTTGAACTTTTCAACCTTTTGCCACATTTCAGGCTTCAAACATAAAGATATAAATTTTTTATTTTATGTGAAGAATCACCAACAAGTGGGACACAATTGTGAAGTGAAACGAAATCTATTGGATTTTTGAAACTATTTTAACTAATAAAAAAATGAAAAGTGGGGCGTGCAAAATTATTGGGCCCCCTTGCGTTAATACTTTGTAGAGCCAACTTTTGCTGCGATTACAGCTGCAAGTCGCTTGGGGTATGTCTCTATCAGTTTTGCACATCGAGAGACTGAAATTCTTGCCCATTCTTCCTTGCAAAACAGCTCGAGCTCAGTGAGGTTGGATGGAGAGCGTTTGTGAACAGCAGTTTTCAGCTCTTTCCACAGATTCTCGATTGGATTCAGGTCTGGACTTTGACTTGGCCATTCAAACACCTGGATACGTTTATTTGTGAACCATTCCTTTGTAGATTTTGCTGTATGTTTGGGATCATTGTCTTGTTGGAAGATAAATCTCCGTCCCAGTTTCAGGTCTTTTGCAGACTCCAACAGGTTTTCATCCAGAATGGTCCTGTATTTGGCTGCATCCATCTTCCCCTCAATTTTAACCATCTTCCCTGTCCCTGCTGAAGAAAAGCAGGCCCAAACCATGATGCTGCCACCACCATGTTTGACAGTGGGGATGGTGTGTTGAGGGTGATGAGCTGTGTTGCTTTTACGCCAAACATATCGTTTTGCATTGTGGCCAAAAAGTTCGATTTTGGTTTCATCTGACCAGAGCACCTTCTTCCACATGTTTGGGGTGTCTCCCAGGTGGCTTGTGGCAAACTTTAGACGAGACTTTTTATGGATATCTTTGAGAAATGGCTTTCTTCTTGCCACTCTTCCATAAAGGCCAGATTTGTGCAGTGTAAGACTGATTGTTGTCCTATGGACAGGCTCTCCCACCTCAGCTGTAGTTCTCTGCAGTTCATCCAGAGTGATCATGGGCCTCTTGGCTGCATCTCTGATCAGTCTTCTCCTTGTCTGAGCTGAAAGTTTAGAGGGACGGCCAGGTCTTGGTAGATTTGCAGTGGTCTGATACTCCTTCCATTTCAAGATGATCGCTTGCACAGTGCTCCTTGGGATGTTTGAAGCTTGGGAAATCTTTTTGTATCCAAATCCGGCTTTAAACTTCTCCACAACAGTATTACGGACCTGCCTGGTGTGTTCCTTGGTCTTCATGATGCTCTCTGGGCTTTCAACAGAACCTTGAGACTATCACAGAGCAGGTGCATTTATACAGAGACTTGATTACACACAGGTGGATTCTATTTATCACCATCAGTCATTTAGGACAACATTGGATCATTCAGAGATCCTCGCTGAACTTCTGGAGTGAGTTTGCTGCACTGAAAGTAAAGGGGCCGAATAATTTTGCACGCCCCACTTTTCATTTTTTTATTAGTTAAAAAAGTTTCAAAAATCCAATAGATTTCGTTCCACTTCACAATTGTGTCCCACTTGTTGGTGATTCTTCACATAAAATAAAAAATTTATATCTTTATGTTTGAAGCCTGAAATGTGGCAAAAGGTTGAAAAGTTCAAGGGGGCCGAATACTTTCGCAAGGCACTGTATTTCATGCATATGTGTTCATGTTTCATGCAGTTTATGTGAACCATGCACTACAGTGGATTGGGATTTTTCAGCATTAAACACAATACTTTTTACATAAATATAATAAATAATATGTTTAATTTTAGTTACTGAGTAATTCTGTGCTTTACATTTGGAATTCATAGTTTATTTGTTTCAATAAAATAAAAAAATAGGGACAATTAATTAAGTTAAGTACAGTAGTTAAGTCATACTGTACCTTATGATATTAATGGAATTTATACTTTTCTTTTTTACTTCCTTTATGAAAAAATGATGTTGCATTTATCTTATATGGCTTTATAGTCATATACATATACAATATAATTTGTGATGGACTGGCTTCCCATCCAGGGTGTATCTTGCCTTGCACCTGATGCTTGCCAGAGTAGGCTCCAGCTCCCCCATAACCCTCTATTGGGTAAAGTGGTTAGAAAATGGATGGGTGTTGGAACAGGTATCTCCACTCTGTCTTCTCACATGTATACGTCTTATATGTACAATATTGTAGAAACGTAATCTAAACTGAAATAGTAAAATTTTAAATACAGTCATTTCTGCTCTAACATATGTTCCATACCATGAATAGGCCACAACTCGATAGATTTATTGGGGAATGCTTTTCTATAATGCTTTTGCGTGATTCAAGTACTACTAGACAGACGTGTAGAGGAAAAATGGTTGTGTGGCAGCCTTAGCGCAGGGACACATGCTTGGGATGTGTTGATGTGTTCTCTCAAGAATTGGTCTAACATCCCTATGCATTTAAGTTGTGCATTTGAAAACACTGTATATACTGTTGTTGCAATGAATGGCAAGGGTAAGAAGTGTTCTGCTTGTGTGAAAGAAATGAAAAACCATTACTATGTTAAAAAGTTATATGAGAGAAATTAAAGAATGTCATTTGTATACCATTCATGCTACTGGGCTTACTGTAGTGTGCATTTCTAAAAAAAGGTTTCTTACAAAAAAAAATCCTTCACTATAGAATTACTCATCGCTTATTAATGTAAATTCTGATGCATATTATATCTTTATGTTTTCACTGTTTTGTTTCAAATTATAATGAAACACATTACATATTGTGCAAAAGTAATACATTCAAGCTAATAATATGATCAGTTGCTGTAACACAATTTTCCATAATGTGGTGTTTTCCAGGAACACAACTATCACATAATAGCAGAAACGCATATATTAAATTTTGTACAGTGAGATGAGAATCATAGGACTATCTGATACAGGGCAACAAAGAACAGTCAATAGACAGTACCATATTGTTGCTTTTAAATTGAGACAAACTCAAGCAAACAAGCCAATTTTAACGTGTAAAAACTGAAATACTAAATAGTCATTAAAAATCCTTCTGTTATAAATCCTTTTATTTTATGTGATATGTCATTGTTTGTTAAATGATACAGGCTACACATTTTAATGAGCTCATATCTACTTAAAATTGTTAGTGGGGAATTATCTGGAAAACTAGTTTTGCTGTTTTTGTTGTAAATTTTGTCTGTTTGTGTTGTAAATTATTTTGCATTCAGTAAGAGGAGGAGAAAAGTAAACAGGAGATCAGGATATGGATGAGCCACATTTTTCTCATGCTTAGTAGAACCAAAACAGAGGGCATGCTGATTGGAACACCTACTCAGATTGTGACCAGCACATTCACCGTTGTTGGAAATGTTATCCCCCTGTCCTCAGTGGAAAACAATTTGGGAGTAAAGTTTGATGTTTCTCTCAAATCTTCTGGCTAAGGTCTCCTCTCAATTCTGTAAAGGAACAGGTAAAGATTTATTACATGCTGAAAGGAAAAGAAAAAAGACACAATGGGTTGGCCTTCTTCAGGCTCCACAGCTGAAACAATTATTAAGAAGAATAAAAATAGTTGTATCTCTTTTGCTTTCAACACGGAATAAACCTTTACCTGTTTCTTTGCAGCCTACGCATGCTGATGCAGCTACCTGCTTGAACTTTCTCAATTTTGTAGACTCTTAAAATGTAATTCATGCCTTCATTTAATCTCACCTGGATTATTATAATGCTCTCCTTTGTGATTTAGCACATTAATTAAACAATGAATTATTCAGAACAGAATTGCCAAGGTACTCACCAGAGCAAGGAGGTCAGACCATACCACCCCCGTTCTAGCAGAGCTCCATTTGCTTCCTGTCCATCAGAAAGTGGATTTTAAAGAATTGCTTCTGGTTTTTAAGAGTTTAAAAGGCAAAGGCCTTGTCTATCTCGCTGACCTTTTTGTTCAAACATCACCTGGTCCTTTTAGATCAGGTCAAATTAATCTGCTGCACATCTCCAGAACCAAACTATGTACAGTACTATGGGTGACCGTGCCTTTTCAGTCTATGCTCCTTGCTTGTGTAGTAGCCTACCTGATTATCATGAAATTTAAGAGAGAAATTTAAAACCTTCTCTACCAGCAAGCCTATCAATGTCCAGTTTTATAAATTCTAATGATCTAATTCAGTGGTTCTCAAACTTTTTGGACCAAGTACCACCCCTAATCCAACCAAAGCATCCAAGTACCACCTACAAGTCATCATCTCATAGGAACCCCAGAAATTATCAATGACCATGTGCACACACACTCACACATACATATAATAAATATCATAATAATAAACTTTGATATATTAAAATGTGGCTTCTCAAAGTGTTTTACAGAAAAAAAAACAACACATAAAAATAAAAAAGCACCATTTCAGTGAGAGGGGTGAGCCTGTTTAGTCGAGCAAAGCAGATGTGAATTAATTTTTCGAGCCTTGATACAATTCACAACAGTCTAACAGATTTTAAATCGTCAGGCATTTTCTTGACGGCAAAGATCTCGCGGTGGATGTTGCAATGAAACCATTAATTTCTGGAGCAACTTCTCTAATTCGTGCAACTACACAGCTGTGTCGGCTTGTCATTGCTCTAGCACCGTCTGTACAAACTCCGACACATTTTATCCAGTCGATGCCATTCTCTTCGATAAATTAATTCAGAAGCTGAAATACGTACTCTCCTGTAGCTCCTGTTGGTAGCGGCTTACAGACCACAAAGTCCTCACGGGACGTACCCTCAAACTCGTAACTAACGTAAATGAGCAAATTGGCCAAATCGACTATAGACTCATCTAATTGCAGTGAAAAACAGCTGCTTATCTTAACGCGCTCTGTCAGTGTACTTTTGATATAATCCTTCATTTCAATAATTCTATGAATGACTGTGTATTTCGGGGGGGGGGCAGCAGGTCGAGCTATTCAGCAGCTTTTTCTCCACACATAATAGTGTGGGGCTTACCTGCTTTAGCAATCCGCAAGCTTGCATTTTTCCGCGTTTCCTTTTTTATTTCAGTGTTTATTTTAAGTATTTATTTCATGCGCATGGGAGAGAAACACAGAGACGCTCGGTGTATTTTTCTCAAATTAACTTAGAACAGTTCTTAAATATTTTTCTGTTATTTTTCACGCTTTCCTGTGCTCACAAGATTACCAGCGTTTGTAGCACGCATTTCTATGCATTCCTGTGTTTACAACGTTGGCATTGTTCCAAAATCACCCACATTCTCCTTTCTCCCTATTTGCTGGAGATACAGTAGCTTTTTTTAAATACAATTGGTCACTTGCGTCCGTAGCACGCATTCCTATAGAGTGGTATAGAATTACAGAGTATCTCTTGTGCCCACTGAAGTATTAGCGCGCACTGTATCGTAGTACGTAGGCTGCGTATTCGACACGTATAAAAATACAAAATATGAAAACCCGTCCCGATTTTTTCAGCGCACACAACACAGTTCCAGGGTCATTTGGCGTACCACCTGGCGGCCCGCCACGTACCACTGCCGGTACACGTACCACAGTTTGAGAACCACTGATCTAATTAATAAAGTATCTAATTTCCTATCTTTATCCTTCTTTGTAATCTTTATGTTCTTTAGGTTTAAGTAAGTTCTTTAACTTCTTTTAGCTTTTTCCTTTATGTGAAGCACATTGAAATTCACTGTAATTTAATGTAAGTAAATTAATCTATTATTAAATGGGCACTGGTTTTGTTGACATGATTGGTGCAGATTGAGGATATATTTAAGTGTTCACCAATACACTGATGAATCCCTTTAGCTGACAGTTTATTTTCTGCTCTTTCAATCTAATTCTGAATTGATGATTTTGTAGTGGGGCAATGCAAGATGACATAGTACTAGGATTACATGGCAGAAGTTCAAGAAAACAATGTAAAGGTCTTGCTCTTGTATCTCTTGTCCAGAGTCAGAACATCTGTGGGTCCAATTTGCAATTGCCATAGACAGGGGACCATAGTGACAACATATTAGTTATAATTTATGCTCCTTTTATTTTTAACAGTTTGTTTACACTAGGTTTGGTGCTTTTGTTTAAAATATTGGATTGAATACATTAGACCTGGTTTGTTGTATTTGTTTTGTGCTTCAGTACAGATTAAATCATTGTTACATAACTTGCAGACCATCCAATAAGATCCACTTCTGTACTGTGTTGCAAACAGTTTCTTAATTACTGCATTGTTCTTTCTGTTTATCAACTAAATAATTAAACAGCTGGCTATAACAAAATTCAGCATTGGAGCAGTCTGTAGACACCGTCGTTACCTTGGTTTAAATGATTACAGTATTTAAATTGATAATTTTCTAATCAAGGAAACAAATGAATGTTTTAATTTACCAACCCAGGGCCTTGAATAATCTTTGATAATATCTATCGCTATGAGCCTGTGATCACATTAATTGGGAAAAGTTTAAGTTTTATATATCTTTTTCATTGTAACATGATTCATTGATATTTTAAAAGCCTTCAACCATGTTCAACGATTGAAGGTCCTTATTTTGGTTCTATATAAGCAATAGTATCACAAATCAGATAAATGGCTTTTGAGTACTGTCTCAAATATTCTTTCATAAATACATTTTACTTTGTAGTACTGCACTTGTTCACTGTATAAATAGGATCAAGAGCGTCTTATCATTGCCATGCACATGTTCATTTGAATTTTGGGCCTCAGCTTTTTCTTTTGTAAATGACAGCCTGTTGCCTAGTGGTTATGTTTACCTTCAAAGAAAAACATAACATCTTAACAATAGAGTAGATTTGTATTGTACAAATCTGCAGTGGGAAACACTCCAATTTGCAGAAATGGTCTTTTGCTAATTAGGGATTGGGCTTTATACATTTAATTCTTAAGCAGACAGATGTTTTTTTTCTAATTCTCAAGCCCCAGTGTTGTGTCTAAATGTTTTCTTTGAAATCTCTGTTGTACAGCAAAGATAATATAAGATGTATAACTTGACTAGTTAATTAAAAGGGAGAGCTCCACTAAGTACACTGAATAGGGCAGTGAGGATTATGAAAGCATTCGTGGTCTGTGTAGAGTTTTGGAAGAAGATTTCTAGTTAGTCAAGAGCCATTTTGATCCATGTTTGTCTGTCATAAATGTTTAAATTTGCTGTCTGAGGTAGTACAAAGACAGAAATTGAGATACAGTGTTTCTAAATGTGACCATGTCCAATCATAACAGTTTTTGATCACAAAAAAATTTCACTTGGTAAAGGAAGAAAAATAATGAAAAGTCTGAGGAATATCCCAGATATTCTACCTATACTGTAACACAGTGTGTTGCTTAAAGTGATTATATTTTTCAGTCAAAACTGATCCAATTGCTATGCATAAATTGATATGCTAAATATCTGACCAGTATTCACAGAGTACTATGATAGTGTATAAGACACTTCTAGTTACACCTCCAGCATGTTGCAAGATACTGTAAATTATCTGACATGTATGCATTGCATAAAATTACAGTTTTTAACATGCATTACAGGTAATATATCAAATGAAAAATACCTCTATATAAATATATAAATCAAACTTCAAAGATTACAACAAATGAACACAGTGAAATAAAGTCTTAAAATTTTGGTAAGCTTGTTGTATTTAAATTTATTCCCTATATTATTATTATAATATTTAAACAATATTTCTTACACTGCATACAATCAATATGTGAATATCATAGACTACAGTAAACTTCCAAAATGTTTATCTTTATTGTTATAAAGATTTCCAAATTACTTTAGAAGCTAATTGATAATTATCTCATAACAATGTTCCCACTCTTCATGCAGAGTTTACATTTGAACAAATAATGGAAAAATAAAACAAAGAGCTAAAAGAAAGCCTAGCTCTTAGTTCGAGTTCCTCATCAAAATACAAGGGCAACTAACCTGCCACTGTTTTTTTTTATGAAAAAAAAAAAACGTGTGTCCAAAAAAATTAGTCTTTCCAGACTCACACTGTGGACGTCTTTTTCATGTTTGTATTATGTTCAGCATCCTGCTCCATTCCTCAGACTTGGTTCAGATTGCTTCCTTCAGATCTTCTTTATTACAGCCTTTTCTGTCATCTCGAGTCTTAAACTTGTTATGTTGCTCTTTCCTGCCTTGTAGAAAAAATATACAAAATATAATAGCTACAACAAAACAACAGTTAGAGTGTAGCAACCTTCTCTCACTCTGCAGTGCTTCCCAGCTACAGGTGCACCTGCTATCGGCTTGATTTTTTATTCATATAGGATGGAACAAAGCACACAGCTGTTTCCTGTTCAATTGTGCTGCTGGAATTCTGTCATGGCCATTTTAATGCTGGCAAAAGTATTTACAAACTGAGGGACACTTCACAGCAAGTACTGGCCTTCAGGAGTGGCAGCCCTTGCAGCATCACAATATATATGTATTCAAGGCATAAGCATTCAAGCCTAATTTAAATTACAAACACAAAACTTCTTTAACAAGCCATACTGTTTAGTGGCCTCTGCTGGTATGCAATAGAGCAATATTACCTTATTTCAGAATAAATATGACTGTTTCTATTGGTTCCTTCAGTAACCAATGATGAGTAATAAGCTTTTAAAACAACTCAGGGGACAAGAATTTTAGGAAGCCAAGAGAAAGGTAATTTAAAAATTAAAAGAATGTCCCTTAGAGCACAGTGAAGTCAATTGTTAATAAGTAGAAGGTGTATTATACTATCCAGGGAGCCTAAATCAGCGCAAGGAAGGAAGAGGCTAGGAATGCAAAAGAGACAACCAATAGTGACTTTGCAAATGCAAAATAAAATATTTTAAAAATGTGTGCATCATTTTGTAACATCACAAAATCATATGGTATTTGATAGAGTCTGAATACTTTTGCAAAGCGCTTTAAATTTGATGGTGCTATATTCTTTCTGTAAAACAAAAATCACTGTAAATCAGTCCTGGTGTGTGTGTCTGTGTTTTTGTGTTTGTGTCTGTGTGTGCACTGCATACAGACTGATGCTCCATTCAGGGTGTACCTCAACTTGGGCCTGTTGATTGCTGAGGCTCCCCTTTTGAATTGAATGAAGTAGTTAGAAAATGGATGGTTGAAAATGTCACTGTGTAACTTGTATACAATTATAGGATTTGTTATTGAACTTTATAAATGTTTCCGTTGTTGATCTGTCTTCCTAAGCCTAAAACCTTAGATATTTCCTTGTATGAACTCCAACTGATCAGCCTGTGTAAATTGTTACATGTTGAAAGCATACTTCTTTACCCTTCCACAAGCACTATTTATTGTTTTTCAGCCAGGTGAGAATGTGTCAGAGAAAACTAGATTATTAGCTGACCGCATATACTTAAGATCACCCGACTAAATAAGTGTCTTTCATTGAGTGATGCGGTGCTAACAGACATATAATATAATGCAATAATGTTATTTATTGGCCCTGTGTTGTGTCTATGTCCTACAAACTGTGTGCAGTGAGTGATTTTAAGTACTTTCTATTAAATATAATTTTTATAGAGAATTGAAAAGAGTCCTTAAAATTACAATTAGACTGTTCCTTTTTTACACCTTCATGTGCCTGTTCAGAGAACATTCAGTAGCACATCTGATGTGGTGGAGTGTACAGGTAGGTCAATGCAATTACTCAAGGCCCTAGAGCAACCAGAATCCTTAATCAGTGTTCCTCTTTCTCTCAGTCTCTGAATAGGTTAATTTAATTAATTAGTCAGAAATTAAACATTGTATGCTGTGTGTTTGAGAGAGGAGCAAAATCAAGTGTATAGGTTAATTGGATATGTTCAGTTAGCAGATGTAGTGCCATTTTTCTGTTTAATCAGAAGATTTGTGTTTCTCCCCTCAGATTGGAACATTTAGAACCGGAAATGGAGAATATTTTTTAGAACCACTGATGATTTCAGGAGAAGAGTATGAAGATGAGCACAACAAACCTCACCTTATGTACAAACATGAACCTAAGAGGGAGACACCACTGAAAGAAGATGTTAAACCTTGTGCAGTGTCAGGTAAGGTTATTTAACCTGACTTTTTGTGACATGTTTGTTGATGCCATATTTGCTGTTCAAGGTGAGCCCTCTGTATTAGTCAAGAAGTTTCATACTATTGATTACGTTCTATTTAGGAGTTGTATCAGCATGTGATCTGCAAAGAACAAGTACGTGTTAATTCCAAAATGAAAAGTAGAAAGGAAAAAAACACATTGCTTTTTCTGTGGAACTTTCTTCATCTCAATTTAAGGTTCCACATATCTGAATAAGGTTTTACACCTGAGGAGGTGTGCTTCGCATTTTTTCAGCTTTGCAGCATGGACCTTACCTCTACATTAGGCTATTAATTAGTTTTTTTTCAGATGGTTTGCTTTAATTTTTGATAGCATTAGGTAAGTAACACATTACATAATATGCCCATCACTGCTCATCCAGTTTATGGTTGCTAAGTAGCCATCACACGCCAGCAGCCATATCACCCTGCAACTCACAACTGGCAACCCACTGAAGCTAAGCAGGTGTGAGCCTGGTCAGTACCTGGATGGGAGACCTCCTGGGAAAAACTAAGGTTGCTGCTGGAAGAGGTGTTAGTGGGGCCAGCAGGGGGCACTCACCCTGCGGTCCATGTGGGTCCTAATGCCCCAGTTTAGTGATGGGGACACAGGCGCTGCTTACAGTACAGCTGTCCTTCGGATGAGATGTAAAACCGAGGTCCTGACTCTCTGTGGTCATTAAAAATCCCAGGGGATTTCTCGAAAAGAGTAGGGGTGTAACCTTGTAACAAATTTCCAATTGGCCCTTAATAATCCCCATCTATGAATTGGTTTCATTACATTGCTCTCCTCCCCACTGATAGCTGATGTGTGGTGAGCGTTCTGGCGCACTATGGCTGCCGTCGCATCATCCAGGTGGATGCTGCACATTGGTGGAGGGGAGTCCCCATTACCTGTAAAGCGCTTTGAGTGGAGTGTCCAGAAAAGCGCTATATAAGTGTTAGCAATTATTATTATTATTATTATTATTATTATTATTATTATTAAGTGAAGGATGTATGGTAACGACTGTTTGCAAATGCCCTCAGTGACACAGGATCCACAGTATAATTTGACAGTTTGTTCCATTACCATGTGGTATACCATATGTGGAAAGTAATTGAAGTTAATATAAATTAACACCCTAATGTTTTTTTTTTACATTTACAAAATGTATCTAGACACGTCTGAAGCAATAAATTAAAAACAATTGTTAAGGAAAATTACCTAGCACAGTTACCTAGCATGTACATACTGTAACAAGGTCACACTCGCCTTTGCCTTAGGGGTTTTTGCTTCTTGTTAAATTAAAGGTTTTTCAGATGCATACAATTACAGTATATCATGCCTTTTCCTATTGACTGCTAATAAGTTTAGAAAATGCCGTTTGTGATTTTAGGCTAGAACACTTTTATACTTTTAAGGTTAGTGTCTGTGGCTGGAGACTTTTTATAGTAACCACGTCCAGATACCCTCTCTGTACACCAGTGATAAAAGTGATAAAGTAACAGGGACAAACAGATCTATTAGGTGTATCCACTTTTTAAATCTTTTTTTTACAAAGAAAGATTTAAAAACCTTTTTTACTTAAAGCTAATAGAAGGCATTTTAAAATTACATCCAAATTTTTCGCTTAAGTACTTTAAATTTGTTTCTGCTTTGTGATAACTTATATTTTCTTTAGGCAGACATGCATGCATCACTAAAAATGTCAAGTGTGTAAATATAATTTTCTGGTATAAAAAGCCCCATAACATTTTGTAATTAAAACAATATCATATCTTCTCCTTGGAGAAAAAAGTTTAATGTTGAGTGTTTTTGCAGTAATATTTTAGTAGTATCAACACTATAATCTCTGACAGTTATGTGACATCTGATTGAATTCATATTCAATTAAACCTCTAGTTAAAAACAGCTGTTTCTATCTAAATATAATTATGTAGTGAAAATAGTATAATCTTTTGTTGATATTTGATAACCATTTGAGAAAACATAGAGAAGATTAGTTTAGGTGGGTAGCTGCGTCAGCATGCGTAGGCTGCAAAGGAACAAGTAATAGGTTTATTCCATGCTGAAAAGAGAAAAAGAAAACAAAACGTTTCGGCCATGGAGCTTTCTTCAGGTGTGAGAAAGACAGGGCGGTAAGCAAAGGTAATGTAGTGGGAGAACAAAAGCTGGGACAGAGGAGGAGCGGGAGGCGGGAGCAGGGGACAGGCAGAGTGGCCAATCAGGTGGTGTGAAGTCAGGGTAGGTGAAGAGAGGTGTGAAATGAAACTTCCAATGAATGGAGAAAATTAAGAAGAAAATGAGTCTGTCGTTGAGAGAAGGGGAAAGGTTTTTGTAGTCTTTCTGATGTTGGAGTTAGGAAAACCATCTTTGAGAACACAGACGGAGAGATTAGTGTGATCATGGCCATCAGAGGTGAAATGAGAAACAATAGGCTTAGAGAAATCTTGAATCTTCACAGCCCTAACATGTTCTCTGAAGCGGTCTCAGAGTCTCCTTCCTGTTTCTCAAATGTAGATAGCTGGGCATTTACTGCAAGAGATACAGAAAATAAGGTTGCTGAAGGTACAAGATGTCATCTGAGTGATCCGGAATTGTCCTGAGGGCCTTGAATGAGTGTGGTATTAGATATGTACTTGCAGGTGATACAGCGAGCTCTGTTGCAGGGGAAAGTGCCTGATGTGGATGGTGGCTGAGGATGGTCAAGGGAGCTGTGAACAAGAAGGTTACGCAGATTAGGTGGTCGGCGATATGAGATGATGGGGTGGTAAAAAAAAGGGCCCCAATGGAGGGATCATCCTGTAAGATTTGGAATTTGTCATGAATAGTCCTGGGGATAGGAAGTGTGTTGGGGTGGTA
The DNA here is from genome assembly GCF_040954835.1 of Lepisosteus oculatus. NCBI lineage: Eukaryota > Metazoa > Chordata > Actinopteri > Semionotiformes > Lepisosteidae > Lepisosteus > Lepisosteus oculatus. The sequence goes on from NC_090702.1 coordinate 29,777,970, forward strand.
GGGAACCAACAAAGGAATATGGTTGTTTAGTTTTATGAAGATTAGTTTTATTTCTAAAGATTTTGAAACTAGTTTTTGTTATACTTTATTTTTGCAATCAAAATTTAAATTAAAAATATTGGATTAGATCTAGCGATTACTTTAGCACAATCAATAATTATAGGATAAATTTGGATTATGTTTTAACCATGTACATGTATTTGAAAAGATCAGGATTAAGTCCAGTATTTTGCAAGATAATCTGATAAAATGACTCATAATGTTTTATTGCTAACAAATCTACAAGTATGTAGCTAATGAAGAACAGAAATGCTTTAGGGCACTGTTTCATTAATGTTTTGAAGCATTTCTATTCTGGTGACGTAAGATGTTTAATATGGTATATCCCAAAAGAGTACCAATTTAAAAAATAATTCCTTTCAAGATTGTGTAAAAAACTTGGGTCCTCTGTTAAACTGACTGTTAGAATTCTGCCTTTTCATTTGACTTTTTTATAGCCTTTCCCTCTGTGTAGAGCAGCAGAGCACAAAAGGAATCCTTACCCTGCAAAGTTCACCATGGCATAAATCTGAAAAGATCACCAGAAGAAATCTTTGTGGGCGGCCTCTTTGTAGACAGCATACATCTTTTATCAGCAGGGAGCTTGATTTGTCGGTTGTCTGAGCTCATTATCATGTATTGTTACCTGGTAATAGCAGAAGTCAGCAATAAGGGTTAGAAGCCTAAAGTGACCCCTGGGTTTTTGAGAGATTTTCACAATTTATGTATTGCTTCTTTTAGGCACAGAATGTCCTAAAAGGGTGTACTCTCATTTAGAGAAAAAGTTATTGACCAACATAACATTATTACCAAATCTGAAAACCATTTAAACCCCAGAAATGCTTCTATGAATGAAGTTTGGATTTATTGAGATGCTCTAAAACTTGTGCCAGAAGAGATGCCTCTGCAGACACTTCTTAAATTCATAGAAGAGGTGGTGATAATGATGAGATAAGGAGTAAAAAAGAAGACACCTGCATCAAGCATCAAAGTACAAAATGCAGACGATGAATCAGAATTTAAAGGGATTTGTTGGAGTAGGTGTCCAAATCGATGGTTCCAAACTCCCATCAGATAGCATCTGTTTTCAGATGTAATGATAAAGAGGCCCTTTGAAGGGTAGGCCTATGTAGTACCCCACTTAACCCTAAGCTATTATGACAAGGCCGTGCGAGAAGGGTTTCTTTCTCCATATGACATGCCAAAAGAGGAATAAAATGCTTGCTTTGTAATATGTTACAAATATGTTGCTGCTTCAGAAATATGGCACTGCTAAGGGATAGGCCAAAACCCCTCAAAAGGAGTGAATCCTTACAGTGTTTTCTAATGTTCAAATATTTGTGTGGTCTACTATGTACAGTTAAAACATTTCAAGTTAAATAACTGAATTTACTATTTCAAAATACTTTGTTGCTGCCATTGACTATGTCATTGTCAGTGTTTTCTGAAAAGTGTAAATTAGCTTTGTGTCCCCAGCACCTATTTTCACTGAACTTGTTTTCACCTTAGAATCAGAGTTCTGTCCTTTCTCAGGAATAAAGTGGTCAAAGCTGTAAACCAGTTCATTTCCTTGCCTGAAGCATTGACCTAATTAGAAGTCAGTGTGCTGACCTACTTAGTTTTCAGCCTTTTAACAGGTCCAGAGCTGGTGAAATACCCTGAAGCAGAATCTCTCAACAGGTACAGTGATATGCTTCAAAACAAGTGTATAAAGACCTCAGCATTGAAGTCATGGAATGCACTTATGGATTCATAGTTAGTTTCTTTCTCATTTGTTCTTGAGACTTCAGGTTGTTGTAGGATTATTTTTACTGACATCTGTTCAGACTATTCGACATTAGTAGTTGTATGCTTCCCTGTGGTCACTCTTTAAGTTAATTTCTTGTCCCAGAAACTGCTTGCCATAGATCTTTTATCATCACTTCTTCTCCTCCAATCCAGACCGCAACCCAAACTTTTTAAACCGTGATGTGAGTAAAGTTCATGACAGGCACCACTGGGATTCTTTGCTCTTTGCCCACATAATTGCTTTAAGACATTACATACATGGCATGACATTACATGACTTACCTGCTTAAATTGACTTAAACAATGAGCTGTTGTGTTTGGCTTTGATTGCTGCGCATCAAAGCAGTTTTTACAGTTTTTGGCCATCATTGTCAGAGCAAAATAGCAGGTTTCTCAGTTGCGAACAGCAGGACGCACTGTGTGATTTCATAAATATTTTATACTTGTTAAAGGTAAAAGCCAGGTCTTGGTCTAGACTGGTGCTTCCTCTGCCACTCTTCAGGCCATGTATTTGGCATAAGTGGGTGCACCCAAAAGCGGGATTTCTCTGGCAGTGTCCTGCCTGTGTGTATCACTCCCTGCTGGATAGACCACCCTGATAGTTGAGAGGGTAATTCAGCCTCCCGCTTATTCAGTTCGGGCACATTTAAGCAAACACTGCCAGTTGGAGGGAACCATGCCAAACTGTGTGAACATTTTTATAATGTGAACCATAGTCTATAAAGGACCACCAAGCTCACTTTGCTAGTTAGGGTAGCAAAGATAGTAATAAGAAAAGTAATTATAATTTAAATGTAATTAAACGTCCTGTGAAGGTTCAGCCTCATACTATCAATTAAAGAAGAATGTGAATTAGGCAAATGGAATTGTTTCCTTGTATTCAGCCAGTTTCCTTCCTGACGAGGTCTAAAGCACTCTTTGTGAAGGTCAGTGATCTCATGGCACTTGCTCTCAACTCTTTATGTTTCCTTGAAAGAAACGTCTTGTCTCACATTGTAGTTTGTAGCTTAAGTTCGTTTGCTAAGGTTGTTGTAGGCAGTCTCATCCGGCGAACTGTCCCAGTTTGTCAGATACATGAGAATGGCAACAGCTAACAATCCCTCAGACAACAAACACTGCAAATTTAAAGGGTGTTTGTTTTGAGTCTTTTTTTCAGTCAAATGGTCTTCTGTGCCTTGTACTTGCTGGAAGCATTTAAAACAAGAAAAGCCATTGGTGTTCTCTGGGAGTTCTCCAAGAGACAGTCAACATATACTATCATCAATTATCTCATTGTACTATAAAGCATTACTTTTATGTGTGTCTGACATAAACTAAACATATCTGTTGCATTGTAACTTCCATGAGGGTTTTTCTGTTGTAAAATAGTGAATATAACCTTTTGTTTTCAGTGTTGTATTATAAAAAATAACAGTGAATAATAATCTGCCTATGTTTTATTAGTAATTAGATTGTTTATATGCTAGGGTAAGAGAGCAGTGGGATCCACCCAACACATGGAAAAGAATAGGAAGTTTGCTTAGCAAGTGTGAACCTCTTGTATCATCTTGTTGCTAAGTAACCTGTGGGCCCTTGCAGTAATGTGTACAGTTCTAGATGTCTTTTGTACAATATTCTTTATTCATATTGGATTGCATTAGCAAGTATAGCTAAAAGAAATGCAACACAACATTTTGGAGGCTGACACACCATTGCACTTTAATTATCGCTCTCAAGATCTTTCTAAATTTGTTCATAGAACAATTTAAAACATTGAAAATATCCATACATTGGTATATGTGAAGCTTGCCATTGCAAGTTCAAATAACAGTTATTGTTACCTTTATTTTGGTGAATCTGTTATTACCTAAGAATATTTTAAGATTGTTTAATTTCTGAATTTGGAACTTACTATATTTGAATGTGGAACTGACTGACTTCTGTGACTATAAATTGCAGTTTTGCCAAAGCTCTTCTTGCATTGAGAACAAATGTGCTTATTCGCATATCTATTCATTTCAAAGACCTTCCAGGAAAATGAAATAAATTACAATGCCGAGAAACCTCACAAGTCACAAAAATCATAGCTGTTGAACAGAGCTCCTCATCACAGTAATGACTAGGAATTGCAAGAACAGATTTAAAGGCAGAGAAGCATATTTTTGTTTTGTCATTGGAACTTTTGTACATTCAAGTAACGACAAACAGTTATTTTGAAATTATGTACTGTGAAACATCAGTAAAGAGTGGTAGAGAAGATCAGCAAAAAGCTGGAAGTGTCATCAGGCATTTAGATCATTTGAATATGAACATCGGCCTTAAAGTGTTTGCCTGGGTAATGCTTTCTTCACCAGTCTAAGTAACTCACGGTGTTATGAAATGTTCTTCCTTTCATTCTTTATTATTGTTATTAAATAGTGGTTAATGACATAACTGATGCCTTGAAAATGTTCACACCTTAAACCGTTATTAGTTGCAAAGTAAAGCAAAGTCAAATAAGTTAAAAAAACAGGGTTATTGCCGTATTAAAGTTAAAAGTACTATACAAGAATTTATATACTCATTGTAAGATCTTACAAAGGGACAGATAATTCAGATGTTTTCTTCTTGCTCAGAACTGTCCTCATGCAGTGCTAGTGAAAATTTTGCTTAAAATCATAAGCGTGTGAAATCTAAATGTTGTGGAGAAAAGTTGCACTCCTATGAAAATGAATGAATTATTATTAATTAACAGAGGAAAGTCATTACAACTTATAAGGTATAAAAAAATCACAAATGAAATGTTTATGGTGTCCATGACAGCTTGAACATTTGTATAAACCAACTTGCTTAAAGGATGTATCACATCTTAATTCTTGGTCTATATTATTGTATTATTGTATTTGGTGATTCCCTGGACTTTTTTATGTGGACTTAGATATTCCTTAGCTTGTATAATGTATAGTGGATGTATTTTATGTGCCTTAAGTACTAGTGCATTATATTTATTTTTTAATCTTTTAAATATTTTTCCATAAATCTCTTTGACATTTGATCACTGAAGTTTGTTATTTTCCAAGGAGGTGCTGAAAGAACAGCATCTAAAATAAAGGCCTTTAAAAAAAATGTTTCGGATCTCAAACCTTTAAATATTTAATTGCTAATTTCTAAACAATATTTGTCACTATGAGGTGATAAGTGCACCATCATGTAACCTTCTCCACAAAGGTCAAAATGTGGACAGGCGAAATCCTACGGTGAAGTTATCCCGAAAAAATTCTGTTTTGAAATCACACTGGTTGTTTGTGAAAGTGAAGTCACTTAGCTTCTTCTTTTTGTGACTAGTGTGTCTGTCTCCAAATACCATTAATCCATCTAAATCACAGATGAGAATCACAGAGGGTCAGGAAGTTTTACAAAATGTACACATTAATGAATTAATGATCCTTTTAGGAATTTCTACTTTTAATTCATTACACAGACTTAACAATTATAAGGACCCCAGATAGCTTTAGGTCTACATGACTCCTAAACAATGATATTCTGAATAAATATATTTGCTTATGTTTAAAATGTTGTATACCTATGAAGCACGCAATGTTTTATGAAATCCAATAGCACAAATGGATGCCCTTTCACTTAGATTGCTCCAGTAAAATATTCCAGTGGTGTAACATGTGCATTACATTTGAGTATAAATATAAGTTGCTGTTGATAAAACAGCCATATATTCCACTTTTCCTTTTTAAGTGCTGAAGGAGTGATAATTATGCAGAATACCAGAAATGTATTACAGTTTTACTTACATGACATAATTGTTGATCTGTGTTGTTATGTCATTCTTTACAAGATACAGTCTTATATAATCAAATGTTTTTTATGCTCTTCTGAATAATAGCAGATAATAATTCACTTCAGTCTTTATATATGGCTGTACCTTGAATGATGTTTCAGAAGTTTAAATAACATAATAGATAGATAACTGCATTAACAACCTTTTTTTAGCTGTCATTGTAATGCCATTACTTAAATCATGCCGGCACCAGAAACTTTCAATCTGCTTACATTCAAATCCCCTTCATAAAGGAATTAGCTGCTACTTACACTGTGAGAATGGCAATAGGGCTTCACAGCCAGATTAACTTGACAAAAATAGTTATTGACCTTTTATACAGCTTTGATGTAATATATGTGTATAGAGTACTTATAGGTTCCTTGACAGATTAAATTAAACAAAATGTACTTGGCATACAAAAGTTTTTTTAATACCTTATTTCCTTTTTATAGCCCATTCCACATGTGCCAAAAAGAACAATAGACAAAATTTATTTATTTATTGAATTAATTAACATTCTTTCACCACCATAGCCTACTGAGAAAAAAAGAGTTGTACCACTAGGGTGCCAATGAAATTGGCAGGACATTTTACATTAAGAAAAGGTAATTCTTACCCAAATAAAACTGCTTCTTATCATAATGTTCATAATGAAAGCATTTAGGAAATTTGTAAAAAGTTTTAACAATATGCATAAATGTGTTCCGTATAAAGACATCTTTTGCCTGCTTAGTGTGGACTTTTTAATACAGAATACATTTGAAGTTGCAGAAAAGAGGTTCACACAGAATATGCAAACATCTGCCTTTTTCAAACCAGTGAAATGTTAGGTTTAAAATGCTTAGTTTCAGTTTATTGCATTCTGTGTCCAGGGACTTCATGAAAAACATGGTTATCTGTTATAAGATAAGTTTTATTTATTTGCATAAACAAACTATTTAAGTTAATTGATTATTTTGAGCTGTCAGTAGAAACATGTGCAAAGTAATACTAGACAAAATCTATCTATCAGTCCTTTTTTTATTGGGTTCATCCAATTCAGGGTCATGGGAGAGCCAAAGCCTATATAGAATGCAACACAACGCAGGGTACATGCTGGATTGGACCCCAGTCCATAGCAGGGCACACACAGCACACAGACACAGGCACTCACACACTGCAGGGACAATTTCCCCAGAAGCCAATTAACCTACTAGTAAATTCTTGGGCTGTGGGAGAAACTGGAGCACGCGGAGGAAACCCACATGAACATAGAGAGAACATACAAGCTCCACACAGATAGTATCACATGTCCAGAACTGAACCCAGAGCCCCAGTCTCTGTGTGCCTGTCCTTCTTCCTTCCTTCTTTTTCCATATCTGAAAAACACAAACTTCACAATATTTCTTTCAACCTCACACAGCAAAGTTGGGTGACAAAATCCAGAATGACTGTCCTTTTATTATACTCTAGACTGTTGGCAAAGTCCTTTGCTTAGCAGTAAATACCATGAGACATTAACCAATAGGTTTTTGTCTGTTCTATTTTGCTTACTTAGTTGGGACACTTAACTGCTGATATGAGAGTAACATACATTTATCTAACCCATTATTAAGGACTTGCTCACTGTACATTAGCAAACTCATCAAGTTTTAAAAAAATAAAAATAAGTGTTACACTCTGACACTTTTTGCCATGTAAAATGCAAATTTAAAAAAGGTACATTCAATATGTTAAAACTGAAAAAAAAAATCAGGTCTTGTACCTGAAGATATTTATAGAGTTAGGTCAAATGTATTTTTAATAACACTTTAAAATGTAAAATAATATTCTTACCATCAAACACCATAGGCCAAATAAAAAAAAAAACCTTTAAGGTACAACTTTGCTTAGAGCTGCTAAATATGTGTTGAGTAAAAAAATAGTTTCCTCAGCATTTCCAATTTATAAAATATAGTTCATTTATCAATCTTACCTGTGTCACACTAAATGATCAATACTTAAAAGAGAACATAGGAAACACATACTAGAATAAATTTCCTGAACAATGGTGTCTCCCAGATTAGTAACCTAACATATTCAGGTTACTAAAAAAAAGGATATTTTTCTAGACTGAGAGTGAGTCAGTGTAGGCAATGATATTAAGACAGCTGAGAAAGCAGTTAAGGATTACTGACACTGCTTTTTACTCTAAACAGCACCTTTGGTGTCCTGTGCTTGTGAAGCAAGCTCTTGTATATGAGCAGTTTCATCCTGTGAGTTAGAATGGCAAACACAGATCACACAAACTTAAAAGAGCTGCTGGACTTATAGAATTTATAAAACATTGGATAACTTACAGTTGCCCATGTGAAGTAATGGAAAAAAAAACATACAGGAAACAATTATTCAAACTATTATATGCTACAAAATATCTAATTTAAAAAATTGATACCTAAAACAAGCCTTTTTCAGTTTACTTCAGAACCGATAGGCACATAGTAAAGAAGGACATCACGAAGGAGGTCTATCCAGGTATGCCCATCTTTCTTATTAGATAAAGAACTAAGTAATTTCTGGTTAAATAATCCTCTCAAAACTGAATTCAAGTGTACTGAACCCCAAATCAACTCCTTGACCACATAGATAATTGAAAGTGTCAACACCTACAGTTCATAAGCTATAGGCCGGTCTTCGGCAACCTATGGCACACATACCTTTAGATATTTTGCACTGAGATTTTTCTATGGCAAGCATAAAGCAGCCATATATTTGGAGCAGATCAGATATGAATTCATTCATTGAGCCTTGATAGAATTCACAGCTTTGACAGCAGAGTCTAACAGATTTTAAATCCTCAGGCATTTTCTTGACTGCCACGGCCTCATGGTGGATGCTGGAGTGCGTTCATTTCATATCTGGAGCAGCCTCTCTAATTTGTGCAACTACACCGCTGTGTCTGCCTGTCTTCGCTCTAGCACCGTCTGTACAAACTCCGACGCATTTTATCCAGTCGATGCCATTCTCTTAGATAAATTCATTCAGAAGCTGAAATATGTGCTCTCCTGTAGTTCTTGTTGGTAGCAGCTTATAGAACTTAAAGGCCTCATGGGACATGCCCCAAACTCGTATCTAACGTAAACAAGCAAATTGGCCAAATCAATGGCATCTGCAGACTCATCTAATTGTAGTGAAAAGCATCTGCTCATCTTAACGTGCTCTATCAGCATACTTTTAAAATCATCGGCCATATCAATAATTCTATGACTGATTGTGTCATTCGAAAGGGGAAGCTGGTCGAGCTGTTTAGCAGCCTTTTCTCCAATTTCTCCAAATATGTGTCAGCTCTTTCACCAATGGTAAACAAAGTTCTTCACAAGTAGTGTGGGGCATACCTGCATGGGAGCAAAACACAGAGATGCTCAGTGTATTATTCTCAAATTAATTTAGAACAGTCCTTACATGTTTTTCTGTTATCTATCATGCTTTCCTGTGCTCACAAGATTGGCATTGTTCCAAAATCACGCACATTCTCCTACCTCCCTATTTGTTGGAGATAACTTTTTTAAAATACAATTGGTCACTTATGTTCGTAGTACATATTCCTATACAATGGTATAGAATTACGTAGTAGCTCTTGTGTCCACTCACATACTAGCACATGCTGTATCGTAGTACGTAGGCTGCGCATGACACAAACTAATTTGATTAAAATAGTAAATATGAAAACCCGTCCCAATTTTTCAGTGCACACAAAGAATTGCCAGGGTTATCTGGTGTACCACCTGGGGGCGCTCCGGGTACCAGCAGTGGTAAGCATACCACAGTTTGAGAACCATGGCTATAAACTATACATAGCTCAGTGTTCAGTGCTTCACTCCACAAATGCCAGGGTTTTTTCAGTCTGAAATAGGAGTGTTTCCGATGTTAAAAAAATGATATTTATTTTCACAAGCAACATTCGGTACAGTATCTTGTACAGAAAATAAAGGAAATTAACATAGTAAAGACAAAATTCTACTGGCTTTTAGAAATGATCTTAATGGTACAGTAATTAAACAGGATTAAAGTTCTCTCTTTTTACTGTTATTTTAAAATATTCCTGACTTCCACTACGGGACACCTCATAACAAAGCATGGCACTGACTGCAACAGATACCTTCACCAGCATAATGAAAAAGTTGACACATTAAGTGGCTGTTAAAACTACACTGTACCAACTTTTAAACACTACAACACTTCTGTATACTTTACATTCTCTATGTTAAGCAAAACAAGTAAAGATTTGTGAAAAGGCTTCCCCTTTCTTATGAAAAACAGAAGTCATTTCAGTACAACTACACTGAACAGAAAGCAAACTACCCTCATCACTGAGCACACACATTCCTTTGGCTGTCTTCAATGCTGTAAAACACAAACATTAACACAGATGCAAAAAGATAACCACTTACCTCATAATTTCAAGCCCCTATGCAGTGACTTGAGTCAGAGATACCTACTTCAAGCACATTACATGTCTAACAACTATAGCTTTACCAATTAAGCAAAGCAGTCAAACAACAAGTCTTGTGTGGCGAGTCCAATATAAATGCATAGGGTTATGAGTCCAGAACAGAAACAAGAAATTCTTAATGCTCCATGTGAAGACTAATAGTCCATCTAAATTTGGTTCTCAACTTTTAAACTACGCCATTAGCAAATGCATACGTTCAAGAATACAGAACTACAAAACAAATTAAACTGCAGTTTCTGTCTCTAAACTAAAGGTGTCAGAAATTTCAAATACATAACATTTACAAGCTAATAGAGTCATAAATACTAGCTGCACACATGAAATAAAAATGTAGTCTTCCTTTGTCTTCATGACTCTCAAGTGGTCACATCTGGAAAATGGCAGAGTGAAACAAAAAACATTTAGGAAATGTCAACAAGTCTCACATATTTAAACATTATATGGGTCTAACCTTTCCCTTACTAAAATATTTCTAGAGGAAATAATATGTATTTCATGGTTGCATGAGAATTATTAATAAATGCAGAAAGTCCAATATGTTGTCTTAGACTTAATTCTAGCTCAGTATCATAACACACTGCTCTGACATACTTATTTGCCTATGTAAGAATCACAGGAAAAGGATGTTTATTCCAGCAGTCCAAAAACATTGCCCTTTTTAGCAAAACAAGTAAATAAACTGGGTTTGAATACTTGCCCTACTGCAGAATCCCATTTGAGGATGGCGGGTGTGTCACACATCAGCATCTGTTCTGGTTGTGTCCTGCGAGTATTGCTTGAATAATCTTGAAGAAATCTTGAAGAATCTTTTAGCTTCCATTCATAGGCATGAAACGGCAAAACTCCATTAAGCTGTTCCATTCCATGATTTTTATACTTTGTATAATAGAGATATCAGATGCAACATTACAAAAGTTGTTGTTTTCTCTTTTCAGTGATTAGTTAAAATATGTAATCACCTTCAGTGCATTTCAGTGCAAATATTCTGTTAAATAGTATAGCATGTTAGCATGTTAAATCTTAAATGCATTATGCTATGAATTGTAATATATTTTAGATTTTTGTGGTGAAGTATATTGAGATATCCCTACACTTTAGAATTGACTGTGAAACATGAACCAGAGGATGAAAGTGGAAACGCAAGTGTGCAAGTACATACAGTACAGAGTAAGTGACAAGAACATGAGGCATTTGTTTTGGAAGTATGGAAAAACCCAGGCATGTTGTTGAAGCAGATACTCTGGCTTATTTGAAGAAATGATAGATGAGATGGTTGGAATAATTATCTTCTAACTACCAAAGATGGGTCAAAAGGCTTCCTCTTGTTTGTAATGATTCTTATGTTCTCTGAATTTATTAATAGAATTATTGTATTCATTATTCTATGGAAGTGCTAAACATAGTTATTTATTGGATTATGAAAGTAGATTATATCCTTTTGAAGCAGTTCAGGTGGGTAGCTGCGTCAGCATGCGTAGGCTGCAAAGGAACAAGTAGTAGGTTTATTCCATGCTGAAAAGAGAAGAAAGAAAACACAACGTTTCGGCTGTGGGTGTGGACCCGAAGAAGGCTCCACAGCCAAAACGTAGTGTGTTCTTTCTTCTCTTTTCAGCATGGAATAAACCTTTTACTTGTTCCTGATATCCTTTTGTTTTTTAACAAAGTATTAAAGATACTTTAAAAGTGATGACTTTAGCAAACAGTTTTCTGATTATCTTACAGTACAGTCACACATCTATAACACTAATGAAGGGTGTTTCAGAAATGCATAATGATAAGATAAAATGAGCTGTAAATTATATTTTGCAGCATGTAATCAAGCTACAGCCTTGACATTAGCCATTTAAAACAGAAAATATTCATAGAATGATTTTGTTCTTAATATGTGTTAAAAACTCCTTTAAATATCTTTGAATATACTCCCTTCTCTCTATCTGCAGGGGAGAACTGTTGCACTCGCTGTTCTCATAAAATAAGCAGTAGTGACATAACCTGGACTTAATACAAACATTTAAAAAATGTGAGTTCTGAACAAACACTAAATTTACTCTTACAAAACTAAGATTGATTAAATAAAAGCAAATCTCTAATATTTTCACAATTCTCCATATTCCAAAAAGTTTCTCCTAGTGTTCCATAATCAGGGATCCAGAAGTAGGTCGATTTGATTTAAGGTTCTTGTTTGCTTAAAATGGGGGGAGGGGTTCCAAGTTGCTATATAAATATGTTGAAGTAGTTCAGGTGGGTAGCTGCGTCAGCATGCGTAGGCTGCAAAGGAACATGTAATAGGTTTATCCCATGCTGAAAAGATAAGAAAGAAAACACACCGTTTCGGCTGTGGAGCCTTCTTCAGGTGTAAGAAGGCTCCCTTACACCCGAAGAAGGCTCCACAGCTGAAATGTTGTGTTTTCTTTCTTCACTTTTCAGCATGTAATGTAAATATATACACATTTGTTGAAACAAACATTATTGGTGGAATACGATTCTTACAAACAAGGTATATTTTCTTTTTTTGTTAGACATTTTAGGTGTTCTTTAAGAATTGGATAGTGGGAAAATAAACTTGAAACAAAATATGACGGAACAAATAGATCATATCACAAAATTATTATTATTTTGGTGATAAAGGTATGAATTCTTCCAGCTTAGTATGACTATAATGAGCTTGCCTGGCAATCAGGCAATCAGCTTTTGTGATTTTATATTTCATATGTTGAGTGGCATAGTGAGTTACAATTTCAAAAGGCTATTCTAAGAATAATACAAATATTTATAATAATAATTGCTTACACTTATATAGCGCTTTTCTGGAGACTCCACTCAAAGCGCTTCACAGGTAATGGGGACTCCCCTCCACCACCACCAATGTGCAGCCCCCACCTGGATGATGCGACGGCAGCCACAGTGCGCCATCAGCTATCAGTGGGGAGGAGAGCAGAGTAATGAAACCAATTCATAGATAGGGATTATTAGGAGGCCATGATTGGTAAGGGCCAATAGGAAATTTGGCCAGGACGCCGGGGTTACATCCCTACTCTTTTCAAGAAACGCCCTGGGACTTTTAATGACCACAGAGAGTCAGGACCTCGGTTTTACGTCTCATCCGAAGGACGGCGCCAGTTCACAGTATAGTGTCCCCATCACTATACTTGGGCATTAGGACCCACATGGATCACAGGGTGAGCGCCCCCCTGTTGTCCCCACTAACACCTCTTCCAGCAGCAACCTTAGTTTTTCCCAGGAGGTCTCCCATCCAGGTACTGACCAGGCTCACACCTGCTTAGTTTCAGTGGGCTTCAGTGGCCTACCAGTTGTGAGTTGCAGGGTGATATGGCTGCTGGCTGGTGATATGGCTGCTGGCTTTTGCAAATGTGACAGAATACAGGCACGTATAGGTAACACATGCATCTTTACAAAGCTAAGTTTTTTTTACCATCATTGTGCACTTAAATTGCGTTTTGACTTTACAACAATGACCGCATTGTAAAAAACCTAACATAATGTGTAAAATATGGATGAAGATTTTGTATTGAGTGCTCAATTTGTTAGGGCAAATGGACTGTAGAGCATTAATCCACTGGTGCATTCTTCCTTGACCTATGATTTTGGATCCATGATTAATGATGCATATTACAAGCTTTATATTAAAGGAGACAAGGCAAGTGTTTTTTTTTTCTTTTTGGATAACTTTTGTGGATATTGCTATTAAATTACATTCTATTAAAGCACTACATGTGTTATTTTTATTAAGTAATGTATTCTGGTAAGGTAGCAGAACAATTTTCAGAACAAAATATCTTAACTATTATTTTTTAAAAATAAAACAATCTCTTTACACAATGGGCATGTTTATTGATGCCAAGTGCAAGTGGGGGAGAATGTAAGAGTGTATTTGTGTTGCAGTCAAGTAGAAAAACCTCACATCTCTCTCTGACATTATGTTGCTGGCATTTGGAGGGAATAAAAATGCTGTTATGCTGTAACTGTCTCAACACATTATCCTGTCTTTCAAAGCTTTTTTCTAAATTCTTTTCAGATAAAAAAATCTGTGAATCATGCTCACTGGAATGAAATCAGTAGTGCAAATCAGAAATTAGAAGTATTTTTGTTAGTTGGAATTAAACTACTGAAACTTGCAATGCAATGCACAAAATTATACATTTTTAGAAGCATTAATATAGTATACCCCATCCATATTACTGCAAATCATCAATAATAATTTTAAAACTTGGTTTGATCTCCTTGACAGCTTTTTTCTTCCGACTGACAACATATTGTTTCACGTTCACAGATAAGCATTTTGAAAACCACATTCACGTAAAAAGAAACCAAGATATTGGAGAAGATCTTCTTTCTGTACATGAAGCCTTGAAGTCAGTTCATCCAGCATTCCATTCCACAGACTATGCTAATGGAACCCATTCACGACGGAAAAGATTTTTATCATACCCACGGTTTGTTGAAGTGATGGTGACCGCCGATTCTAAGATGGTTCAGCACCATGGACGAAATTTGGAACATTACCTATTAACAATTATGTCAGTAGTAAGTAAAATCTTTCTTTACCTTTAAGTAAGATTTACTCGTCTTACTAAATATGCTATATTTATTGTATTATTCTACATGACTTACGTGTAATAATTGACTTGGATCTGTTTAATTAAGATGATGCAGAGTGTTATTATTGAACCAGTACAATTTTCAGTGATGATGCAGTAGATTGATATGACAAAATACTGTAGGTTCTTCAACCAAGAAGTACAGATCTTTTTCTATTACTGCTTTTTAAAATTTATGGCCTCATTTTTTTAGATGTAGTTTGCCGTTGTGCTATGTTTTTTTATTTACACATCGAAACAGTCTTTATACAATGAGTAGTGATCATTTTGATTGACAATGAAACTTAAAGTACATAGTTAATGAAGACTGCATTTTTTTTCAATTTGATGACTAACACTTAAAAGAGGTGTTTTTTTAAAGGCCTAATTAAGAAAATGAAAGACTTTGCAGCTTTAGAAGAGAGTGAGCTGGTTAACAAAGCCATGCCTATCAAACTGTAATTACAGTACCTTTTAATTAAATTTTCTGTATTTTTTATTTTTTATAAATACCAGTGTATTTTGCCTCACATGTTTTTCAGTTAAGGCTATGAAAGTGCCACTTCATGTTTTTGTGAGCTATTACTAAGGGGAAGCCTTTTTCTTGAGCTTAGGTTTGCAGTAAATGACTGGATATAGAGGTACCCATAGCTCTGAGTAACTGATAAGCTGTATTTCCTTTCTGTTTCTCAACATTATGAATTGTTGCACTTTTCTAGAATAGTAAAGATGCTTATTGTTTAATGATTGAGTGCTTTAAGATGGTGATTCAGTAATAACTACCCTTCCACAAGTTAAATTATAGCAGGTGAAGTCATAAAAAAATCTTAATAGGCTCCATTAATATTAGGCATGATAATTTAGGAGGCACCGTAGCTGTCGAAATGACAAATTTCCAAGCTTAGTTAACAACAGGTGTCATGTGCTGTTAACTCAAAGACATCCAGATTGATTTTCAGGGAGGCTTACTCAGGCAGTGAATGTCTAATCGGTGTGCTAAAACTTTAAGTCAGAATTTAATATGTTTTCTTTTAACGTTGCGTAAGCTGAAACACTATTACATATTAGAATCCATTGTAGACATTATGCTGGTGACATGATTTATGTGAGCTTCATTTCCCACACAGGTCCTTTCAAATTGGCCTTTGTAACAGATCTCCCTCAAAGGCATGACAAGCCAAATGTTTATAGTCTGCTAATTAGTTCCTGTCAGGAAGGTTCAAGTGGCTAGGGACACTAACAGAACTGTGTCAAAAAATATTTTGTATTTAAATGTGTTAATTTGTTGTAGCTAGACTATGACTAGCAGTGTTTAGCTCTAATTTTGTATTTTGTTTTTCTTAAAATGTATTTACATGTATTTATTTTAAATCAGTTTAACAGCTAAACAACTAGTGGGTGACTCCTTTGCCTTTCCCTGAAATTGCTGTTTCCTTTCATTTCCTGTAAAAGCAGTTGGTGGCTGTATTTTATTGCTGTGGGGGTATTGTGGGCTCACCTTTTAAAGTGTTATGCCATTTAAGCCAAACTGCTGTTACACCCTCAAACACAATAAAATGGAGCAGGAAGGATTTTAAAACCTTATTCTTCTTATTAAATTAAAGGTTTAATTTCTTCCTTGTAGCACCAAGAACCCCGTGGTATGAACTGGCAAGCTAAGGAAATCCCGCTTTATTAATTTTTTAACAGTATTTCTAAATGTTGAAGGGCTGTGGATTGTTATACAGTAACCTTTTAGTAAATCTTTGCTAACTTATTTCTATAATTAACCATTTCTGCATATACTGAGAAGTAGTTATTTTCCTATAACAGCACATAATAGTCCTGCTTTTTTGTTTGCTTTTGTACAGGTACATTTTTCTGTAACAATTGTGATGTTGCAATTCCAGCATTTCTGAATGAGTTTAAAACCTGTAAAAGATACATTAAACAAAACAAAAAAAAATTCAATAGGTAGCTGGAAACAGTGAATGTAACGATATACTGGATAATATCTACTACAATAAGTAAATATTAGCAATAGACATGCATTGTGGTGGTGATGTTGCACCTTGTGATTTCAGGACAAGCATCTTGTAAAAGCCTTGAATATGTCATTATGCTCATAATGGTTTCATTACTTTTAATAGAAAAGCAAATTCCTTTTTTTCCAAGTTCTGCAACCAGGATTTGGACATCAGGTATTTTCATTCTTTCCACTGCAGAGGTTGTTTCCGGTCTGTAAAATCTTTCTAGATTGATCAAATTTGATTGATTCTAATAAAGCATCTGTGCATTTACAGTGCATCTTTTGCTGCAAAAACAAATTATCAATGCATGTTGTTTAGTAACTGTGAAAACAACTGCATTATTCATCCGCAGATGGTGATAGGTTTGGCATTAATTAGCAGTAAATTTATATGAATTGCAAACCCTAAGTGTACTTGTTGCAGAGCTATTCTCATAAATAAATGGTTGAACAGATGGAAAGACAGTGATTCTGTACAGTAGGTCCTGTCTTAGAAAATGCTTAGAAAAAAGTTTTGTTTCTGGAGTTCTATGAAAAAATATTTTTCTTGATCAAATTTTAATCATAGTGTTATTCATAATTTTGGACTGGTTCAAAGAAACTAAGGGGAAACACTATATAGGAACATGTTTGATGTGTGAGAGGCAAGTAAGAATGAGTGTTTATTTTATAAAAGTGTTTATAGGTACTGTAAATTTCTCATATAATAGTCTCGTTGATTGTACCTGGTTATCTGGTTGTACAGAGTTGAAAGCTTGCATAAGTTAAGTAAAGCTTACTCTTCTGTTTTGGATCTTATCTTTTTAATATAAAAATATTTAATTAATAGTGATATTCTCTGTGCTCTAGAGCTAGTATGTGAATTATGTAGATTTTTAAGTTGAATTCAAAATTGAAATATTAAAAGAGCTGTTAATAGAACTTTTGGAACTTTACAATGACTACAGATTATTTATTTCCCAAAGTTTATTGATAGGATAAACATGAGATGCATCATCTTATTTTCACGAGGGGGGGGTTGAATACATGTACAATACCTGTAAAAAAAGATTAACAAAAAACAGCAAAAATATCACAAAAGAAAACAAAAGCAAAAGTAAATAAACATACAAACTATATAGCTGCTATTAAATTAATCCAGAACAAATACATTCTGAAAATAAGAGTATGTGTTTTAAGAGTTTGTTTTTAAATACATCTATTAAACTCTGTGATCTTAGTTCAGACGATAAGTTGTTCCAAACCATTACAACCTTATAGCTAAAAGCCTTCCTTCCAACCTCATAATATACTTGGAGAACCTTTAAATATCTCTGTTCAGGGTGTCTTAAATAGTAACCTATATTTTGCACTGATAAAAGTTTTGAAATAAGTAGGATTATTGAGTTGAATACATTTAAAAAGAAACTGATACCAGTGCAGCTGTCACCT
The DNA here is from genome assembly GCF_040954835.1 of Lepisosteus oculatus. Classification (NCBI taxonomy): domain Eukaryota; kingdom Metazoa; phylum Chordata; class Actinopteri; order Semionotiformes; family Lepisosteidae; genus Lepisosteus; species Lepisosteus oculatus. Next base: position 29,796,098 of record NC_090702.1, read on the forward strand.
GTTGGAAAGCAATAACCATTTACATTTTTCATACATTGGCAATGGTGAGTTCTATGATGACATCCAAGAATGAATCAACATCGATTGTTGAAGCCACTTCCAGGGTGTGCATGTAAGTCTTAGATGCATTAATTCCCATAAATTATGTCACCATAGTCTAAGAGAGGCAACAATAACTGTGATACAAATGTTTTTCTAATGTTCACTGTAACATTATTTAGGACTTATTCCAAGTTAATAATTATTTTTTAAGATAATCAATGTGTTACACAAAGTTTAATTAAGTCATACCTAAAACTCAAGTATTTTATGCAATCAACCTTTTTTAAATGCTGTAGCATCAGCTGTATAAATAATAAAAGCATCATTTACAGTTCTCAAACTTTGCCTTTATCCAATTTAAAATCACATTATTTGTAAACAACCACCTGCAATAGTTTGTAAAATAAAACTTGTACAGTAAGATATGTTACAAATTAGAGATAGAAATATAAAACACAATATCATCTGCATGCAAATAAACATTAGAATTTTTTACATAATAAAGGTAAGTCATTTATAAATAAGCAAAGATTAAAGGACCTAAAACTGAGACTTGAGGGACACCTCTTTGTAATTCAAGATTAATTTAGATTCATACCATCTATAATTACACACTGCTGTCTACTACAAAAGTATGCATTAAACCAAGCCAGACATCTCTGGGGATTTTTTTTTAACTTTCTTAAAAGCATATTATGATTAACCAATACAAAAGCTTTTGCAAAATCAATAAAAATAGCTCCAGTTAATTTACCATCATCATAATAAATGTGTTATGGTGGTATCACTGTGAGTAGTGGGAGTGGTGAACCCTATGCGGAGGTTTGTGAACAAGGTATTGTTATTGACTCTAATCGTTTGGTGATTCGGGCGAAGGGAGAGAGTACTTTGTCAAAAGAGTTTTCAAGGAAGAGCCAAGTTCATGTTCCAGAAATCAGAGTCAGTAGAGAAGCCTTAGTCCAAAAACAAGGAAGAGTACGAAAGTATATGGAAATCCAGTGAAGAACCAGAGACATAATCCAGGAATCGTGGTTTAAAGGTAAGCCTTAGTCCAAAAAACAGGAAAAAACTAACAAGGAAGGTACATGCATGAAACAGGAAGTGAAGCTCACCGGGTAACACTAAATACTGAGGAAAGTAGCTATTGTGAGCTGGGCCAAAGTACTCATTTCATCAGTGCTGTTGTGGTTAAATAGTTTGGTCGAAAACCAGACTGAAATGGTGATAATAAATTGAAGTCATTAAAAATAATCAGATGTTTATAACTGTATTAGTTTTTCAAAAATGTTTAGATCATACAGATTATTAATACTTGTCTATAATTATGGAAATCTGAATAGTTACTACCTTTATAAAGTGGGGTCACTCTAGCACATTTCCACATAGATGGAATCTCACCGGTTGTTAATGATACATTAAACAAATCTGTTAAAGAGTATTTCATTATATTAGAATCCCATTTAATAAACTTTGGCTCTAATCTATCTAAACCTGTTCCTTTATTAATTTTAAGTAGTTAAGACTACACCTGTCTTGGTGTATTTTTATTTAACTGAAATGTCTGTCTTACACTATTGCTATTCTGGCGATAAGTATTTTCAACAATAGTATACTTATTATTATTTATTATTATTAAAATTATTTCTTAATTGTGCTATGAATTCAGTTTTAAATGAAGGATATTTACTTATGTAAATTAATGATTTCATGCAACATTTCTGTGTTTCTTTTTAATGTTGCCAAAACAAGGAACAAGCATCTACACATTTTTGCTTTCAAAAAATAAATACGCATTTTTGTCTACATCTTTGTCATAGGTTGCTGCTATTTACAGAGATCCAAGTGTGGGAAATCTGATCAACATAATGGTTGTGAAATTAGTGCTTATCCATCATGAGCAGGTACGAGAGCAGTTAAAGAGATTCACTTCCTTTAAACTCCAAAACCTTCACAAGTTCTTTTCCCTGAACTGCCATCTTCCTATCTACCTTTTTATAGGAAGGACCATCTATCAATTTCAATGCTGCTACTACCCTACACAATTTCTGTGTATGGCAACAGGCACAGAATGTTCAAGATGACAGCCATCCTTCACACCATGATACTGCAGTTCTCATTACAAGGTATTATTTTTATGTTTGTTTTAACATAGTCCAAGGGATTGATTATAAAATGATCAGGAGCAGTTGATGCTAATCGAATGCTGGATGCCTTACAACCAGCAAAGCCCACTAGAGAATAGAGTACAACTTTCCAAAAATAGTGCTCAATTACAACAAATCAACACCTAACAAAGCCTAAAACTCCTCACATCCTCAAAATCCTAAGACTCATGTTCAAACTAAAATTTAACTCATCTTCATTGACAGCTTTGAAAGGCTGATTCGCTGCTTGCTCAGTTAGTCAGAGTCAGGCATGAGCCTACATTCTCATTCTGGTCTAACAGCCAGTTAAGCAGCTGAAGCAAGTCAGAACCCTAGCCACATTAATTAATTACGGTTTGCAGGCCACATTTGTCACAACTGGTTTACATGTTATTGAAACATAGGATTTTTTTTTCTTGAAAATGTAAATCATCTGTGCTAATTGGAGATTTGGGAGGATAGTAAAGACATCTTTAAAGGCATTTGAAAAATACAAGATGTAGTTCAGCAAGGCAAGCTAAGTGAGCACAAAATTAAATTATAATGGAACTGTGGTTTAATCCTGAAAATGCACTAGAAATTTGCAAATGTACATGTCTTTCATTGTAGGGAAGACATCTGTAGAGCGAAGGACAAGTGTGATACTTTGGGTGAGTTATTTAACTATCGGTTAAATGTGTGCCTCTTGTTTGACACAACTATGTTATCACAAAATTAAGGAATTTATAGAGCATGTGAAGCATGTTTGGAAAGTCTTAAAAGAACATGTGGTCAGCTTTAAGAAATTATTCAAGAGTGCTATGCATCATAAACTGTTACTAATTGAGTGTTAGATAAAAATGAGCTGCATTAATTTAAAGATGATACTTCAAGTACTGTACAGACAATAAATAATTTACATATAACATATCACATATAACCTTAACAGATTTTGATTTTAATGGACAAGCTGAATGGAAACATAGCAATGCTTTGAAAAATGAAAACTTTTTTTCTGAAATGCAGTTCTTGACAATGTAAAATTATACTTGGCAGACATTGTTAAATTACAGTCTTACGGCTATCCTGTTGAAATTATATGTGTGAGGTTTTTTTGTTCATTTTAGCAACTGCTTTTTAATACTCTTCCAGGCTTAGCTGAGCTTGGAACCATGTGTGACCCATTCCGTAGCTGTTCAATTAGTGAAGAAAATGGCCTCAGTGCTGCCTTCACCATTGCACATGAGCTGGGGCATGTGTAAGTATTCTTGTGGCTGTGTAAGTTAATAAACAAAATAGTTTTTTATATGAAGTATGTGCAGGTGAAAAATCCATTAACATGCCAGAATCAATATGGGATCCTTCCTCAGTTTTTTTCCCTGTTGAGATAACCCCGTAGTTATTAGAATTCAAGTTTGCTTTAACAATGCAAGTTTGTTTGTCCAAAAGAATGACATTGGGGAGTTGAAAAAGCAGATACAAGTACCAGAGATGATGTTGGATTGCTGGCAGTGACCTTCAATGCTCAGTTCACAGGTGGTAGTGTGGATTAGGTTCAGAGACTTGAGCACAAAACGTTTTCAATATTGTCTTAGATTTTTACTATGTAAACTGAAATAATTTTTACTACTTTCAGCTCTGAAGAGTAGTGAGAGCAGTGTGCTGAAGCTGACAGGCCTCTAGTTTTATTGTAGTCACCTGTGCAAGAACCATATTGTGGTGAATACAGGTGAAAGTGGAATACATGCTAGTCACCATACTAGTCTCTAAATCATAGTGGGCAAGAGTGTATTTCAGTCATGGTTAATGGTGCTGTTTTGAGTTTTAGTTATCAATTTTCTTCCAGTAAAAATGTGACTATTTGAAACTTATTCTATTAATGCAGTCATTTTTGTTACAGAGGGGTCCAGCATGATGATACATTTAGAACCAAGCAGGAATTTTAAAAATAAAGAAATTGTGGGGAAAAAAAACATTTAATTTGTTCTCATTGATTAATTTTTCTAGTCAAGATACATGTAGCCTGGCTGTTGTATCCAGTGAGGTTTTCCCTGTTTGTTATGATGCACGTGCTTGGTTGACATTGTGATGGTGTGGACTGAGGCTGATGATGGTAATTGTAGGAATGGGTGATCTGAGTGGAAACAGTCTCTGTAATTGGCGTTTACAGCACTGCTGTTTGTGAACACTATGGTGGATCACCACTTTTCTATGTATGGGTCTACAGTTCCGACTGATGCTAAGTGTGGGAGAACTGTAGTCAATTAGTCAACAGGGTGTGAAAAGGGGGAAAATTGTTGATTCTAGGATTCTAATTTAAAACACATGCCAAATCAAAACATATGTGAAATATTCCTGAAACAATTATTTGTAAAAGCTCTAATTTGCAATGCTAATGTAAAAGTTCTCTGGAGTAAAATCTGACACAGGTGAAGAACCTGTTGATTACATTTTCTTAGTCCAAAGTGCCTTAAATAAAATAAATCACTTCAAGCTTTATAACTTTAACACATTAATTGTAAATAATAATAGTAGTTTCAGAAGAGGATAATGTGAATTGTCATTACCATTTCTGTAAATATAATTTAAAATGCTTATATAAATAGTACTAATAGTCTTTCTATAGAGTAAATATAGTCTGTATCAGTGAAGACATAAGAATGACAGTTATTCTTTTCACCCTCAGACAGCTGCAACATTCCAGTACAAACTGGAACCCAGCTGTAACATTTATTTGAGCTCGTGCATGGAAACTTCGTAATGTAGGTTGCTAGTTACTGTATGAAGTGGAATGAAAGAAATAAACTTTCAGGGTTTCATAATACATTGCTTTGTTTTCTTTTCAATGGGAAGACATTTGCAAATATTTACATGGAAAAATTTTGTATTGTAACAGAGATTTTGTTAGACCTTTCAAGAAATATAGACATACATAAAGGGTTTATTGGAAATGCAATACTACTGACACATATGGAAATAAAGAAATAGATATACAACTGAAAATATTACAATATTGGAAATAAACACATAATTTTATAGTTGGGCATGATTATGTAATTCTTAATTTTATGGCTTATCTGGGCATTTATAATATTAAGAAAAACAACGCTAGCATTACATTTGTCACTGCGAAGCCACTGTAGGACAAGGTACAGTTTGTTAAGGTTATTTAATCATGCATATGTTGTATTTACAGTACATTCTTAAATTATTTATTCTCCCCCATATTTATTCCATTTGCCCAGAAATAAAAAATCTTCTGGTCAACGTCAGGTCTGTTTTCATGTTATTAATTGACTTTTGTACTTTTGTTACTTCACTTTTTTGATAGCTGAAGTAAATGTATTCTTGTTTTCTATTTATTTCTCTTATTTACACAAGTGATACCAATACGTTAGAAACACAAGACACAATTGACTTCAGAGGCATAACTGAACCTATGTACTGTACTGTACCTGCATCAGGTTTCTTAGTAGTTTAAGGTGTTCTCTGTAAAGACGTTAAAACATACTCAAAATATGAATGCCTCAAAATACACAAACTCTTGGGTCTGGGAAGGGCAATCAAATAAAAGGACAACAAAAATAAATTGCAAAGGAACAAATAATAGGTTTATTCCATGCTGAAAAGAGAAGAAAGAAAATACAATGTTTTGTCCATGGAGCCTTCCTCAGGTGTGAGAAAGACAGGACAGTAAGCAAAGGTAATATAGCATAGGAGAACAAAAGCTGGGAGAGAGGAGGAGCGAGAGGTGGGAGCAGGGGACAGAGTGGCCAATGAGACAGAGTGGCCAATCAGGTAGTGTGAAGTCAGGATAGGTGAAGAGAGGTGTGAAATGAAACATACAATGAATAGAGAGAATTTAGAAGAAAATTAGTCTGTCTTTGAGAGAAGGGAAAGGGCGTGATCCTAGCTGCAGGATAATTTCAGTTTCTGTAGTCTTTCTGATGTTGGAGTTAGGAAAACCAGCTTTGAGAACATAGACGGAGAGATTAGTGTGAACATGGCCGTCAGAGGTGAAACGAGAAACAATACGCTTGGAGAGATCTTTCATCTTCACAGCCCTAACATGTTCTCTGAAGTGGTCTCCGAGTCTCCTTCCTTTTTCCCCAAATGTAAATGGCTGGGCAACTGCTAGAGATACAGTAAATAAGGTTGCTGAAGGTACAAGATGTCATCTGAGTTATCCAGAATTGTCCTGAGGGGCCTTGAATGAGTGTGGTGTTAGATATGTACTTGCAGGTGATACAGCGAGCTCTGTTGCAGGGGAAAGTGCCTGGTGTGGATGGTTGCTGAGGGCGTTCAAGGGAGCTGTGAACAAGAAGGTTACGCAGATTAGGTAGTCGGCGATATGAGATGATGGGGTGGTCAGAATGTAGGGATCATACTGTAGGATTGAAAAGTTGTCATTAATAGTCCTGGGGATAGGAAGTGTGTTGGGGTGGTGGGGAAGCACCAAAGGAATGCAGTTGTTACGGCGGGAGTTCCTGATTGGGTTGATGATCCGAGGGGTGTTTTTGGCACGGGCAAAGGCCCTGTCAATAACACTGCTGGGGTATCCTCTGTTGATGAAAAAAGAGTACATTTTGAGGACTTGGTTCTGGAAATCGATGTCGTCGCTGCAGAATTGTTGTAGCCAAAGGAACTGTGAAAATGGCAGAGGGTTTTTAGTGTGTTTGGGGTGAAATAAACTATACAGGAGATAGTTGTGTGAATCAGTGGGTTTGTAATAGATCAAAGTAGAGAGTTGGGGGTAGTTAATGGAGAAGTTGATCTCTAGAAATGGGAGAGTAGTGGAAGATATGTTAACTGTATATTTGAGGGACGGGTGGAAGTTGCTGAAGTGATGCAGAACGTGCTCCAGCTTGAGAGGATACCCTAGCTGTGTTATTGACAGGGCCCTTTCCCGAGCCAAAAACACCCCTCGGATCATCAACTCGAGCAGGAACTCCCGCCGTAACAACCACATTTCTTTGGTGCTTCCCCAACACCCCAACACACTTTCTATCCATAGGACTATTAACGACAACTTTTCCATCCTACAGGATGATCCCTCCATTGGGGCCCTCTTTTCTGACCACCCCATCATTTCATCTCATCATCTGTGTTTCTCACACCTGAAGAAGGCTCCATGGCCGAAACGTTGTGTTTTCTTTCTTCTCTTTTCAGCATGGAATAAACCTATTACTTGTTCCTTTGCAGCCTACACATACTGACACAGCTACCCACCTGAAAAAATAAATTGGTTTGATTGCTGCAGTGGTGAACACCACAGTAATTTCTCTGGTGCATCAGTAGGTTTCAGCCTCATTTGTCTTAATGCTTTGCAAGGAGGATAGACACACTTCATACTTCGTGGTTACCAGAATGTTCTCGCTAAAGCTAATATTGAGCTCAAGTTTCTGGGAGTCTTTTCCCTCCTAATGACAAATGCCCTTACATTTAATATAAATCAGCACTTGTCCAAGACCACTTGTTATACCAGTCAGCCTGTATTGCAGATGCCCCCTGCTGCACTTATCCTTTGACTTTGCAACCATGGTGTAGTAATGAATGCCATAGTAACAATGACAAGTGTGAATGAGCCTAACTGCAATATATATATTTTAAAAATTTATCAGGATTTATACCTTGGCTTAGCTTTGTCCTGTCCTGGACAACCTCCTTACAGACCACATTTTTGATTCAGTACCAGTAGAATTAAAATCTACTTTCTTTAAAGTGTGGATAATGAAAACACACCCACAGTTTTAAAATAACAGAGGACGTTTGTTTTTTGTCAATATGATACAATGTAGATCTTAAATTAATTGATTAGCTGCCAGCTGGATAAAAAATCTGGGCTTTTAGAAGTTTTCTGAGCCTAGACTTGGCGCATGGACCATAGAGATTAAAGTTACTTTGTATTATGAAGCTCTTTAAAGACAGCAGTATTACTCCATACTGTTTTAACCCACTCTAGACAGTGATATTTGTGCAGTTGAGCCTAGTAACAGATCCTGGATGATTTGTGCAGGTTATACTGTACCCACGTTTTACAATCTGCACTAATGTTCCCTTCATCCCCTGAAATACTCTTTACTTTTCCAGGGGGGTTACAATTTAACCCTTAGACAGGTCCTAAATGTACAAGATCTGTTAATAACCCATTAAAGATTAAAGACCGTAACTTGCATAGCTCATCGATTCATTTATCGGTTTAAGAGGGTATCAACATTTTAATACTAAAATAGAGAACTGACCCAAATATAAAAAAAGCAAGTCCACTGAGGAAACGAGAGTGGGTGTTCAGCACTCACTGCTGCATGATGTGTTCTGTATGGTCCACCAGTCTGACACAAAGAAGACCAGTATTATTTCTTTAATCTCCTTTTTAGTTTTAAAGACCCATTCTGGAAGCTTCAGCTTCACAATTAAGCAATTCTTAACACATTTTGTAATGATAGCTTGGATTCTTAATCTTGATCTACACTTTTTTAAATTGTGTGCACTATTAAAATTATATTTATTATTTAATTCTTTGTGTTAATAAAAAGAGAATATAAATTCTCAAGACAGAATTATACAGTGTTAGGCAGTTAAGAAAGTGAAAAAAATAGGTATATGAAAAAGTCAATGTCTTTAGGAGATTTTTAACTTGTAGCAGTTGATATCTTAATGGCTAAGAGTGTTCCGGACCAGAAGCATTTGAAATGTGAACATGTGAGCTAAATTGTGTTCTGTGGGCTATAGTGAAGGTAAGGAATAGAATGCTCTATTTTAGGAATAGAAGGCAGAATATATCATTGTATTTTTATATGATATATACAGTATGAGATGAATGGAAGTACATACAAAATTGTTTATTTGATTCATGCAGTTGTATTGTTAATCCTAGACAGATGATAAAATGACTTGTAAACTGAACACACCTATTTGTTTGAAGACCTGAAATGTTTCTGAAGCAATATCTTATTTCTTTACAAATGTTATTTTAATAACTTTCTGTTTTTGCTGCAGATTCAACATGCCTCATGATGACAGTTTCAAATGTAAAGAGGCTGGAATGAAACATCAGTACCACGTCATGGCTCCAACCCTCAACTATGACACAAGCCCCTGGTCATGGTCCAAGTGCAGTCGCAAGTATATCACTGAATTTCTTGAGTAGGTATTTTCATCATACATTTAACATTTTGACATTTTATGCTAATAGACAAAACTACACAGTGGATAATCTTTAAGAATGGAAACTAAAAGACATTTTATATTTCTTGTTTCAAAAACCTGCATTGAACCAAATACAGTTGAGAAGTCTATGGTTATTGGTCTTTTGTTATTCTTTATTCAAAATAGCAGGAGGTGTTAATTCAGTGCCCTGTAGCAATTTCAATGTAATAGAAAGATGATTTAAAGATTTAATAGATGAGTTACAATGACTTATAAGATTTCTTGAGTTCATGATTTTGCATCGCAAAATTAAGAAAATTTGAAATGACCAAATTTGTCTAAAACTGTTTTGTCCTTTGTTTTACACTTCTGAAAAACTTGTACAGTAACGTTTCTGATGTTTTTTAAGTTCCATGTCAGATTCTTATTGCCAGGTTAATCAATACATACGTATACTTCCTATGTAAAGAGATATTGGTGATATCTTCTTCCATTCTTCAGTTGTTACTACACTAGGTGGAATGATGGTCAAGCTCCTGGACAGTCATTTAGCTGCTGCATACTTTCCCTTTCAAAAATGGTAACTTAGGCAACCAGAGTCTTTCACTTGTTAGAAGGCCAAGTACTGACCACAGCTTCTCTGAAGGGTTTTCATTTAAGATGGGAAATGTCATTTATAATTAGATTTTCCCTGACGTGACCCTTTGATCCTTTCTCCTGCTTTGTTGATTGTGAACCTTTACAAAAGGCCGCCTTGTTGACTACTGCATCTTGGGATCAGTTAATTCTGAATGCACTATATGGGGTTTAAGGTTATGTAGGCCTGCACATATTTTCCACTGACTGTTCTAACTTGAGTTCTTTGATGAAACATGTTTTATCATATTTATGTAAAACAAATAAAAGCAATAAGCTTTTCTTTTCACTTTCAAATACACAACTCTGGTAAAGGGCAGGAAATGTAAATTGAACAGTAAACTAACCTTTTACACAAGGCTTGGGAATCAAATTTGCCTAACAATGGCAATATTTATAAACATTCAAACCCTAGGAACATACAGTACAGTATTATGGCCTAGTGGGAAAAACTCATAAAAGAGAGCAGCCTACAGCTTTTGAAGCCTGTGTTTGTCTAACAATGAAGTGCATTGATTAAAACTGCACACTTATGCTCTCAAGAGGGGTTACTTGGTCAAGTGCATCAGTGTTTTGACTGGCTGTTCTTCATTAAGAAAAGTCTAATATTTAACTCGCAAGTTCCAAAGTATACTTTTACATTTTTAAATTAAGGTGTAGTCTCTTCATTTTTTGGGTACAACTATGGTATTAGCATAGTTTCTTCACGAAGTAGAAAAGCAAAATAATAGATTGCACATTCAGTTCATAGAAATGCATAAACTGCTCCTATTTTCTGCAGCAAGCAATGTTTGATGAGCGAAATAATTTGCACTTGCAATTTTCAAGAAATAATTGCTGGAAATTGAGAATGTAATAAAAAAACAATAATCATGCCTTTCACTGGCTTTTTGACAAAGTCTAATCTGTTCACATTTTACATTTAAACCATGTAAATGAAGATTATGTGCAAAACATGAGTATGCCACCCACTAGTTTAACTGCACATATGTATTTACTACATAATTACTGCTGTCAAGGCCCTGTAATTTACCTCTTTAACACAATGCATTCAGCAAATTAAAGAAGCCATACAATTCTTCCATACAATCAATGTATTCATTCAATGTCAGAACTTAAATATAACCTTTTTTTCTGACAGTACTTTTGCATTAATACTAAATTTTAAATTACCTAGAATACAAGGAACTACAAAAATATAGGAATACAAGCAAAATTAATATAACTTGAAAAAAATGAAAACAGTTTTGTAGATTCAGGTTTATTCTGAATGTCCTAAACAGAAACAGCAGCAACAAATATGTAAAATGTATTTAATAAATCAATAAAGGGAATAAAAAAATAAATACAGAAATGTTCAAATATGCCATTTTTCCTATATGCCATTGTTTTTAATGCTTTAGGTTCTAGTCCATACATTATCAATATTTTAGCATTTGTTCACCCTATCAATTATTCAGGGATTTCTTACTTACAAAATTCATATTCCTTTTATGTTACAGTTCCAATGTCCATGGCATTATTATCAGTAATATCAGTCTTAGACAAATCTTTCAGCAAATAAAATAATACATTGAGAGCAGAAAACTGAGAATTATTTATTTTCTGTGAAAGGATACTGTACATTATAAAAATCTCATACTATGTCAAGTTGCTGGTTAATGGCATCTTCCTATGTCAGCTCCTTTAATCTTTTTCGTCAATGGTGAAGGACAAAATTTAATGGTACTTATTACAGCATTAGAACACATGTTGAAAGCTGTATGACATTTCAAAGTATTTTTTAGCAAATAAGTTTACTTTATTTTTGCATGCAAACATTGATGACAGCCAGGTGCATGCCTTGGAAGGCAGCCAGGATAGATGGTCTACACTGCTTTTTTAAGTCTTCAGTTATGACCATGCTTCAGGCTACAGTATCATACTGCAGGAGTGCGAAGGAGTTGCTGTCATAGATGTCCTGTTATAATGGACTCATAAAGGTTAGTTAGCATTTGATGAGCTGATGACATCCTTATAGACAATAATAAATATATGGCAAGTGTTAGATTAGTATCAGCTGTATCAGAGTTCAGTTCTTACTGTCTGTTCTTTCATTGCTCCTTCTAAAATAGAACAGTTTTAGAGAGCACAAATCTTTAATGAAAATAGAGATTTTTTAAAATGATTTAGACAAATATTAAAGGTTACAAGTTATACTCCTTGGTGCAAACTTGATGCAGCTGGTGTATAACAGGTATCTTTTGTCTTGGCACCAAAAACTTGAAATGCTACATCAACATGATAGGTAATTATACTGTACATTTTATAAGGTGAAGTTTAGTTTAATGTTTTTTCTCTTCATAAGGGAGTTAACATAAAGTCTTTAAATAGTTATTTGAACTTTAGTGTTTTGTTTTCACTGGTGTTTGGTGTGTTGCAATATTTTTATAAGACTTAATAAAATACAGCGAAAACTGGGGTGGTCTTTTTCTGAAATCCCCGCTATTGTTAGATTTTGAATTTTGATGTGTGTTTCTAGGCTGGGTGTTGTGGACAGCTGAATTTGCTTTAAATAATCCAGCAGACCTAACTTACTGATATGACATTTAAGAAAAATTAAGTTCTATCCAGTTAAATAATTTTCTAGTTTTACTCTTTGAAAAGAGAAAGTTGATCTAAGGGATCAACTGATTACTGATTACTAACTTAGTTTGATTTGTTACTCCTCCATGAACATTACAGCTCTGTCTGTATTCAAGCTCACAGTATTGGGGGGTGTGTAATATTTAGAAAATAGAGTTGCGCATACCTTTCTAAATTTGTTAACAAGCCTCAACAAAAAGCTTGGTTAATTATTCCCTTTTCTTTTCAAGAGAGCCTTTGGAAGGAAATTAAAGACTGAATTATCCATGCATCCATTTTCAGTAACCACTCAGTCACGGTGTGCTGGAGCCCAACCCAGCAGCATAGGGTGTAAGGTGGACCTACATCCTGGGCTTTACTATAGTACATTACAGGGCTCAAATACAAGTGATAAGATGAAACACATACAGTACATTTTCACACATATGAGCACTGGTGGGCATACAGTATGTCCGTAGACAATTAAGTCAATTAGAGATGTCAGTTAGAGATGTCTTCCAGTACCCACAATGACTGTAATACCCACTACATACATACAAGTGAATGTAAGCCGAAATTGTACTTGAAACTGTATTAGTTGTAATATTTATTAATCACCGTACTATTTTTGCACTGTTCCCTGAATTACTTTTGCACTGTTTTTGTCCTGTTGTATTCTTTCTCTGTTTGCGTATTTGCACAGTTTTGATTACACTGTTATGTTATTACACTGTTATTGTTATTGTGTTACTGTCTATTGTCTTATCTTCTGTTCTATTTATATACTGCACCTGAATGACTAATGAGAAACACTTTTCATTATACTATGCGCTTGTGTAAGTATAATGACAAATAAAGCTGAATTGAATTGTTAACTTGGACAGCATGCCTTTGTAAGGTGGAAGGAGACAAAAACAACACCCAAACAACATGAAGGCACCTCTGGTTCAGAATTGAACCCAGGAACCCAAGAATTGTGAGGCAGCAGGTTTTAACTGCCATGTCACTTTGTTGCCAAGTCTGGATTCTTTTATGCAAAAATAAAAATGCACCAGCCGTTCCATTAAAACCATAGAGAAGCTTGTCAGAGCTGCATGGGAGAAAAGTATTGGGAAGCATTGATATTGCACACACAGAAAATCATGATGCTTTACCTTTGTTGTAATGTACTTTCAAAGTACCGGTCCTATTAGTTAACTCTTACAGTTGTACTCGACTATTTTTTTTGTCTGACCTAAAGGGCTCAACTTTAGAATTAAAGAGCATTTCCATCACCATGGAAATTAAATACTATATGAAAATAAATTTGTTGGAATACTATTTATTTCTTATTCCTCATTGAACTTTCATTTAAATCGATTTTAGGAGTTGGTTGTAATACAAATGTTTTTCAATATAACCTAGTTTTTGCCTTGCTGCAATTCACCTATTTTAGCATAGCCAATTTATTGGAGCATTATAAGGAAACTGACAGGACTAAGTATACAAAGTTTTGAGAAAGATAGCTAATTTCCTGAGAATGCAATTCTTCACATTTATAAACCAGTATCCATTTACTTTTGCAAGCTAACTTTCAAAAGCTGCAGACATAACATACAGTATAACATACATATTTCGTTTAAATAATATAAGTAATTTAAATGAAATAAAGTAAGGTCTATTTACTGTGTGTGTTGACTTCCAGCACTGGATATGGAGAGTGCCTTCTTGATGAGCCTATCAGCAGAACATATGAGCTGCCCCCTCAACTTCCCGGTCAGCTCTACAATGCTAACAGCCAGTGTGAGCTCACGTTTGGGCCAGGATCCCAAGTTTGTCCCTATATGGTATGTCTTATCTTTCAATCTAGACCCTTCTGTTTTTACTGTGTCTGCTGTATTTCATCCTCAGGGATTTCTTAGAACACACATACATACTTTCATCTTGTAGTTTATTTGCTGTTACAGCCTTTTCAGTTACATAGATTTTCAAAAATAATAGTTTTTCAGTTCTGCATGGTTCTGCAAATATACTGTAATGCCTTGTCTGTATTTTGCTGTAGTGCTCAATAATAAAACATTGTTGGGAAATAGGCTTATATAGTGTTCTTTATTGGAGCATTTGATGGTAGAAGAGGTAATAATTATCTGGAATAGGCAATCCGATACATACTGCTATACATTTGACAACATTCCTGGAAATCTTCTAGCGGAACATCCTGAGACAGTACAAGGAGTCTGTTCATACCGAGTTCAGCTCTCAATGGAGCTGATTTCTTAGTTCAGGTGCAGACTTCTTTTTGAGATTTTGAGTATAGTTGTTCAGTTGTCAATGAACTGACAATAGAAACAGAGACATCCATGTTAGAGTGTGCTAATATATTTATTGTGCTTGAATTTAACTTCTGTCTTATATTAAACAAATATTCATAGACATTTTATAATGTCAGTTTTAATACTTGTTCATTTTAATGCAAACAACATATTTTCAGTTTAAACCATACTATTATGGTCATAACATTATTTTCACAAATTGATTAAAATTTGAGGGGTAGAAAACATATTGGTGGTGTAGCTGTCACGATCGTTACTCCTCCTCTTAAGGGCGCTCCAGCCCTTCCTCGTTCTGTCCCATTCCCCACATCTGTTCCTTATTCCAGCCCCTCTTTAGTTCCACCTTTAAAGCCAGACGCAGGCGTTTGCCCGGGGCTTCTCATTGAATCCCGTTTCGTGAGAGCCCGGGGTCCTGCTGCGTCTGGCTCCGTTATAGTTTTAGTTTCCTGTTCCCGATTCCCTGTCCAGCCGGTCCCGACCCGGTTCTGGTTTTTTAAATTACTTTGGATGGATCCCCTGGTCTTGGACTCTGCCTCCTATTTTGGATTTCCCTTTTGGATTTATGCTTGGATTGTTTGCCCCGTACTCACTTCCCCTGGACACCTGCTCACCTCGGACACGCCCCCCTGTCTCCTGACCGACTCCTGCATGATATTTTTCCCTATTGTTTCTTCACCTTCCGGATCGTGTCGTCCGCATAGGGCCCGGAAAGAACTGTTCCTGACAGTAGCTGCTTCATATCCTGTAATTTTCTAGGTAGAGATGTTATAAAATGAGAAGAAGCCCTATTTTTCTTTTTCAGTTTGCTTGCAATTCTATATTTGTGGTAGAACAATAGCCTTTAAGCCTATAGTATAAATGGCTGAATTTTATTTTTTTTCCAGTAATGGCATTTCCAGTAACTGCATTTTTTCCTCTAGAATATATTCAACTTACTTTACATGGTTTATACATTCTGCTGTCAATTTCAATTAAAAATAGATTTTTCTTGGATAGAAAAATGAAATCAGCTGTGCTCAATGTGGATGAATTTCCTTTCCTAGTCTTTACCAGCCTGAATAAGGTGGAAAATAACCTGAATGTTGATTCATTTAACATACAGACTGACAAGTCTTTTTCAAACATGTACAAAATCATAAAACATATATACCTGTGACTCGGTTTGTTAAATACCATTGAAGCCCATTTATAACTACCTGCTTGGATAAAGTATGGATAATTAAAGAGGGGAAGGCTGCCAAGTTGGCATTAAAGTTTGTGTTTGATTCCTGGCAGACTTACTGTCCAATTTGATCATGTATTTCAACAGAAAAATACTAAAATAATTACTCAAAGTTTGCTACCTATTCAGTCTTCTTTGACTTTTACCTGAAGTTAGACTGTAAGATCTTTGTTTTTGTTTTTATCCTTGCAATCCTCGGCATTCTTTTTTCAGAAACAGTGCAAGCGCCTGTGGTGCACCAGTGCAGAAGGGGACCTTAAGGGCTGCCGTACACAGCATATGCCACTTGCTGATGGTACGGAGTGCGGACACCGAATGGTAGGACCTACAGGGGAACACAGAGGGGAGCTATGGGGGTCTTGCTGTACAATGCATGACTTTTGGGGAAAAAAACAACATAATGTAACATTAATTAAGGTTACTTCTCTGACAAGAAGTGTTTAAAGTATTTTGAAAAAGTATTATTTAGTATTTAGTATTAAAGTAGTATTTCTATTTTCAATTTCCAAATGACTGGATCTTACCTTTACTGTGTGAAAATAATAACATGGTAATAAAATACAACTTATTCAGCCCCTTATAACTTGTTAAGGGCATTTGATTTAGTCTTTTTTCAATTTCTGATACCGGAGTTTATTGTTTCTTATAGTTTTCTGTGCAATATTATAAGCTTTCTTTTGTTAATACAATATTTAGGTTCAGCTGAAGGTTTTAAGTGATTTCCGTTTCACCAGTTTGCTTTCTTTTAAAGTAATTGCTGTAATGTTTTTACAGGAATGACTGCACTGTTAATGAAATATATGTGCTGTTTTAATGCTTAAGTCTTACTTGAGACAGCTTGTAGTGATGGCATTTGAGGCATTGACCCAATAATGGGGAAGATTTCTTGTAAAGAGAATGTTCTTAAAGAATGTCTTGGAACAAAGTGAGTTAATAAATGTCACATCTATCATTGGGAATGCTCTCATTTTGCTTCAAAGTATGTTCAGTTAACACCAGCAAAGTTCATGTTTTTTAAGTGACTGTGCCTCTTCCCAGACAAAATGGTTATTTTGCTAACCTTCAGTGATGCAGACAAAACAGTGCTTTTTTGGGTGTAGATAGGAAGGAAAGTACGACAGATACACTGTAAAAATATGTTAAAAAAGGAGTATATCTTGGGTATTCCTGGGAAATTATTTTTCTGACTGTCCCCACCGGTTAAATTCAGTCCTTAAGAAACAAAAAACATGCTCTTCTGTCACTTTGAACTTTTTATGTTTTAAAATATGTAATTTAATCTTTGCTACAGAAATAATTTAATACTCCTTTAAGACACTCCAATTTGTCATTGTACAGTAAGAACTACACAGACATTAAAATATGAAACAATTTCTGCTGGGAAATTGTTCATATACCTGGTATTATGGAATATTACTGTAAATGTGATAAGAACTGTTATGTTGATTTATTTTTAATACAGAAAATATACATACACTATTTAACTTTTATGTTCATGGCCTCAGAGGAAAGTGTGATTTGAATAGTGGTTTTGGTGTTGGCTTTTTAAAATTTGCAAATATCACACATAGCTTCTGATGAATGAATAGTAACTAGAATAAATAAACTTAAGAGTCTAATGATACTTTTTTTTAGAAATAATGCATTGAGGTGTTTTACTATCTTTTATTCATAGATATCATATACAGTCCAAGATAATTTAGGACTGTATGAGTGAACTGGGATGGATAGGTGAATAGCATAATAACATCTGCCAAACGTAGATGGTGAAGTTGTTTTTTTCTTTTTTGGGGGATTTGGACTTCAGTTAAAAACTCACAGTTCAGTTCAGAGGCGTTCAGTTATAATCTCACATATGGTGTCTTAAAACCATCTTTTAATATATTTCTTTTAAATTTCTTTTAATATTTAGATGCCAGGTTTTGCTTCTGACAGCAAATAAAAAGAATTCTGAAATCCAACATAACATGAGATTAAAGTGAAGTATTGTTTTTGAAAAAGAAACTCAGTCATTACCTTGTTCTGAACCCTTGACCTGAAACCTCTATAAAAATAAGAGCTTTTGGGTCAATGGTTAGAGAAAGTAATGGAGTTCAAGGCTGAAGCTCACTTACACAAATGTTGCACTCCAGTGATCCAGATGAAAATGGATTCTTTACTTAACTGTTTCATTCCTACCATATATTTTAACATTTTATTAACAACAAGAAAACCCCAAAAGGTAACACTACTGTGTTGGTCGTGCAGTATCAGTATCTTGTTACAACTCTTTCTGAGTCTAAAAAGTTTCAGTTTTTGAGGAAGACTTTCAGAGGCATTTGTGAAAAGAGGAGGATTTAAAATACAGCATTGATGACTAAATGTTATTTGTTGAGAACGAAACTGTTTTTTAACATCCTGCTTTTTATCTGTAGTAGTGCAATTTCAAGGACTGGTTGTTTCACACGGATTATTCTAGACCGTAATTATTGTACTGGGTTATCATTAAATGCTTTTGTATAATAATTTGATTAAAACAGATTTGTCTGTTCATGTACAGAAAAACTCTTTAATATCAAACAAGGTTTACATGTAATAGTACAAATGTAATTGGCTTTTTTTATGTCTTTGGGGAATCTGATACATGGGGAAGACTAATCTACAATTAGGGAATTGGAGGGACCTAAAAGTGCTGTCTGAGGAATGGCTTTGACCTCACCATTAGCTAGAAATTCTATTGAGTGTAACAGTAATATTCGAACACTGAAATTTATTGGTATTGAAAATGTCCAAATAGGAAGAAGAGGCGAGGATATTATTAAAATATTTAAGCATACTGTAGAACTTTCTGGACTCAGCCCCTCAATACTACCTTGTACCTTTTGAAATGAGCATCAGAATATACTGTACAGTGTAGTTCCCATTGGAAAACATCCAATGCTCAAAAAAGGAATCTAGACTCTTATTTCTTGTTTTCTTCTGTCAAGATCACATTTAAACTTGTAACTATGAGTTTCATACCTGCAAACTCTGTTGTACTTAGGCTGATAGTAAGATGAATCTTAACTAACCTCAGTATAACCAGAGATTTGTTTTAAGCAGTCCATTAAATATCTATTGATCTGGAGAACCTGTGATCTAACCTTGAACTGAGCTGTCACTAACTTCAGTTGGCAACACCGCTTCAAAATGACTTTCTACTTTTACCTGTCCCATACTGCCACAGAGATTCTACATCACCTACATCTACATAAAAGCCACTTTTTCAAGTTTGAAATTTGAAACAGAAGTACTGTCAAAATAATGAAATTGTTGAGATTTTGAGAGTTTAGATTTTCTGCAGAAAAAAGCTCCTGATACTTTAATGGAACTGACATTAGATTCAATGCACATCTTCACTTAAGCTGTGCATTGAAAGCGTTAAGCTGTTGAAACATGCATTAAGAACTGCATGCTTACTCCGCTATTCTGTTCCTGATCAGGTCATTTTTCTTTGAGTAGATCTAGATCTACTATTAACTCAAATAAAAGGCAATTGTGCCCTTGAAACTTGAGAGATAAAATTCGTTACTGGCCTCCACAGCTTTTCCTTTGGATGCAGGAATTATATGAACCTAACAGATTTTCTGGCTGAAACTTCCGTTCCTTTGACTTTTCATCTGTATTTCTGCTTTTGCTCAAGTTTTTCAAAGTACAGAGTAGTTGCATTAAGGTGGACTTTTAGTGCAATTAGGCCCATTAATTTTGATGAAACCCATTTACTGTAGCTGACTTTATGTCACTATACCTTTCCAGTTCTGTATCTAATGTTTCACACATTTTCCCTAAGCTGTTGTCTTCTTTTTGGAGAAAAGTATAATTTGAACAAGTTCAAGTAGGTACAGTAGCTGTCAGCATGCGTAAGCTGCAAAGTAACAGGTAAATGTTTATTCCATACTGCAAATAAAACAGCCTCCCCTCTCCCTCACACCTGAAGAAGGCTCCACAGCTAAACGTTGGGTCTCTTTTCTCTTTAGCATGGAATAAACCCTTACCTGTTCCATAATTTGAACAAATTATATTGGTTTTCAAATTTAGCAAGGTAATTAAACAATTTAATTGCATCTAAAATACAGATGCAGCCATCTTGAATGCATTTAAAAACCTGAGTAAGCGTTAAGCTAGGTACAATATAATGCGGTGTGTTTTGGCATGTTGAATTTAGCCCTTCACTGTCCAAACAAGATAGATAGGTGGCACTTATGGTGCATTAGATGTTAATGAAACTGTAGCATCATTTCATTTGTTGTAATGCTTCTTTATATCCAAAATTGAATATCAATATGGAATCATGTAACTAAAGGGAAATTTTGGTAGCCAAAAATAATAACTGAAGTAAAATAATATTTAGGAACATTATTAACAATATTAATTTATTAATATAAACATATTTAACATATTTATATAGCTGGTAGTGGTAGATGAAAATGAAAATAACATTCACAACAGCATTCCACCCTCTTTTCCTTCAACATTTTCTGCATTGAATTATTTAACTCAGTTACTGTGGTTATATTGAGAACGTTTCTATGTGCTTCTTTTGAAACTACATTTCCCACAAACACTTGCAAGGCTCAAATTAAAAGCAATAAACAACATATACTTAAAATTTAAAAAGCTTTTTTGAGTAATTAACGTTAATATTTAGGCTAGAATTTAGTTTTTTACTGTACATTGATACTTTGAATTGATTTTCTGTTACAAAACGGCCTCTCTTGGCACTGTTAATGGATTTTTTAGGATGTCTGTGCGGTCCAGGGCAGCTATTATCACATGAAAATATTATCAGCTATTTCATGAAACCTGTTTGATGATATTCACTAATAGAGTATATGGTTGTGAAACGTTATGAATGCTGACAAGAACTGTTTTAGTGCAAACACTACTTTCCTCATTGCAGGACACGCTGTCACTTAAATGAAGCGCTCTGAGTCACGAACTCATTAAAAAACTACACCAGTCACAAGGAATCTTTCACAGAGTTTGAGATTTTTTTTTTAACACTGAGCCATAACAAGCAGTATTAACAATGTGTGGGCATAAGAGATCATGCATGTAAAGCATACCCTGTCTGCTGAAACAATGTCTTCAAAATCAGCCACCTGTAAAGGGTCTTGACAATCTCTAGACTTTCATTCTCCTGAAAAGCTCTAATGTTTTTTTTTTATTATTTTTAGATTTGTTTGTAAAACTGTAATGTCATCTGGATCCATGAGGAAATATGACATGGTCACATTTTTTGCAGGGGATTGATTGGTTTGTGAGTCTAGTGTGGCATTACATGGGCCCTTTGTAGTCCCAGCTGTCCCGGCTTCTACATGATGAGCCACAGCTGTGCAGATCCTATAAAGGCACACTGGACACCCTTCGATGGGACTAGCAGGGCCACCCCCGGAAGGGGGGAGTTTAAACCGACAGTCCCAGAAGGGATTGCAACCGCATAAGGTTTTCTTTTTCTTTTAAGTTTTGTTTTTGCCTGTCCCATCACACACTTTCACTGGGGCAGGCATACACACGCATTTTTGTTATGCAGTAGTTCTTGTTTTGTTTTTACTTTATGCGCCCTGCTCACCAGACTGGACCCTGCTGAATAGGGTAAGTCCAGTCTGGTCACTGCTGTGCTAGCGGCTCTTTTTTTCCCAGGCTGGACCCTGTTTAATAGGGTAAGCCCAGCCTAGAGGTAGCACAGCACAGTGCTACACTTTCTTTTTGCTTTTCTTGTTTGTTTTTTCCACTCTTTTTGTATTAATTTTGGTCCCTGCTAGCTTCAGTGGTGCTTCCGTCCCCTCACCCAAGGCGAAGACTTTTTACCGCTGCTCGTCACAGTGCCGCCCGCCCACTACACACTGTCACACACGTTCTTAACCACAACATCAGGCTAAGCTGACATACCCTGGAGCAAGTTAAAGATAGAGGATATGTTGCTGTTCTTACCCAGACACAATTCAGTCTTGCTTTGTGAAAAGGAAACTCCAGACTTTTTTTAAAACATGTTTACTAAAGTTATCTGGTTAACTGAGTAATCTTGCTTTGTGAAACGTCCAAAGGGAATTCCCTGCAAAGGGAATTAAGGAGGAATCACTGTAGTATAGTAAACAATGTGTTGATTCCTTCCAATAGATGTTTTGCTATTGTTTTTAAGTACAGAAATGTATGAAAATAGACTAGTTTAAGCAAATGCTAAAGCATGTTCAGATACTGTTTGCACTCTGCTATTTTGGGTTTTTACCAAGGCCCATAAAGATTCAATGAGATGTGGAAATTGTAGAGATTGCCTTTAAGGAGCAGAAACCACACAAAGCCACAATAATCATGACTAAATGTTGTTGATATATAATATGCTGTTTTGGGATTTCTCAGTAATTTTAAGTTTTTTTTTATTTTATTTTTGAAACAGTTCTTTTGGTTTGAGTTCCTCTGACAGCAATTATAATATCAGTAATTTCCATTATTTGTTGTGTTTATATGTAATGTTTACATATATGTTTATATATAATGTTTTTTTGTAGTGTAAAGGAAAATGAAGCTTCCCGTCAAAAAACTCATCCCAGTATCTGATTTGTAGTCATTTGTAATAATAAAACATACAGGTTGTGAGGATAAAAGGCATGTTAATGTTGTTACAGTGAAAGCAGAGCTCCCAGTCACTGGATCACAAGACCGACAATCTCCAGAATGCCTGGAGAGTAAAGGAATTTAAAGATACTCTTAAACAAAATAGCAATTATGGTTTTTACATGTAAATTTGCTTTTAAAAACTGATTTTAAAGCTACTATGTATATTTTTTATCATTAAAATATTTAATATTGTTTTTTTCTGTTTCTGACCATTTTCTTCTTAGTTGTTCATTTAGTTATAGTTTTTATTAATTTGGCTTCACCAAAGATGTTAAAGTGCTTTCTCTGGCAGAGTCTTGTTTCAGCATAACTTTTCTGATGTAATACCGGAGTGTCCCATGCCTTGATGGTTACATTGTCTTCTTGTGTGTGGGGGGGGGGTACTGGGAGTAACCCTTTTATAATCTTTGATGTGTGGAGAAGCATGTACTGAAAGCTTTTTATGCTGTACAACTATATGACTTCGGAGCAGTTTGAAACCATGTTTATTATGTGTATAATACCACTTTGAAGTGTAATGGAATATATTAAAATAATTGTCAATAAAATGACTGCTAGACCATTAGACCACTAGAGAGATGAATTTTAATTAAAATATGTTATTTTCAGTTTAATACTTCATGCACCCCCAATACAAATTGTGATGCAATCGTGTGAAACACTTACGTGAGCTGGGCAGCCGCTAATCGATTGCTGTGCATCTTGTTTGATTTTTGGTAGCAGCTGGTGACAAATATATTTTTTCCTGTATTTCAGAAATTATGTAATAATTTCACACTGATATGCTAATCACTTTTCAAATATGTAACTCTGCCCCCCTCTAGCAATTGGTCCAGGAAAGTAGGGTTCATTCGCATCTAAAAAACAATCTGGTGCAGAAAGACATTTCCCTGCTTTTCACTGTAACAACATAAACATGCTTTTTATCCTCCTGACCTGTATGAGTTATCTATTACAAATAACTACAAATCAAATATTGTGTTAAGTTAAATTATGGAAAATTAATCAATTATTCAAACCAATTGCAAATATGATTCAAATGGTGATTCCGTTTATTTATAATTTAGTAATTACTGGATTCATTATTATTATTTAACATACTGTTTAACATAAAATGAATAAAAATGTCTATATAGTATACTTATTATTTATTATATGTATTCTATTTTTAGACAAATTGAGTCTTTTGTATCCCCAATGATCACTTTGTAAACAAAGTACAGCTTTTGCATTGGCCAGGAATCAAATCCGGGCCTCCCTTGTGGAAGGCAAGAATTCTGCCACTGAACTGCCAATGTGTCACTCTCACTGGATGACTTAGTGTATGGGGGAATGTAAGTTAATGAATGAGAAAGATGAGAAGATGTTGTAATGTATTTGTTCTTTTTCAAATTATAAGTTTATATAATGTTAGAATGAAGCTTCTGGATTTTTGAAAGCAACTGTTATTTAGTTCCCCACTACACACTGTTTCACTCGTACCTCTACATCAGGAAAACATAATTTCTGTGTTATCTCATATACACAATTCCGCACAGGCTAAAATATGGCATAACAGTAGTGTACATCTACTGTGTTCATACTGTGAGATTTTCTGTTCAACAGGTATTTACCCACAATACCTGCATATGACCATATAAAACAGAATACCACAAACTCAAAATAGGTTACAATTATGCATTTTGTGTACAATGCAACTTACAGTAAACAACAGACAAAGTCATTCAAATCTCTACTCAAAACATATTTTAATCTGACCTCTTTTTTGTTATTTTATATGTATACTTGCTTTTAAATATGTTTTTAAGCTACTGTGTATAATATGTTTTTAATAATCAAAATATAAAATGTATCTAATTCCTAATTCACTTTAATACACAATTACTTATAATTCTGTACACTATTTGTAATTAAAAATAATACTTCTGTTTGTGCTATACAGTATTGTGACATACAGTATTGTATCTGGAGTTGTGGTAGCAGTGTGGTAATATTATGTCTCAACAATGAAATCATTGTATTTAATGAAAGTGCACTAATGTTCTAACAAATCTGATACTGTACTGACAAACACACACAGCTGCTTTACTTTAAGGATTCACCGTGCCACCAGGCATAGTAGTGCAGCCCTGTATTGGGTTATTTGAAGAAATAAAAACATTGTGATGCCATGCCTACTGTGGTACTGTATACCTACTGACACCACTCACATTCAAGATGGTTGCATCCCATTCTAGACCCCATCATTACCACAGCTCCATCAAAATGGAACTATTTAAAACTAAATAAGCCCCAATGCTTAGTTTCAAAAATTGATTGTTACTCAGCAGATGAGTTGTTTTAAAAAGACATATCTAACCATGTTTTTCTACCTTAAAATCAATCTGCGTTTTGTGTGCAATACATTGAAAATAAATTTCATACTCACATTTCTTGATAAATAGTTGCTTGTACCCAATGATTTCCTGAACATTGCTTACTAGTTCATAATCAGCGAGACTGGTTTTCTTTGCATCTGTATAACCTAGTGTTAAAAAGATACTGTATCATATATTTATAGTGCAGCCGAAGCACCACTCCATTTATTTTTGTCATAGTCTTTTACATTGTGAGCTATATTCTCTCATTAGGAATTTCACTTGACATGTCTTTCACACTTTTAAATCTGTATGACATCAGTTTTTTTATGCTGCTACTATTTTTCCACATAACCTGTACCTATCATTCGTCAGTACTGTCTCAGTGGATAGTTTTCTGTCAATGTGTCCTTTTCTTTCACCGAACTACTGCTCTGTGTGTGACGTATTTACTACATAAAGCAAAAGTCAGTAAACTGTCAACATAACATACAGTAATGTAATATAATGTAAACATACGAAAGTAGTACAGTTGCTTTTGATTAGGTTGTCTTTCATTATTATTACAATTATGGACTTACATTAATATACAGTAACTTCAAATATCCTGCTATGTGATTTCTGCCGTTATAATTTTGTCATAACTGACAACAGTTCTGAATGTGTTGCATTTTAAGATGATAAAATTAAAACTATTTACTAGACCTATTTCAATGATTGTGTAGACATTATATTATCCTTCTTATGTAGTTAGCCTATGGATACTAATTTATAAATACACAATCAATGAGAAATCTTCAAAAATTATATTGCCAGAACGTCGGATAACTGATTTTTTTCCATTTTCTTTTTATCTTTTTTGGAACATAGTGCTCACATTGAATCTAATGCAAAATGTTTGGTTTTATTCAGACTTGATTATTGTAATGGGTGGCATGGTGTCATGGCAGACAGTGCATGTGTCTTTAAATTGTCTGATTGTCTAAATTGTCATTATGTGTGTGTGTCCTGTGATGAACTCTGCATCTCTTCCAGGGTGTAGTCCTTCCTAGCACCCAATGTCAACTGAGTAAAGCTTAGTAAAGCTCTGGCTCACCATAATCTGGTGACCTGTAACCCGTAACCCAGAGAAGGTGCTATGGGGTTAATGGTAAATATAAACATGATGTTAAGAAGCTGCAGTATGTTCAGAATTCAGCTGCTTAACTCCATAAAAAGCCAATTGTTCTAATGTTTGAGCATCCTTGCACTGCCTTTCTGTGAATTTCAGAATACATTTCTAAATTTTATTCAGCTCACTTTGAAAGGCATGAAAGGTTTGGTATCTGACTACATCTGTGAACAGTTCTCTGAATCTTCCTATAATTCTATCCTGAAAGAGTTTAAGACACAGGAAGGAACCAACTTAATACATCAAGTGAAATACATTCCTGGTTTATGCCATAAATCACGAGTAGCCCCTCTTACACAACAGATCAGAAAAAGTGAGAAATTGCTTCTTCAGCTGAATTAAGGGATAACATTAGGTTCGGAATATTTTCATAACAAGATAATGTACAAAAATAAAGTATTAGTTATTGCAGTAGTATCTTTACCATTCGATCTCTGAATTTATTTCAGAAGCATTTCTAACAGTGAATGTCACTGGGATCACCAGTGGAGAATAGTAATCACTATACTGAAAGGTAATTCAAGGGACCAAAGGAAAATAATTTCTTGAACTATTGATTCTAACATTTTATTTCACCCACAATCTAAAACTTGATCTGATCTTATTAACAGTGAAAATTGAACAGAGTTTCTGTGTTAACTCTGTTAATTTAATAATGATAATATGTTTAAAAACTGTATTTTTTTCACAACTTCATTAGCAACATCCATTATCTTTCACACTGGCTTTATTCTAAATCACTTCACTTGACCTCTTAAGAATAAAGGTTTGAACACTGCATACCCATATTATGAAAAACAACACCATTTTAGTCATGCTCCTATATTTTTCAAGTCATCCAAACGAACAGCCAGTCAGAATAACACCATCAGGAAAGATATGGTTACACAGTATTTTACTGTGTCCTTCAATGCAAGAAAAAAATACAAAGATCAAAAAGTCATGATTTGGGGGAGGGGGTAAAAAATCACTATGATTGTTTTTCATGCTGAGGATTTCACATCATCTTAGCTGAAGCCTTTGAAGTTTAAGAAGTTACAGACAGAAGGGTGCTTGACTGGCTCACCTGCCTATAGAGGACCTTTTATGTGGGTAGGTTTAGTGTGTGTGTGCACAACTTTAAGCTGGAAGTCTGAGCTTCTCAGAGGTGTTTGTGTTTCATTATCATACTTAACATTGTCTGCTCAAAAAGCCAGTTGATTTCAAGGTAGTTTAACTCTCTCAGGTTGAAGAATGAGACTACTCTGGGACTCTGGGATATATGCCTGATTATAAGCAGCTAAGTGTTGGAGTGGGACAATGTGAGTAAGGTATTATTACTATCAATGAAGTAAGACCAATTAAAAGTCTTAACACAAGCCCTGTTTCCTGAAATGTAACTGGTATTGCCTGAGAAAATAGGGCTGCTCTTCACGACCTCAAAACTAAACCTGTCATTACAAACTGCCTGCTGTGTAATTGTAAGTTATTAAAAGGAAAAATCTTCTCCCTTAGCTATTTTTGTTGACTTATCAAAACTTTAATGAGTCACTTTTTATGGATGTCATTCCCAAATGATTTGTTTCTTGAGAAGTATTTTTTTGTCTTTCAGTTTGTTGAGTTCTAATGTTTGTAAGGTATGTTTACAGGTGGTTTTTCGTTAACGTATTTATTTGAAAAAACTAAAAGAAATATCATCCTCGGTGGCTGCACGTAAAAGCACACATCTAAGTACAGGCTGAGCTCTGTGATCATGGGTAAAACCCGCCCAGTTAGACTGGGATTCCCCAAGTGGTGATACACAGTTGGCTGAAAGCAGCTGAGTGTAGGGTGAGATTAGATGCAGCCATTCAAAATGCAAAAATAAAACCAAATCAGTATGAAATTATCTGCAGAGTAGCATGTTAAACCGCAGTACGTGATTGGCTGGCCAAAATGACTGACAGGCGGCACTCTTGGTGCATTGGTTGTTAGTGAAACAATTGCTTAATTTAATCTCTTTACTTTGCATGTTTAAATTCGCTTAATATTGAATATTAATATGGAATTTTACAACTAAAGAGACATTTTACATAACATCTCTGAACATCATAAGTGATATTAATTAAGGAATATAAACATATTTTGTAAACTGTATATGGCTGCTATTGGTAGTTTTAATAAAAAATACACACCAGTATTCCACTTTCTCCATAAACATTTTAAGCATCAAAGTCTTTCATTTCGTTACTTACTGAGGTTATTTTGGAAAAAACTTTACGTGCTCCTTCTGACTATATTAAGTTTATATACTTTATAAAAAGTTATAATGTTTTAACCTTATCTATGAATACTTGCACTTGTTATCGCAGTAAAAAAAGCATTCTTTTTAGAATTTGATTAATAGGGAAAAAAATATGGAATCGCGTATCTAAAGAAATTAATATTTAAGGATTTATTTTCATATAGCTCAAATTATTACCGTAGTCCACTTGCTTTGTAAACATCTGACCTCTGTTTAATTTCTGAAACACCCTCTGTATTTCCTGTTTTTACACAGATAAGAATAAACTACATATGCAAATCTTTTCACAGCCGGAAAGATGTTCTGTGCTCTTACCACAGTATGCATTGTTACATTTTTAATCATCAGTCGAAGCATTCTGAAGTCTGTCAAAATCATAAAGAAATGTTACCAAATAGTATTGGTGAAACTGTTCCCTGTCCTGGATAAAGTGGTTAGAAAATATTTGAATTTACACTTGTAAAAAACTTTAAAATTTAAATGCGATACAGAAGATATTATTAATAATAAATGACCTTCGACGGTTTGTAGAGGAGACACATTGAGTGTTTTCTTTCCAGTTTGGAATTCACTTTTGCCTACTAGTATATTCCATTGCAGCCACTTTTTGTTAACGCAGCTCCATACTTCTCACAAAGGCTAGGAGTGTTAACACCCAACTGTGTAGTGTTATGTAGAATAGACAGTTCTACTGGGGGAGGGGAACTAATTTTCTTACTATTTTTTTCTTAACACTCATTTTTCCATACTGTAGTTTTAAAACTTGAACAAAGACATATAGCGTGATGTTGTATAGTTTTAAAGCCATTACAGTATAGCTTGTGGGAAATACATTTGTTTGTACTGCATCAAAGTTTAACTCGTTCAGAGTGCCCGACATTACAAACTCTGAGCGTTTCATTGTCTATTGCAACAGTATCGACAGCAATGTGGTTAAAAGGAACATCTCAAAACCAGTTTTTTACAGCTTTAAAAGACATGCAATGTAAGGCAGTGTCATGTCATTGTATATTATTTTTGATTTTGTTTTTAAAACATAAAAAAAACACATTTGCCCATTGTGTTGATAGGCTGTTTTCTGATTACTGGCAATTGTAAAAAAATAACCATTCCCCCCTCCCTTGTTTAACTTAAAGATTTCTGTGAAGAAATCCTTAAACACAAAACCATCACATATAATAATTCATCCAGATACACACACCGGAGCCAATTTTGCCAGAAACAACCTCCCAGAGCAAATCAGCCAGCTGGTTCCCCATTGAATGATGCTTTCAGACTGGGTTAAATCCCAATATAGTACAGTTTAAAGTTTTTTTTTTAATTCCAAGTTAAATTGTTGGCTGATTACTGGCTGCTGACGTTTGGATTAAGACAAAATATAGATTTTCTCAATATAGATGTAAACCAGAAAAAGAACACATCATGTTCACAATAAGATATAATAGTGGACTATTTTTATGCATTCAGCTATATAAGAAACAAACTGTAAAAGTAATGCTATGATTGTGCTTTGAACCACCTGGGTGCAGCTCGCTACATTACAGTGTTTATTACAACTTCAAGGACAATAGAAGTTTTTTTTAAAAAAGAAATTGATGTCAAAATGTTTCCAAATCATCCACTTGTGATACTTTAGCTGCTGAGTTACATGATTCCATATTCATATAACTATCAAGTCATGTTAAATCATTACAACATTTATCCTTTTCCAATAACAGCAAGTAGTGTTCTTACTACGTATTCTTAGAAAAGGATAAAACATGATAACTTCTTATGAAGTACAGAATATCAGCTTAATTATGTTAGAACAAGTACTTTAAACCAGAACCCATGTAAGTTATCAAGTTAAAGACTTTGATGCATAAAATATTTATTAAGGTCGAAGGTTGTATACTTTTGTCCAACTGAGCAATCTTGCTTTAAAAAATATACCGACTGTTTAATGTTTAATGATTAACATGCTGTAATACACAGTTTAGAATTATTAAAATTCTAAAGAGTATACAACTTAATTGTAAAAAGATTGTCCCTGAGCAATGACCGGGATTTGAAACCGGGCATTCTCTGATTACAGCTCCAATGCTGTACACGAGACATTAAGCTGTATTAGCTCTACCTGGTGGTTTTACAAGGTACTTCCGGATACTATTTTCTATTTTCAAAAAACATTCGGTATGTTGCGGTATGAGGTGATATGTTGCGCTACGTCCACCTCGTTTTAACGCAGAGTACTTTGCTCATTTTGAATGGCTGGATCTGTAAGACTCTTGGCTTCGAGTGACACAACAGCCCAGCTTTTTGTCCCAGGAGGGATATACCCCTCCTTGATTCAGAGATGGACCTCTGGTACTGGGCTGTGTTGTCTGTGATGTGCTAAAAGACAAGTGGCTTGAAGGTGGGCATGTTGTAGGAGTCAACCTACACTTGCTGATTTTCCCATGTGTGGTCACAGGATTCATAGCTGCAAGCTGAGACCTAAATAACACACAATTGGCTGTTAAAACTCAGGTGACTATAACAAAAATAAGTAGCAATTCCAAAAACAAATAAACTCATTTGTATTATTACTTAGTTGAATTACTGTAGGATTTTGTGAAAACATTTTGTATACCATAGGTCCTGTTCGTGTAAAAAGAGGAATTTCTACAATATTTAAACAAGACACATCTGTTTTCTGCTTGTACCATCTATCTTGAAAGACTCAATGTTAAATGAAGTGGACTAAAGGTGTATTATTTCATGAACTATGTTCTGTTGAGTTATTTTGTTTGAGTAATATAAAAAACATGTAGTTTATAGTTCATATAGTTAAAATCTGTGGTTTATAGGTCACAGGTAAATTCAGTTCAGGCAAATGTGCCTTAACGTTATTTAGTAACGCTTTAGTGATATTTTTTGTTGTTGCCAATATAAATTCTAGAACAGTCCTGTGTATCATTTAAATGTCTTTGATAACATTATGTTTTTTTCTCTTTTATACCTGACACAAACTGTGTACTGTGTTCTGTATAATTTTTTTGAAAACCAAAAAAGCTATTACATATCCATTCCCATGTTTTCTATAATAAGGAGTAATCTGTTCATGCTGAATCAGGTCATTTTAGGCCATAACATTAAACCAAAACTATATGAATTATTATGTTGTCATCAAACAATACTGTGGCAATGTTCTATTTGGGAGTCATTATTTTCTGACATTGGGTGTTTATTATATGAGTTGTGGATACCATAACTAAGAAATTCCTAAGTGTTCTGAGAAAATTCACAATTTTGAGACCAAAAAATTAATCCTCGGCATGTTTAACTTTTACTAAAAAAAATAAGGCAAACTATTATTTACTTACTAAACAGGATAACTGAACAAGACATTCACAGATGAAGAAATGATTGGTGCAGAGTGTTCAGTGTGTGAGGCCCTTCAGCACTTTGCTGTGCCACCAAGTTCTATCATGTGTGGTACTTCCTGGTAAACTGCTCTTCCTGGAGCCGCTGAGTGAGTAACCATGCCATATGGTCAGCGGTGCTTTGTCATCCCACTCACTGAGCTGTGTTTTAATGAGGGCATCCCATCTCTTGTTGTCTACAAATACCTCCGCCTCCCTTCTTTTTCAGTTTTCAAAGCCTTTGTGATACTTTGGGAACAGCGAGGCATGATAAATCTAGCTTCTTTCCTCCCTGCTATTATAGTTGTATCAAAGACAGTTTTGTCCCATTCAGAATGTATGTTTTTTATAAATGTATGTGTAAACGTTTAGACTACAAGAATGTCAACACAAAATTGCTTAATATCTGAATTTGCTGAGAGCTATGACTATTTTTCCACATCTAAAAAGCCATTGCTGTTAATTTAAGATTTTTGCAAATTTATGATCTTTCCAAATATTTTAATTTGCAGATTTTTTGTGCTTTTTTTGGGGAATTTGTTGGTTAAATTTTGATACAGACTCATCCTTTTCCAACATACGCTGAAATGTAATGAGAACCATTCCTTAATACATAACTTTTGCCTTTTTATAATTATTTAATTAAAATTGAAAGCAAAATATATAGTTATTTTTACATGTGCGTAATGCAAATTGTGAAGCTTTAGTATTTTTTTATATAGTAAGTGCTTATATAACCCTGTGTTTTAACTTTTTTCATAGCTATCTGTGGTTGTTGGCTGCAATGTAGCCCTAAAGGAGACAGCGTTCCTTTTTCTAAATGTGAATTTATGTTGTGATATTTCTTTAACAGATTCCAGCAACCAGCAAATTGATTAAATCAATCATGATATCCTCCTTGAAACCTCATTGAAACCATGTTTTTCATTATTATCTATGCTTTAAACTGTATAGACTTGCCTATAAACACTTAACATTTAATTCTATGATATTTGTACTTATAATCTTAAGTGAACTGCATTGAAAATGTTAATTATTCATTTTCAATAAAGTGTACACCCAAAGCAAGCAGATATCAGTCTGAGGCCCAGGTTAGTTAAAAGTTTCAAATGTGTATATCATGGTGTTAGAACACTAAAAGAAGTTTAAAATGGTCTTTGTTAGATGTTCTCAGAGTTAACTAGCATGTTACCCCATTTACCCTTTGTCACCAATTATTGGTAAACAGGTGAGGGTCCACAATTACTGTAAATATAGGGAGTGTGAGCAAAAGTTTGTAATTCCTGAAGGAACATGGCAACATTTGCTCAGCAAGCAAGGATAAAAGACAGTCTATAATTACTTTAAGAAATGAAGGCTAATCTTTAAGACAAATTGCAAGAACTTTGCAAGTGTCAGTAACTGCTGTGGCCAGGACTATCAAACAATATGAAGAAACTGGCACTCATGAGGACCGAAACAATTTAGGCAGGCCAAAGGTGACCTCAGAATCAGACAATATGTTTATTAGAGTCACAAATCTGCAAAACTGGTGACTAACTGCCCCTGAAGTACAAGCTGAGCTCAATGCAAACAGAAGTACAGATGTTTCAACATCAACTGTTCAGAGGAGGTTGCGTGACGCTGGTCTACCAGGAAGAATTGCTGCAAGGAAACCATTGTTAAGAGTGCAGAATAAGAGGAAGAGACTTGCTTGGGCCAAAAAACACAGAAACTGGACCTTTGAGGCCTCATGAGTTCCAGTTTCTTCGTATCGTTTGATAGAATTGGCCACAGCAGTTACTTATACTTGCAGTTTGTCTTAAAGATGTTAATTCATGAATTATAAACTTTTGCCCATGCCATAATTGGTGACAAAAGGCAAATGAGGTAACATGCTAGTTAACTCTGAGAACATCTAACAAATAATTTTAAACTTCTTTTAGTGTTCTAACATCATGTTATACACATTTCTGACTTTTACCTAACCTAGGTTTCAGACTGAAATCTGCTTTCTTTGGGTGCTCATTTTATTGAAAATGAAAAATTATAAGTACACATATCATGTAATTAAATATTAAGTGTTTATACACAGGTTTATACAGTGTAAAGCACTGATAATCATGAAAAACCTGGTTTCAAGCAGATGTACTCAAACTTTTGACTGGTACTGTATGTTCTACTAATATCTGGCATAAAACAACATAGGGTATGAAAGTACTTTTAGAACAAATGCAGTATATCCCGTCAGTTCTTTTGGTGATTGTAAAGACTGGATCCAGTAAGAACATCTGTAACCTTAGTTCATGAATGGATTGATTTCGCAATATTAGATTATCTCCGCACTGTGATAATCCTGCATTTTAGCTACTTACTGCAATTCCTTTTCACATAATTTCTCCCTGTCTCTCTAAAAAGATGATTATGCACTCATTGTGCAACCCTTAAGACACAACATAAAAAATGCTTACTGCTGCAATTTAAGGTTTTGTATGGAGCATTTCTGAGTACACAACACCTGCAGAGTACTGTGTTTACAAATTTGTCCCCTAGTTTTCACTCATTCATAAATACAGGGCCCTGACAGGCAGTTTATACTTTTAGAGCAAGAGAATAATGACAGAATGCTCTCTTGACGAGACTTCTTATTCTTATCAGGGTTTAGTAACCTAATAAGGCTTGTTTTTTCTGTAAAATGAGTGGGTAAGAAGAAGGCTCAGCTGTACAATTACACCTGAACTTCAGAGAGAAGAGTTTGCCTTTGGTGTTTTGAAGTCAAGCATAACATTACATAAATAAGCGTCAGTCTCTGAGGTATTCCATTTGCAGATGGCACTTTATGTTGCATCGCTGCCTTTTCAAGCAACCTCCTCTTATAAATACATTCTTTTCATAGCTCAATGTAACCATTATGTGATTAGTTTTTGTTTGGACACAGGAACAAGTATGAGCATTTTTCTCCTTACATTGTTTGCCCTGATTGCTATTTTTCATCTGCCTTGCAGTTGTCACTCTTGTCATTCTCACTGTAACATTCCTGCTGTATTCCCACATTTGGAGAGTGAAGGTGTGTTTCGCATGTACTGTATAAAGGTGTAATATTTTTGTTTTGATGCGTGCATTCGAGGGAAAGTTTTAACAACCTTTCATATTTTGAGTGTTTCATATGAAAAAACTAATTTATTTTACAAGACCTTAATAACAATGTCATTTAAAAAACAACAAAAAATTACCAAACATAATTGATTCAGTACACTCGGTTTGTTCTGCGGTTGTTGTGGTATCAGACAACTATTTTTGTGTGTCTGTGCCTATAACTTTCAAATGTGATGATGCCTAGATATACACTTTTCCACCATCCAATCAATGCAGTAATTCTGTAATTCATGTCTACTCAGGGTAATACACAACCATTACTTCTCTGTCTACATACAGTAGTAATAAGACAAGTTGCAAAGGAGAGGGTGTCGTTCTGCGTTTCTTGCCAGTTCCCGCAAAACAGACACTCCCATTACCTTGCAACAGCAAAAAGCTGTGATCCTTTTAGGTATACAATTTCAGATATATATTCATGAATAAGATATCACCTTCACATAATGAACTGCTGTAATAAAGCATAACTTTTATATCAGTATCAAATAAAATAAGTAGCACCTGGAAATATAAATTATTTTAGTTCTTATTTTTTCTAAAGAGCCAAACTATTGTTTTTTCAGTCATAGGTTTTCTTTTTAGAATACTGAACAATCTAGCTCTTTGTCCTTGCAACTGAATCAATTTATCATTCAAAAGGTGAATCCAGATACTGCCTGTTTTGGACACCAAGAATTCAAACCCTAGGTCAGGGGTCAGTGACCTTTAAGAAAGGATGTGCCAAGAGTTGGCTCCTTCATGTTTTGTTTATTTGCATGTGATCGATACTTTTTTATCATCAATAAAAGTCCTACTTACATTTTCATTAATAAAAAACAACATTAAAATATGATAATATCTAAATTAATAAATTAATATGCACTTC
This sequence comes from Lepisosteus oculatus, assembly GCF_040954835.1. Lineage (NCBI taxonomy): Eukaryota > Metazoa > Chordata > Actinopteri > Semionotiformes > Lepisosteidae > Lepisosteus > Lepisosteus oculatus. Next base: position 29,831,993 of record NC_090702.1, read on the forward strand.
TCACTATTAAGTGTGAAATTTGCCCTTGCTATTCCTTGCTGAGCTACACGAAAGCAAGTTGTTAACCAGCTATGACAAAGAACCGAATGGTGAAATGGTGCCTGTTCACAGTGGTATGTTGATCCGAAGGCATTGAGCAGTGAAAACGCCACTTTCATACATTCAGATTTGATACATTTAAATTTTACTGGCAGGGACTTACAGCAGGTCAAGACAGAGTCCGTGGTTGCCGTGGTTGCTTTCTGTAGCCTCAACTGTGTTGAGGAGATCCCAGAACTTTGGTTCCACAGAAATTAGTAAAGACGGTGCTTTTTTTCCGGACATTGCTATGGCCCATTTGATAGACTTAGCCTTGTCTGCCTCATCCCTGAAGCATTTGTCTGTCGTGTTTTGTCTGAAAATATCATTGGACACTTGATGTGTGACAAACGATGCTCTCACAACATAGAGCACAAACAGTATGGTCTTTATGTTGAACAAATCCGTCTAACTTTGTTTTCTGAGCATCCTCCATTTTGTCCAAAATGTTTGATTTCACACTTAAGTATGAAAAATGATATAATCATATCATGAATTGTGAGCTTTCCTGTGAAAACAATAAGCTACGTGGCTAAAACAATGCAGTAAATAAAGCAAGTGAATTGTTTTTCTTACACAGAAGAGCTCTCATTGGGTAACATGTTGTAGAGAATTCCAGAACAGTCAAGCAGTTTTATCATTTTTAACTGAATTTCATTGTAGCTTTTCAGAATTTGATTGCACATCCCTCTTTCATTTAACAGTAGAGATTAACTTTGTGTAACAGGTGATGAAAATTTATAGAGAGATTATGTTCTTGTTTCGCATTACAGTATAGATGTTTTCGAGCAGTATAGGTGATGTTTCCCCCTTTTTAAATCTGCTGACACGTTATATAACAACATTTTCAATGACAGAAACCATACATGTTTTTTTTTTACTCAAAACATTAAATAGGAAGCACATGTTAAAAACAGCTGGGGATTTTATTTCACATGTCCTTGAAAAGTCAGAGTGCATTCTTAATTAGGGGGCCTGAGAGTGTTTTCTAGGAAAAAGTTTGGTTTTGTTTTTAATTGAACTCTGAGTTACTTTTCTTTATTTCTTTTAAGTATTTCATTTTTCATTCAGTATTTCTGTTTCCTTTAGAGAATTAATTGGGATTAAACATACATCCAGGTGCACTCATTACAAACACAATTGCTGAACTTATACACATGGCAGATGTTTCTCATTTTTTGACTTTGTTGAATAAAGACATCGTAAACATGAACTAGCAGCAGGGAATAGAATGTAAGCAGAAAGCTTACATCCTGATTCATACAGTTGTCTTTAGATTTTCAGAACATAAAAAGGAAACAACTTTTTGCCTTAACAGACAGCAAGTCACTTGTATTTGACAGTCATTTAGGTCTCACAGAGAAGTGCCCTGGTGGTCTGACAGGAATCAAAATTGTAGGACCACCAATACAGCTAGGTGTCACTACTGGCAGCTGATATAGCTTTCTTAGGACAGCACTAAAGTTTCTAGAAAGTTAGAAGTAAGACAAAAACTGATGTAGGTGAGAGAGTGCTGACATTAAAGAAGTAATGCTGTGTGTTCCTGCTAGGTGCCATTGTCTTGATTCTATAGTGCTGTCAAGTTGTCTGCCTTTTGCCTTTTATATAACTGAAATAAAGTGGAATAAAAGTGTCAATCTATTATGTTATTATGTTAATAACTTGGTGAAATATCGAGAATGCCTATTATGCCTTCTAAAACAGCATTCATTGTTTTCTTTTTGGCTTTATAAAATGCACCTGCATACACTTTTCTCATCCCTCAATCTAGAAATGCACTTCATTAAATCTTTTTGAAATGTACAGGAAAGTTAATCCTATTTGGCACACATGAAGTACCCTAACTCTTTATGTGTTTATTTCTCATAATATAGTTTCAAAACTGTCTTTATTATATTAACAAAATAACATTATTGTTCTTAAAAGTATATATGGAAGATATCCCTGGGTATTAGTGCAGTCATGTAGGTCTGGAAAGGAGGTCTCATTTTCTATTAAAGACATGCTATCTTAGATCAGGCTTTTGTTTTCCTGCTTTCTTCTTTTAATAAAATGACACAAAGTATTTTTTATAGTGGAACAATTACTCATTTATAGTAATACTATGCATAGAATAGTAGTTTTGTTAAAGAATATGTACAGTATGTAATGGAAATACAGTATGTTTGACATACAATAATCCAGAATAATTTATACCACACTGCACTTTATACAGAGGTCATTGCCAAATACTTTATGCTTCAAAACGTCTCTGTAACACCACACATGCTAATCTCACAAATTGGTCCACTCAGTGCTGCCTCTTGTGCCAGAAAAAAGATTTCTTTACTAAGTGCTAGGAGAGGCATTTGTACTACAGTATTGTGCCATATCAGCACATCTGTCACAACACCCATGGACAGATTAAAACGTTCTTGGAGAAATAAGGCTTTAGACAAAGAGCAACACTGGCCAAAAACTCATGCATTACAGCAGGGGTAGCAATATTCCACATTCATCCGTTTAATCTCAGATTCTCCATTCACAGAGCTAAATAATGGGGAACTTCAGCTAAAGAGTAGGTGCATAAATAGTGCATAAATAGAGTATGTGTTTAATGAAGAGTAAAGCCAGATTAATATAACATTGGTAGTTAATTTAGGTAATGCATTGTTTTCATATTGGCAGTGAGGCTTTGTGGAAATGTTTTTAAATATAAATTTATTGTACAAAAACCTATGTTTGGAGCTGCAGATTTGTATGCATTTTTGTTTTAGACTGAATTCACTTTTAAATTAGAAGCTTTGAAGAATAAATGCACTTGCACTAATCATTCCATTTTTTCTTGTTTGGTGTTCCAGAGGGAAAAAAAAAGAAAAGCATTAGATACCCAGCACTGACTTTTTAAATTATCTTACAGTTTAAATAGTATTTAAGATTTAGACAAGTTTGTTTGTAGGAAAGTAAGTAATATACTAGAAATCATGTTTCCTGTACTTTCTTATGGCACATCAATACAAATCAGATTTCTATTTTTCCTGACTAATAATATAAAAGGATCTTTAATGTAAAAAGATTGTTTTGCTTTGAACTGTAAAAACTGGTTTAGTTTAAATTTCGATGGTTGTTTTCTGTACCATTAGAGAACATCTGGACTGTCTATCTTTTAGCCATTAGTGGCTGAATGTGTATGATTTCTCTAGTTTATTGGCAGAAGGTCTAGCAGCTGGAAAATTAGAACTACAGAACTAAAGCTGATTAAATTACAGTGTGTACATTTTGCGGTTAACTGTTGCTATGGTTACAAAGACAAGTGGGGTCTCAAAATAAAGTTTAATTATAAACCATAAAGCATGTTAAATATATAAACTAGCTTGTTCTGCAGCTCTTTTCTGTATCATTCTTATCAACACTAGTATATATACAACTCTGATAGATATGATAGTCCTCAGGCAGATACTCATGTGTTATTGTCCAGCTAGACATTCAGTTGTCATCATCATTGGATCCCATAATTAAACTAGTAATCTGATTTGAAGTCCTTTTAATTTTTTGTTTTAATGTTTTCAAGCAATTTACTGTAAGCATGTTTATAGGTAACATAAAATTTCTGACATTTCCAGAACTGAATACAATTCAGAATGGTCTAATTAGTGAATTAGTCAAGAGAACTAAACAAAAACTCACCAACGCCGAGGTCATGAAGACATGGATTAGAAAGCTCTGTTTTATTGTATTCCAGCAGGGATTTTATGTGTCATTGAAAGGAAAAAAAAATATTCTGAAATCCTAGACATCCAGTAATTTCAAAAAATAATATTTAAAGCATGAAAAAAAAGTTTGCTTCCGATTTTTAAAATATCTGATTATTAGTTCAATTGAAGGCCGAATTCAGCAATTGATATCCAACAAATAGTAGGGTCATCAGGATTAGACTTAAGAAGCCCTAAACTCAGGGGGAAAAAAATGGCTATCAGTTGTTCAAATATAAGTAATCCAAGCTTCCTAGCAAACATATGAGTTCACCCATTGCTCATAGACATAATTCTTTATTTTTGGCCAAATGTGCAATTAGTGTAAATCTTTAACTATTGTAAATACAGCATTTCTGTTCTTCCTCAGGCATTACTTCGTGCTTGTCATTAAATCTATGAAATGAAAAGAGAAACCCTCACTTGGCAGATAGTATGTTTATTTTTCAAAATACTTTGTAATCTAATTTAACTTTTTCTTGGCAATATTTTATCTACATTCTTTCCAGAATTGCAATACAAGTTGAACTCAAATTGAGGTAGGTACAGTATTAGAAAAGCTTTAACATTGAACATCTGTAGAGGATTAACAAATTAGATCCAACAGCAGTGGTTAGGTTTCATATCTAGAAGGTTGTGGGCTCAGATCTTAGGTGGAACACTACAGGTGTGTCCTTGAGAAAGTTGCTTAAACAGAACTGTTTCAGTAAAATACACAGCTGAACTCGCATGAGTTCTTGAAGCAGTTTCCTATGTTGGTGCAATGTGTGGACATCTTTTCAGGGGAAGTCAAACTCCAAAATGCAAGTATCAAAAAATAAAAAGGCATGCATGCTGCAATTATATAGGAACTATAAAATATATTTTAAAGGATTTTTGCTGCATTTTTAATGTTTTATCCATCCATTTTCTAACTGGTTCTTCTAATTCAGGATCATAGGTGATGACACTGTAACTTTGATTCTAAAATTCCCTTCAGTTCCTCGAGTAATGTAACAGACTGTTTTAAAAACATCTCATAAACATGTCTAATAAACTAACACTAACACAAATAACTTCAGTTTACTGTGTATCTATGGATATTTAAAAATATAGATATTAATCCGTCTTGAATAATTAAATTTGAATATTCAGATATTCAGCAATTAATAAGAATCCTTAGTGGTAATGTACTAGTGCTTAACCATATTTCGAAATCTGTTGATTTTCCCTCAAAAGAGTCCTCCACAAGGAAAATGTATGTGTCAAATTTGAAAAAACAATAGAGATGGCCATGACAAAATTGAGCTGATTTCACACAGAATGACCCATTATTATCATTTTAATAGTGACCATTAGAAAAGGACAACTCTTTTGGCACTATGGAAATAGTGACTTTCAAACAACTTCTGATTAATAATATCATTGCCAATCCAAAAGGAATTTAGTTTATAGTTTATAGTATAACCCCAAAGTATTGTGAAGTATTGGTACAATGAAGGCTAAAGTGAGATGTTAATTTAGTCACCAGTTTTGATTAAGTCATAGTCTTAGGCAAATCAAATAAATGTATTTTATTCATAGTCACTTTCTCTGCTTCCACTTTCAATTTAGTCTCATCAACTAAATTTTGACTATGGTTAGTCAACTTAAAGTTATTAGTTTTAATCACAGTTAGAAAACAAAAGAGAAGAGGAGACAAAGTGATACACCCTGATACTTATGAATCTTGCACAGCAGTAGCCCTGAGGCAATATGCAATGCTCACATAGCCACAGCCCTGGGATTGTACCTGTAGCAGCCAGCCTGCTGTTGGCCAGACAGAAAGTAAATGCACAAATGGTGAATCTCATTTGACAAAATTTATTTCAACATGAGTTTAGTCAAAGAATACATTTCATCTCGTCTTAATTCACTCAAAGAAAAATGCAGTACAATTAAGTTTTCGTCATCAGCGTTGTGGATTATTTTCATGAGTGTTTCGTGATTGTTAATTAAAATGAAAAACAGGTCATTGACAAATATTTTCATCAGAATTTGTATTGATGAAATTAACACTGGATTTTAACCATCAAGTCGTATAAGAATCAATTCTCATGAAAAATAATTTTATTTTGAAGACAATTCATTTTGGGTCAGATCAACTAAATGATAGTGTTGAACCTCTTAATTTTGAAGGAGCATAAATATTGGGACAATTGACTAGCAGGAGTATCTTTTAGGTCACATGATTATTGTTAGGCACAAAAGAGGTGTGAGCATATGATCAACCTGTTTCACTTTACCTTTACTCTTTGGATTCCATAATCTAAACAAAAGTGAAATATAATTTTTATTTGAGAAAAAGGGGAATTTTGAAGCTGAAAGCAAAGAAAAATACAATCAGAACCACAACACATAAATTAGGCAAACCAAAATCAACAATTTGGAATATAATAAAGAAAGAAACCACAGGTATAATTACCAATCATCTAATACCAGGCTGGTCAAGAAAAAACATTTAGCTTTCATAAATGTTTATGCTCTCATTGTACAATGTAAATATTATTTTATTATATTTTAATTTCACAGACAATACAGTATTGGTAGGACCATTTATTTGTGTGCAATACTATACACTGTGTATAGAAAGTCACCACCACCTTTCAAAATGTGTACCATTTGTTGTATGACACTTTGAACATAAAAACAAATTAGATTAGGCTTGTTCCATTTTTATTTATACACAGTAACCCACATTAGCCAAGTAAAACAAAAACACCCCCACTTACAATTGCATTTGTAAACTTGCTCAGGTATAACCAATGACTTTACAAACTACACACCAAACTAATTGGCTCACACCTGTGATCAATTGTGGTGATTTCTATTAGTTCAGAATAAAAGCAGCTGTTTCTAGTGGATTCCATTGCTTGAATGTGCATTTCAAAGGAAAGAATCCACTATGGGTGGAAAGGTGCTTTCAAAAGAACTTTTGAGATAAAGTTGTGGATGGGTATAAAAACATTTCAAAGGCTTTAAGTATCCCTTGGAGCACAGTGAAGACCATCCTTATGAAGTGGAAGGCGTATGGTACCACCCAGACCTTGCCTAGATCAGGCCTTCCCTCCAAACTGGATGACCAAGCAAGAAGGAGACTGATCAGAGAGGCTACCAAGAGGCCGATGGCAACTTTGAATGAGCTACAGGCCTTAATGAAAAAGACTGGTCATTGTGTGCATGTGACAACAATATCACAAGCAGTCCACAAATCTGGCCTGTATAGGAGGGTGGCAAGAAAAAAGCCACTCCTTAAAGGTCACATCAAGTCTTGTTTATGTTTTGCTAAAAAGCACCTTAAAGATTCTGTGGCTGAAGCCGAACTTTTTGACCGGATGCAAAACGGTACATCTGGCGAAAACACAATACATCTTACCATCCAAAGAACACCATTCCTACAATAATGCATGGTGGTGGCAGTATCCTGTTGTGGGGGTGTTTTTCTTCAGCTGGGACTGTGGTACTTGTCAGGATAGAAGGGAAGATGGATGGTGCAAAATACAGGCAAATTCTTGAAGAAAACCTGCAGCCAGGAAGTTGAAAATGGGAAGACGGTTCACCTTTCAACATGACAATGACCCAAAGCTCACTGCCAAAGCAACCGTACAGTGTCTGAAGGACAGGAAGGTGAATGTCCTTGAGTGGCCTAGTCAGAGCCCCGACCTAAATCACATCTAAAATCTTTGGAATGACTTGAAGAGGGCAGTCCATCAATGGTCACCACGTAGTTTGACTGAGCTTGAACAATTCTGTAAGGAGGAATGGGCAAATATCCGTGCCTCTAGGTGTGCAAAGTTGGTAGAGATGTATCAAAACAGACTCAAGGTGTCATCCAAGCAAACCACCAAGTATTAACTCAGGGGGGGTTCTCATATTCAAACCAGTTATTCTACTTTTTTTCAGAAGTTTTGCTTTCTTTTTTTAAGATGGATGTTGCAAGGTACAATTTGTAAGTAAAAGTGGGAAAAAGTCTGATTTTATTTGTGTTCTTTTTTGGCTTTAGGTCAACAAAAGGTGAACTTTTTGAAAGGGTGTGGTGACTTTCTATGCCCACTGTAGATATATACTGTAGGTATTAATGGGTGACTTTGCACTGCTACATTCACATATCCTTATTTATTACATGAGGTGTTAAGTTTCTTCAATTTGGATTTGCCTAACATGCCACTTTGGAAATATGTAGCTAATGTGCTGGGCAAGGGTATTCTATACTAACAGCCTTCTCTAATTTATTCATTTATTCAGTTTAGATGCTCAGCTGCATCAAAAGCAACACTGAGGTCAAGAAGGACAAGAATGCATAAAATATTGTTACACTCATCAGTAAATAATTAGTGATTGTAACAAGAACTGTTTCAGTATTATACATCAATCTGACCTCAGAGTAAAATGTCTCATACAGTTTATTTGCAGATAAGTGAACTTGTAGCTGAATGTCAAGAATTTCTAAAAATTTAACAATATGCTAACTTAGCTATTGGTTGATAATTGCTAAAGCTCTGCATTTTTAACAGAGGTATCAAATATGTAAGTTTATGGACTGAGGAATCAATTTCATATCTTCATGACATGTGTGACAATGGGACAGAAAACATAGTAATACCTAACAGACATTCTTTCTCTGTTGTATTTAAGAAAGCAGCACACAGGGATAAAAAATTGGCAGCTGCCAATATCATATGGAGGTACAATGTACTGTAATTGTCTAATGCACAATTCAGTGAAAGTAGGAGAAAAGAACTGTTGCCACATCAGTTTCTATTAAATAATGAGAAATGGCCAAATGCAAATGAGAAAAAAGCAAAGGTAAAGGTAAATATAAATAACAGGAGGAGCTGCAGATGTGAATATGTCATCAGCTTTCATATTTTAAAAAGAACGACAATTGATAAAGTAGACAATGAAAATAAAATTATATACTAAGAACATTTAAAACACCATTTTAGCCTTGTTAAAAAATCATAAACCTGGCTGATTTACCTTAATATATTCCCTAAGATTACACAGACACAATTCATGCATTTTAAGTCGTGAAATTCTTGCATTATTCAAAACCATGGTTTATAATGCGAACAGGAGAGATTACAACATTATTGAACCTTTCTTTGTTTGGTCAATGGTGATGTTAAAATAAGAATGTATTGCTATATTACATATAACTCCTAGAGTGTTTTCTTTGGTTAGTTTGATCCACCTTTTGTTTTTGTTTCTACATTTTGACCACAGTGACAGCCTGTATTGTGAAAATCCCAGTATGTGCACCTCCCAGCTCTTGGCTTATGAAGTTTAAAAACGATCATATGACTTGGCTTGTTGCTTGTGTGTTTTTCTGACAGACAGGAAGCTTCTTCTCACCTTCTGTATTCAACATCTACTGTTGTATCCTATAGCAAAATGTGGTGATTAATATCCAACTGACAGCATTTAATACCCACAATTAAGTGTCAAAAATTCAAAGTGTCAGTGCACTAATTTGTAGCAACGTTCTAGGTTTACATGAGGGCTACTGTTCCTTCATGGCATTTGTCATAATCTTCCCTTTGTGGTAATATGACACAGAATATAGACTTTAAGGACATTGATTTAGAAAGCAGAATGAGTGAAGGACATTTGTAAAATCAGAAGCAGGACTGAATTAAACATATTTATTAGGATGATTGAATTGCCAAAAATGTACTGCAGCTGTGGTGCATTTTTACACTGTTGAAAGAGAATGGAAACTAAATCTAATCAGGTATGTGGAAAATGATGTAATTGTAACTGGAACATCCATCTGCTCTCCGCAGATCAGTGTGATTCTCAGTTTTGTGTTGCGTGTCATAGTTTCAAAAATATATTCCATCTGCTTTTAATGGAGCTTTAACAGTGACTTCATTTTTTAATGCCTGACGATGTGTAACTTTTTTTTACTACAATATATTTTATTAGTCATTTTATATACAGCAAAACTTACAAATTCATTTTTGAATAACCTGAATAACATTTATGTTCATGTGTTTTGTTTAAGTTTTATTTATTTTTTGTGTTTTGTTTGTTTAAGGTAATCTTTCACTGCTTTATTTTTTTGTATTTGTAAATATTAATTTAGTTAACCTTTACCTTTAGAGAGATAACTTACATATATATATATCTATATTTGTCTTATGATATTATGTGGTATTTTAAAACTGGCAATAGAGAGTGTTTATTGCAGAATTATTTCTCAAGAAATGTCATTGGCAGGTCTAGATGGATATGCTGAGGTGGACTTTTTTGCACTCAAAATCAGGTCTGATTATAATTCAGTCTGTAGCTCTTTTCAATAAGGCCTTAAAGTTATTCATGTTATAGCACATAATAACATTCTAATCAGAAGAAAAATGTTCTTTAATACCTGAGCTGCAGAAAGGTCTGTCATTTTTATTTTAATGTCTCCTTATCAATGTTTTACAAGACTTTGCTTCTGTGTCCAGACTCTGTTTTACATCTTACTGTATGCCAATTGCAATTATGTCCTGGATTCCACTGAAGCAGAGATTAAAGTTGTCTTAATAATAGTAGTGTTGAAAAATCCATTAAAAGGATGTATTATAGATATTAATATATAAATGTTATTCATAATATATATATGTACATTTTAATTATACATGAGGATGTGGCACTGAGAATGTAATGCTTATTTTCATACTTTAGTTCAGTGTATGTTTACATTGATGATAGTGTGACATTTTTAAAAGCTACTAAGGCAGTATAAAGTCAAGTATCTACACATGTACTTCTAAAGAGTATTTCTCCATAAATAAAATGTGTGCTATATTTATAAAACTGCTTTTGGCCAAGTGGTAACATCTTTTGTCTTGTGTCTTGAAGCACAATTACTTGATAACAAGAAAGAAAACAATAAATAAAAATGTCTATTTACACGTAAGTCTGACAGGGTTTCTTTTACAACAGGACATTGCAATGCAGAGCTGTTCTTAAACATAATATAGAACAGTGCCACTGCTTCATGAACACTGGCTCTCTAAAGAGATCTCCTGTCATGTTTGCACTTCCTGTCAGTAATTCCCTCACAAACAACAAAAAGCTTTATCTGCAGATAAAAATACACATCCATGTTTCAGGTAGACATTTCATATCTGCTTCATATAAGACTTCTGTGCTATATAAAATCTTGTCACAAGTCTTATGTCTTCTTCCACCCTCTTTTTGGTGACGTCTTCCCTGTCTGTCATCATGCAGTGTATAGACTCAAACTCAAGTTTCCCTTTCTTATCTGGTATCTCACATCATTTTAGAATATATGTCTACGGGTCTCTACTTTTGCAAATTTTACAGTGTGGGATTTAATACAGGCAGATGATTTCCTAAGTATATTCACCATTTGACATTAGAAAAGCAAATCTTGAGGGGATATAAAGAATCTTTTGTTAGTCGACCTTTTCCTGATTTTGACTTCTGTGATGTTACCATTACGGAAAAAAAAAACTGTAACCAATAATCTTGGATTATTGGAACTAGGAATATGTAAACCACATATACAAGAAAACAGAAACAGAAAAGATGATCATGGGAAAGCTTGGAAATGAAATGGATGGATAAGCAGAATTTCAAATCCTATAAAGATAATATCTCCACACAGCCTTCCGAAATGACAACTCTTTCTCAGAGTCACTGTTTTATTACCATACACAGCACTGTCGGCATGGTAAATGTGTGACCAAAGAAATGGAGGTGCGGCCAGTGCATGGAGAGTGGGGGCCATGGGGTCCATACAGCACCTGCTCCAGATCATGTGGAGGAGGAATTAGAAGTGCAGCCAGAGACTGTAATAAACCTGAGTGAGTTCTTTTTTACTGTTCTCTTTTTTGTTGCTTGTGCCTGATGCTTTATACTTTTTTTTACCCAAAGTCATATTGTTCTTTAAAGTCAAGATTGTGGAAGAAAAGAAAAAAAACAGTTTTTGAAAAATATGTTGCTTTTTTCCCTTTGACAAAGGTATTAGGAACTTTGGACAAAGCTTAGCAAGAATAATAAGAACTTAAAATGTCATGCTATCTAATGGAATTCTGATCCATTCATCTCACAAAGTCTGGACAAGCATATGACACACGGATGTCACATATCATAGCATCTCAAATATGGAGAGTAGGGCATCCGTGCCATTCTCACATTTCAGCCTCTCCACAAATCACTGCTGCACAAGCAGCAAGAGGACATTGTCCTGCTGCAATGCTGTCATATATGGATAAGCCTACAGCAATAAGAGCAGCAGGTAAGGTCTTGGAACATTATCATGGTAAACTCAGGTTGTCTTCATCTAATCAGTGCTCTGTGGTGACTAGAGATTCCTGTTTCCATTGCACTTGGACCTCATAATCAGCTAATCTGTAGTACACACCAATTTAGATGACAGAACGTAAAAGGACTTGACTTCATTGCTTTTAAGGATTCTAAGGTTATGTAGTCCAGCCTGCAAAATAAGAATTGCACAAAGGTGTTGTTCATTTGATAAGCAAGTTATGTTGCTCCCCTTTCTGTTTTACTTTCTTGATTTTTTCCTGGCATCACATGCAGCTGGTTAAATATTCTCTTTACCTGTGGCCTATTAACCCACTCACCTTTGAGGTGACTTAGTGTTTATGCAACTCACAGAGTTACACTTAATTTTTCTGAAAACACTGAAATATAATGTTGTAATTCTGTTACTGCTCTGTGTATAAATACACCATTTTTAATAATATATTAAGTTTTGGAGATGATCTTAAAATATGTTTTGCAGGCCACGAAATGGAGGGAAATTCTGTGTTGGGCGGCGTATGAAATTCCGATCGTGTAATACTGAGGCTTGTCCCAAAGGATGGAAGGACTTCCGAGAGGAACAGTGCTCTCAGTTTGATGGCAAACATTTTAATATCAATGGTCTACCTCCCACTGTACGATGGGTTCCAAAATACAGTGGCAGTAAGTAGTACTGAAAATGGCACATTCACAGTGGAGCATATTCAGTTACTCACAATGGAGGAGAGCTTGAATTTTAAAACTTTTGAATTGTTTCCATTTTGTGTTATTCAAGAGTATTCTTTTTCAATTAAGTCTTGTGTTTTTAAAGCTTACGAAATACTGTGAAAACTGGGCTTTGGTTTTCGCTGATAAACATTAGTTCTGCTCAGTGTGTCCCACAGCAATGACTGTGGTTTTTGTTCTTGGTCACTGGTCAGCCCGCATGTCTACTAATGCAGTGGATCTCAGCCCTGGTCTTGGAGGACCCCTGTGTCTTCTTGTTTTCATTCCAAATGAGCTCTTAATCACTGAGGCTAATTGATGCTTTAAATTGTACTTCTTGCTCGATTAGATCTTTTTAAGTTGTCTCTGCACTCACATTGGTTTCAGAAATCTGCTGCTGAAGTGTTTTCACCAAGAAATTTAGCTTTGTTGAGTCTGTTCTCAATTGGCTTATGAAATGGTTGTTTCCTTATTTCGAAAATGGTGGCCAATGAATGATGTCAAAACAGAGGTGGGAATCACATTTTTTTTGCATAGCTTAATTGATATACTTTTCACACATCTGAAAACAGAGAGAATGATTCATGGTTGATGCAAATCACTAACCCTATCCATTGGCTTAAGAGTTTTGGTAATCTTGCAAAGATAAGTTATCATTGTGATAGAGAGTTCAGTTGGAATGGAATGTAAAATTGAAGACAAAGATCACCCAGGATCAGGGAAGAGGACCACTGTACTGGTGTATAACCAGGAAAAGGAAAAAAGCTTTCAGGTAATTTTCAAAGCTCCACATATTCAATAGTCCGAAAATCAGAAGTGAGAATGTACTATTTCTACAAAAGCATTATTTTTATCAGACCGAATAATAAAGAATTTAACATTACACTTACTTGTGCAGCTGGACATGATCACTTTCTGGCAAAGCAAATGACAGTTTGGCACAGTTTTACATCAGAAGAGAAAATGTCGGAAAAACTAAATTTACACTATAAAAATACACTTTAAAACTTTTATTGCTTGACCTTTCCAGAAATACAAGTTATGAAAAAGGAGATCACCTCATGATAAGGGGAGTATAAAGCAGATCATTTTCAAAGATTGTTGTTATTTTGCAATGCATTTTATCATCTTAAAATTCATTTTATTAATAAAATAATGTTATCTCATTCTATATAGATGAACATCTTTAAACCTTTATAAGGTTTAATTTATAACCTTTAAACATTTGATGTAATTAATATTGACAATAAGGCTGAAACACATCCTCCTTAATTGGTAGTGTAACAGGGAGAAAATGCACATCAACCATCCCTATAGTGTGTGTGTTGAGGAGGTGTCTGGAACAAGTTTTCCTTCCCTCCCTACACTTGCCTTACTCCCACTTCACCCAAACACATATCAGTGGAAGTCCCAGCCCAGTCAATTCTGTGTAGGGCAAGTGTGCTCAGTAACTGTCTTCTAGCTGGCAGGACGGCATGGTAATGATCAAGTCTGCTACTCAAACTAAAGAAATGATGATGTCTAATTTTTATCCAAACCAGAATATTTTCCAGGATGTTTACTATAACTGTATTCCTGAGATTTAAGATCTAGCCCTCCAGAGACTTGTGAGGGTCTGATTAGACAACCCCTGTCTATTCTGATTGTCTGTCTATAGGGAACTGTGGCCACAGTGCATGAGAATGTAAACTTTTTGTAACACCCTCTACAGCTAGAGGACGCTCTTACTCTGTCTTGTCCCTAGTTTCCTGTGCTTTGCTTGTTTTTCTGGTGTGTCTCTGTCTGGGGCTATATACTTCCGGGTCACGCTTTCCTCCTCGCTCGTGTCCGTGGCCTGAGGGCATAGGTTTCTATACGGCATTTCCTGAACAGCTGAGCCCGGGCTAACCCCCATCCCGCCTCTATGTATAGGGTCTTTTTTCGCTCTCCTGCCATTCGTTCGTCCTTTCCGATACCCATGACAGAATGCTGAGCCATCTCCTGATCCCGCGAGTGGTGCTTTTTGTTTTTTCTGAAGTGTTTTGGGCCTTTTTTTTCAGTTCTTCTATTCTAATCATGGGATGCTTCTCCCAACATCCGTGCCTGTGAGCGGGACATTCAGCAGTATGCCATCCCGACATCCGCGTATATACCTGGCTTTCCTCAGGTTGTCACTCCTGGCATCCATGATTGAATGTTGAGCTGACTCTCCTATTCTCATTGCGGGATGCCACTTCCAACATCCATGCCTTTTTTCCCCTGCTCTTCTATTCTCATTTCTGGAAATCATCTCCTGACATCCGTGCCTGTGAGCAGGCCTAGTGCCTGGCTTTCCTCGAGTTGTCTACTCCTGATGTCAGTGATAGAATGGTGAGCTTTTTTCGGTTCCTCTATTCTTATTGGTGGATACCATCTCCCGACGTCTGTGCCTGTGAGAGTGCCTGTGGCTCTCTTGCCATTCCATGGTTCATCACTTCCGACATCCATGACACTTTTCCTGCTTTGGGGGTGTCTCAACATCATTCTCAGACAACTCAGCCCCATTTTTATACTTTTCTTTCACTAACTTGTTACATATCCTCCCCATCTGTTCGAATCCTAGGATAGAGTGCTTGCCAGTGCCAGGCAATGTGCTCTGGAGAACCCAATCACATTGGCAGTCTGAGCTCTCACACAGTGCTATATGGGGGAATGAAAGGAATTGAGTTTATATTGCAGTGTTGGCCGATATTTACAGCTGCTACTTTATTTCACATGGGATTTTATGTAGCCCCTTCCAGTCTTATACTCCTGGTAGTTACTGTTATTGCAAATGATTACACCAGAGGGTGTCCCGATATGATTCTTTGCACATACTCAAGATGGCAGTTTTGTGTTCCTGAACTAACCCGAGGCTCCTTTTCCTATTCCTTCTATGTTTTATACACTTGCTTTATTTGCCCTTCTCTTTCTGGTTCTTCCTCGTCTTCCTTATATGGCGACAGTCTGAATCAGCACTGTGATAGCCACCTCCAAAATTAGGGTTTAAGCAGAAAACAAAATCTGCTTTTGAATGTTATTTTGAGCGGTATCCCATCACCGTCACCAGATGTAACAGATCTCACTTAATAGCAGGGAACCTGCTCATAAACAGTCCAAACACGTAGCAGTGGAAATTCCAACCCGGTTGTGACCTGTTTAGGCCTGTCCACTCAATAACCATCTTCTTTCTTAGCCGTGGGTTCGATCGAGTCTCCAATTCAAAGTAAGGTAAGTATTTGTATGTATATGTCTAGTTTTTGTCAAACCTATTTCCCTAATTTGTGAGGGTCTGGTTAGACAACCCATCCCTATTCTTGACTGTCTTTTTATAGGTCTTCCCACATGTGCAGCCAGTTTAATGAATTCCTTGTGAGAGTGTCACAATTTTCTTGTCTTGGGGTTGCCTCAACGACACCCTCTGGTACCTCAGCCCGTTTTTATACTCCCTCTTTGACTCTGTTAATAGGTATAATTTCAGGCAAATGAGTTCTGGCACAGCTCTGGCGAAAGAGTAAACCAGATCAAACATATTAATTAATTATAGCACAACTCACAAACAAAACACCGTTATATTATATATATATATTATTATAAACATTGAGGTATGTAGAAAATTGGAATGACCCTGAAAACAAAGAATGCTAACCATGTAATGTAAAAACCAATACAAAACCTAAACAAATGACAGACCTTGCTTCCATATAAAAAAAATACAACCCAGCATTATATCTCCCTTCCTTCAACCTGGAGGCCCAAAAGTAAAAGGGAATCTATCTCTGTTTTCTAAAATCACCAACTTGTAGAGAACGTCTTTAGCCTGATGATTCCACAGTTAAGGAAATCGGAGTTTCGTAAAATAAAAGGAAGGCAAGCTGTCTTTAGTAAGGTTCAAATTACTTTTAAAACACCTGGGCTCCAAGACTGATCAGCACAAGGGCATCTTGCCTGGCATGAGCTTAGAAGAAGATAAGGTGCTTCTCCCTTCCTTCATCTCTCTCTTTTCTGTGCTGTGTTTTTGGATGATGAACACTCTTAATGATTTACCAAAAAGTTAATTAACTTGAGTAAACCTGAAAATTCCCTTTGATCCTGTGTTTACCTTTAACTGAGTTTAAGTTGCACCAAGGGGTATTTAGCCAGGGCACTGAAGATAACATCCCCACTCTTACAAACAGTACCTTGGGAATTAATCACCAAGCGATTAGGACCTAGGTTTAAGGTCTCATCTAAAAATAGCATCTATAGTGCCCCCAGTCACCACACTGCGGTATTGGCTTGGAAAGCATATACTGATCCACCAACAGTGGCAACCTGACATTCTAACATCTAGAGGTTCAGAATTCCAGTACTGAACATGCCCAGTCTTACTAAGATTATAAGATTATATGTGATCATGCTGCCAGACCATAACACTCATAAATGAAGGTAGCATAATGAAACATTTTGGTAGTTTGCTCCTGGAAAGCTGATGTAATGAGCTGATCCTCAAGATTTCATGCAGAATTAGTGTTTTTTTTTAACACTTCTTACACCCAGGCAAAGGTGTGAGGAATAAGACAGGCCCTGAGCTTAAAGAACATTGGTACACACAGTTTGGTGGTTGAGGCATTTCCCACTCATTACACAGGGAATCTTCACATACAGATAGATCACAAAAACAGTGCTGGCACTATAGTGGGCAACCACATCAGCCACCAATTCTGCTTCTTTTAAAGTCTGGCTACTCGGCTTCAGTGTATTAAGATTGATCTGATTTACTCCATTGGTTTTGCTACTTGTGTTCACTATGTTCCCCAACATAGTATTTACTTGTAATACTGATGTTATCATACAGACAAATAAAACCTTAAGATACTCTCAGTAAATTATTCATAGAAAAGAAGCACGTTTTCTAAGAAAATTTAATTGTTTTATCTATGACCAGTCCAAAATATTTGTTACCATTAACACACTCTGCAGTTTTACAAATTATTATAGTGGGAGACTAAATTATTCCTAAAGTCAATGATAAGTGAATTTGTTTTCAAAACATTTAAAACCAAAGAGAACTCATCACAGCATTCAACAAAATCATTTAGAATGGACCATTCATCATTCTAAAGCTATAGTTTCCCTACTGTTACCTGTTGAAACATAAAAAAATCAAAAGCTGTGTTATGTCCCAGTGTGTGGTCTGTGTGTGTTTTTTTTATGTTCCACACTGCTGACCCTTGATTGTTCTCCCTCCCCCATTGGCCAACCATCACACCACTGTTTCAGTATGATGTCATCATCAATTAGCACTCAGCCAATCAGAGTGCATCTTATTCAGCATATAACATGGAGGTTTTCTGAAACAAGAGGCCTTTTGTTTGACTTCGGCCCCATTTGGTTTTGGTTATTGCTTCGCTTCGCTTCGCTTTTGGTTATTGCTTCGGCTTTGTTGTTTTGTTGGTTTTCTTTTAGTTTCTTTGTACTTTCACTTGTTTGTGTGTTTATCCTTGTTTTGCCTTTACCCTGCCCCTGATGTGTTACATGTTCAACCTTTGTGTTCTTTTGTACCCTGCTCCTGTTGATTTCTCTTGTTTTCCCTTATTTGTTTTCCTAGTTTACTTGTGTTTTTGTGTGAACTTTGGTGTATAAGGTTAGTTTAGGTTATTGGGTACACTTTACACACTTAGTTGATTCTGTATTAGTAACACTAGTTTACTACAAAATAACCAGTTTACTATTTAATCAGAAAATAAGAAAAAAACAACATTCTAAAACAAGACTTTGCTTGATTAAGATGTTTATAAACTGTACTGTATGTAACAAAGTGATGATTGCATCATCTACCCTTTCCCTATATGAAAACAGCAGGGAATCAGTAATGTTCTGTGTTTCCTTTATAATATGTTGCTTCAGTATTATCTCCAAACTTTTTGGTAGAAAGCAATGTGAGAACCACATTAACTCATGTGACCTGGCAGTTTTTGTGATGGGAATAATAACACATTTCCTCCACAGAGATTTAAAGAAATCTAAAAAAGCAGACAAAAAATATCATATTGATCCACACAAAAAGTAAGAACTCTGCCAGACACAGTATCTGGCATGCACTCTTCTTAACATTGACTCTCCTAAACTGCCTATGCACCTACTACATCTACCGTGTCATTCTTATTGACGTCCTCATATCCAGTAAAGTCAGTACTGTTATCTGCAGTTATATTCAAATTCAAAAAGGGTATAAAACACATTTAGGTCATTTACTAGATGTTGACTATACATGTCACTTAATACTTATTAAATATTAGTTATTCTCAGTCATTCTGAGAAATATTGGCCATGGATTTAATGCAAGGTATCAACCATGGTCATGATTATACTGTACAGTACTATTTTTGTACTGTACCGAACATTAGCTTTCCTTATTTCCTGATCTCCCTTTTCATAGCTTTCTGACACTTTTATGATACATTTTCTGTCATTTTTGTTTTGCAAAACTTTTCAAGACAAGTCTCCATGAAGCCTTTTGTACATAGGCTTATAGTCAGTGATGCTTACAGTACGAACAATATCATTTAAGATGCACTGACTAGGAATGTCGACTTTTTAGTTCTGCACTTACATTACATGTGTAGCTATACTAATGATTTCCATTGGGCGTGCTTACATTAGGGGTACACACCTTTGTGATTACTACCTATTATACCTGTCTTTTTTAGACATTTACAAAATCTTTGTGAATGAGCCTAGGGAGTTTTGTAGATCACACAATTTGTATTTTATTTTTGTAAATAGATAATAGTTTTAATGAGCACTGTGCATTTTCTTTCAGTTCTCATGAAGGATCGCTGCAAGCTGTTCTGCAGAGTTGCTGGAACAACTGCCTACTATCAACTGAAAGATCGCGTCATTGATGGAACCCAGTGTGGACCAGACACACATGACATCTGTGTACAAGGATTATGCAGGGTATTGATAAGGCCTCCTAATGCTATGAGCAATAAAATACTTTGTACTAATATAATAGAATCTTTTGCATTTCTCTGAATATCCAGCTTGAGTTAAATAATATCCTTTTAAAAAATAAAACATTTGGTTTCTCAAGTATTGCATTTGAAGAGATGAAAACACTCTTCTATACAAAAGTATTTTGGAGAAGTATTTATCTAATACCTTTGCTCATTCATGCATCAATTTCTTCTCTCACTTATAGCAAGCTGGATGTGACCATGTGTTGAACTCCAAAGCAAGGAGAGACAAATGTGGAGTGTGCGGTGGTGATAACTCATCATGCAAAACTTTAGCTGGGACCTTCAATAGTGCTCAATATGGTAAGCCTGATTATGACAAACTATAATAGATTTTTTTACATTTACCCTAAAACTGAAGATAAGTTAATAATATTAAATTACGAGAACACACGTATATTTTTCTTATATTACAATTTTTAAATATCTATAGATGCACATGAACAGTAAGCTAACATACATTGAACATACAGTACACCTATATTTTGTTCTGGAGGTTTTAAGATAAAATCATATATTCATGGTAATTGTATATGAAAAACTGAGCCTCACTTTAATGAAAATACAGATGCAGCCATTCAAAGTGCGCGGTACAGACACGTACCGGAGGTAATTGGCTACGGTGTCGCGCATTGTGACGCACGATGACGCGCGGTACGCGGTACGTGATTGGTTGACCGACAGGGGCACTCGTGGTCCGTTGGTCTGTCGTAGAAAGATTTACAGTAAAGGTCTTTACTGTGCCCGTTGTAGTAATGAATATTTATATGGAATTTTACCACTGAAGGGAAATCTTAGTAGCTGAGCATAAAAGAATAGGAGCATATGTCCGTTGCAGTTTTTTTTAAACTGAATCAGCGCTGAACTTGTTTGAATTGACTGAGTTCTGCACCACACAATGATCCCCCCATTGTTATAGAGAAACATGATAAGATTTTCCCCGGTTCAGAAAAAAAGATCTAAAATACTGTATACTTGTTTGTCACTCTTCTCATCCCCTCTTTGCTAAATGGCATTTGAATAGAGTCACATGAAGAGAGAGGTGAAACAGCCCTACACAGCCCTGTCGCAGTACACGAATATAATTATTTCTTATTAATTTCTTTAGATACACGATTCTTTTAATACAGTTTTTGCTGTGCTTTAGAGGACCCTTGTGATATTTCGAGCTCTGGTTGAATGATAAGTGTCACAGTTTAAATAATTTCCGTAGTTAGAAATTTAACAGAACGCTCTGTTAAAAGCAAGGGAGTTTTTATGTCCGTTGCAGTTTTTTTGCAACATGAATATAATTATATCGTTATTAATTTCTTTAGATACGCGATTCCATATTATATTCCCTTTTAATCAAATTCTAAAAGTATGCTTGTTGACTCCGGTATCACGTTAGTTAAAGACTTCGATGCTTAAAATGTTTAGGTAGAAATGGAATACTGGTGTGTATTTTTTCTTTAAAGTACCGAGACCAGCCATATACTGTATGTTTAAGTTCCAAAATTAATATCGTTTATGGCCTTCACACGCATTACAGTATGCTCCTATTCTTTTTATGCTCAGGTACTAAGATTTTCCTTCAGTGGTAAAATTCCATATAAATATTCAATACTTAAACGGGCACAGTTAAGACATTAAATATACATATACATACTGTATACAGTACAGTTTGCATATGTTAATATGTTTATGTTCCTAAATCAATCTCTTTTATGAGCATGTGAAAGGCATGGTGAATCACTTTACTTTGCATGATTGGAAACAAATGCGTGATTGCGAAATGCTGTGGTGTTACTTTTACAAAGACGGTCAATGAAAAAAATAATGTGGACCAGGGCAATACTTTGAGTTTACAGCTTGTCCAAGGTCATTCATTATTAATACTATTAGTAATATCTTCGTTAAAAATTTTGATGGCAACAGCTCAAACATGAGAGGTTGAGCTTTATTAGCTCCACCTTGCGCAATTCCAGATATTATTATTTTGCTTGCGGTATTATAGGAGAATTTACGGTAACTAGCGGTATTTACCGGTAACTCGCGGTAGACTGCATAAAGCGCACCGGAAAATAATGTGGTATCGCCCGCGCATTTTGAATGGCTGCATCTGTAATGACATGTACTTAAAACCACTTGTATGCACTGTGATCTGTGTCCCTTTAGTACATACATGTTGGGAAAGTCAGGGGTTGTGCTCTATTTGTCCCGGGCCTATGTGTTTCTTGAGTAAAGCCCAGAACCATCCCAGCCCCACATACCAATTGAAACATTAGCTTTACTCTTAAATGTCATGAACACATGCCTGTAGCAAAACAACAGCTCAATGTTTTAGAGTAGTTCTGCACACATATTAATTTATGGCTTCTCTTCTCCAAAGTACACTTTACATTTGTAGGTGTTAGCTGTTACAACTATCATGTGCTGTAAAAAAGCTGTTGGAATTAATGGAATACAAACTAATGTAGTTTTTACTAGGCAAACACACTAGTGAGGGACCGTGTTAGCCTTCACTGCTTTGGTCTCTTTCCTTCTCACTTTTGATCAAATCAAAGTATTTTAGCAGATTTTGTTTTTGTGGAGCAAACCACATTTTTGGAAGAGTAACCAGATAAGGCAAGCAGTTACATTTTACTAACAGTGCAAATAAATTGTCAGGTCCTTTGTAAATGATTAGGTGTGCCCCTGAGGCTTAAATGTAAATTGCTTCACTAATCCAGTTATTTTGCAGCAACTGCAAAGTATCTCTTTTTCCCATTTGAGGTAGCCTCTAAAATCCCTGAATGCCAAGCTTGATTGAAACAAGATCTTAAGAGTCTTTTAGGAAGTAACTCTCAAAGACTATTGTGTTATTATTTGTGGTTGTGGTAAATGATGTGTGTGGTCATTGAAAAGAATTGTGTGGTCATTGACAAGAACTGGAGTTTGAAATCCTTCTGGAGCCTAAGTGTATAATGTGGGTGATTATTGCTGTGGCTTTATAGTTCACTTATTACATGTACTTATGTACTTATACTGTTAGTTGAAAGCATTTGACATTGTATTTATAAAGTCCTTTACTAGGCTTTCAAATTTGGTTAATTACCTATGTTATCAATTGTTACTTGAGTAGTAGGGAAAAGAGGGACTTTTCATGATATTTAGTTTACATTTAGGAGTATTAGAAAGGAATGTGGGAGCACAAGAAAACTTAAGCTGTACCTGTTTGTTCTGAAAGGTTATAACACTGTGAAGAATATTGACAAAGTAAAGTTTTTCTTCGAGGTGTGTGTTTTTTTTTCCACAAAACAATCTAGCATTTTCCTCTGGCATAACAAAAGTCTGGAAGTCTGGAATTCTGAACAGCTGTTGCAATTTGTTAAGATACTTGCTTAATGCGAGGTTCTTTTCTCATTGTTTTTTCTGCTTCCAGTGTCACCCTGCTATTAGTGGAGTTACTAAATAAAGTGTTAGCTAAGTTAAACATAAAAACCTGTTGTGAAATTTAATCTAGTCATGTTTGCTGCAATTAAAATTCTTGTCCGTCTTGTTAAAACAGCTTAGGTTGTAATGCATCTATTTTCAGATGTATGAGTAAAAGCTAAAACAATTATATGTAATGACTTCAAAGGCTGACTCTACGGCAGCATTTTAAAAATCTTTGCTGACTTGCAAATGGAGCCACCCACCTGATGTAAAAATGAGATCTTAGAAAAAAATTGATTTTACATTTTTTATTCGATTCACGGTGTGCATGAGACATAACCTTTACAGATGCTGCCCCCGAGTGGTGGAATTCGTTTAATATCTTTACTCTTGAGCAGTCCATTAAGGATATTTTTTATTTACATTTTTAATATAATTTAAAGATCTTAGATTTGTTTAGTCTAATGCTTGTCTTTGTGATTACAGTTATTACCAGTTTACTTCTCGTCCTATGTTTTAATTCTTATATTGTTCTATCTTGGAACATGCATCAACGTAAAGTAATCAGTTACTTGACAGTTTAATTCTGAATACTCCTTAGGTTGTTAAGCAAGTAATGCATATTATCTGTACAATACCTGTAAAACTGCATTTAAGACATCTTTAATCATAACAAATACATATTATTACATTTTTTTTAATGTACTTTTATTCAATGTCCATTTTAGGTTATAATGTGGTTGTACATATTCCAGCGGGAGCAACTAATATCGATATAAGACAGCACAGCTACTCTGGTAAGCCAGAGGATGACAACTACCTCGGTAAGTGTTGCTTACAAAATAAGAGACATTACCTTTTTTGCAATCTATTTCACCTGGCATATTGACATTTATTGGTATTTTAATGTAACCTTGATACAATTTCACAATATAAATATCTCTAGTGATTATTGTTACTAAAAGAAGAAAAGAAAATTATATTAACATTAACATTATATTTACAAACCTTGACACGCAGGCTTGACCCTGTGCTCTGACCCTAAGCTTCACTCTCCCAGTCTATGTTCCTGTGTGTCTCATTGAGAGCAAGCTGGGGTATGCAAAAAGACAAATTCCTAATGCAAGAAATTGTATATGGCTAATAAAGTGATATTATCTTATCTGTTCATATTTATATAAAACAGTTTTCAATAAAAATATGATCACAGAGCACACTTGCTTGTGATTATTCTTTTAGAATTAGTTCATGAATGACCCATCTAGGTGGTTTGGAATGTCTTCCAACATTACATATTCTTTCATCTAAAACTTCCTTTCATTGTTTTAATATGGTAGCAGTCATGTCTGTTTTTATTTATCTAAGGTATTACATTACATTTAGTAATACGTTAACCAGGTTTTCTCTGGTACAGTAAACTATCCAGAAATTAGGATTTTGTCAGTATGACTTCATTAATATAAACTGTAATGCATATAGCATTTCGGGGAAACAAAGCATATACAATTATATAGCTCCTGAAACCATATTATTATATGTATGTATGGTTTCATCTCTTAAAATAACAAGTAAACAGCGTTTACCAAGAATAAAATGGTACATTACAGAATACTTTGAATTAATTAAAACAATCAACCCACTTACTCAATCACAAAATATAATGTTATACTTCTAAATAATTTTCTAATTGATATATTATTTCACATTTCATATCTACCAAATAGAATCATCTACCTGATATCAGTTTTGGGTCTTGTAATGAGTGAATGAGTGGGTAGAAATTGATTTCTTCTGAGCTCAAACCCCTTTATAACTTTAAAGAATACATTTAGAACAATATCTTCTTATTTATTATAGTAACAACCAAATTATTATTTTTTGTCCGTTATGGTTTTAAATTGCACAATGCCATATGAAGACAGATACAATTTTTGTTGCGTTGTTTTGTTATTTAAATGTGTGATTTTCACAGTCCACATAGTTCAGTGCTAGATGAAGGAGACTGAATGAGACCAAGATCTGTGTGGTTATGAGAAAACAAATAGGTTAGATAAGCAAACCAAGTGTCACTTGCTAAGAAAGATGAATGAGTCTAAAATAGGTGATAATTAGAGACATGTGTTCCTGACAGAGATGAAAGGGGACAAGGGCCAAATAAGATGTGTGATGATAAACACCCTGGTGTGGAAATTTGTAAGCAGTGGCAATTGAACACATAATGTTCGCTTTTTGCTCTAAAGGTCTTGCTTTGCACTATAAATAAGCTTAGGACATTTTATTTTTTAAACACATTTAAAATAAACTTTGCCACTGCATGAATTATGCTTTCATAATAAAATACCATTTGGGGTTTGGGTCTTAAAAGTACATTTTTAAACAATTCACAGTTAAAGATGGTAATGACTTTCTAGTATTGAACATTTTGTATTAAAAGCACTGTTTTTAACTGTAGCTTTATAAGGTAGTATCTGAAAAAGCATGTTGTAGAAACTGTTTTCCTATTCCAAATCTTTTGTTTAATTTACATTTAAATTTAACCAATCTTTTAACAGTATAGTATTTTGAAGGAACAGTTAGTGTTCATGTCTGACTGACCTAATACATCAGCAGAAAATGACACAATGACAGTGGTATTTCAAAGTCCATGCCATTTTCTCCCATAATGGTTTGTTTTTCAACATTCCCAACCCTTAGTGTAGTGAAGGCCCATCAGAGGCATTATATTCCCTACTACACCAATAGGTAAGAATCCTAAAAAAACAAATTAAATAATTGTGTATAAATGACAATGATAAAAACTCCATATTATAAAACCAAGATACCGAAATATTTGTATGTACTTACACTTTTTTTGTTTGTGTCTTTTTTAACAGCATTATCTGATAGCCAGTCCAATTTCATTTTAAACGGTAACTTTGTGGTGGCCATGTTTAAAAGGGAAATCACTTTTCAGGGAACTGTTGTTGAGTACAGTGGATCGGACACCAACGTGGAGCGTATTAACTGCACTGACAAAATTGAAGGAGAACTTGTTCTACAGGCAAGAACTCTTTTCCACTTCTTGCCAAGTAAACCTTGAACATTAACCATTAGTTTCCACTCCCTGCACTAAGGTGCATTTTACTTTCTTTCAGATGTTTTATGTTAAATAAGTTTGTTTCCTTGTGTTCTGCTCATGTTTATAGAACACATCTAAAGAAGAAGCTACTTTTTCTGTGGAAGACTGTTTACATTCCCCAAAAGCAATTTCAACTATTAGGATGCCTATCTGTCTTGCTTGTCTTGACTGATCATCCAGAATAGTTAAACCAAAGACAAAGGGTAGCAGATGTTGTCACAGAGATAGAGCAGATAGTATAATGAGGAAGTGCTTTTTTATTAGCATTTCTCATTAAAAATACAATCTACAACTTGATTAATGTATGACTGTTTCTTTTCTTTGACATTTTCTGTGTGGGAAAATTATTTTTATTTATTTTTTCCTTCAACATTTTTTTCTTAGCTTTTCTAATCCCTTTGTTGTTATGGTTGTATGGGGAGCATTATTTCACTTCTGACATGGACGGAGTCTAAGTAAATAATTGAATTTATGATTACTGACAAGAACAATAACATTTTTATATGGACCATTTATGCATAATGCTTCCACAGATGTTATGATATAGACAGTAGGCTAGGTTTATAAAAGTAAATTAAAATAAAAAATAGGAAAAAGTTTTAAGTGCATAATGAACTTCTTTCTTTATAATTAGGTCTTGTGTGTTGGAAATTTATACAACCCTGATGTCCGTTACTCCTTTAACATTCCCATTGAGGACCGCAAAGAACAGTTTGTCTGGGATCCCTATGGATCATGGCAAGAATGCAACAGAATTTGTCAAGGTAAACAAATTTAGAGAGTATTTATACTGTTTGGGGTATTTATACCATTGAAAGATATAATAATAATAATAATAATAATAATAATAATAGTTGCTTACACTTATATAGTGCTTTTCTGGACACTCCACTCAAAGCGCTTTACTGGTCTTGGGGACTCCCCTCCACCACCACCAATGTGCAGCATCCACCTGGATGATGTTATTAGTGGGGAGGAGAACAGAGTAATGAAGCCAATTCATAGATGGGAATTATTAGGAGGCCATGATTGGTAAGGGCCAATGGAAAATTTTGGCCAGGACCACAGAGTAACACCCCTACACCCCTCGTTTTCGAGAAGCGCCCTGGGATTTTTAATGACCACAGAGAGTCAGGACCTCGGTTTTACAG
Source organism: Lepisosteus oculatus (assembly GCF_040954835.1). NCBI lineage: Eukaryota > Metazoa > Chordata > Actinopteri > Semionotiformes > Lepisosteidae > Lepisosteus > Lepisosteus oculatus. The sequence continues at coordinate 29,859,468 of NC_090702.1, forward strand.
CTCATCCGAAGGATGGTGCCTTTCTATTTTTATAGTATAGTGTCCCGGTAACTATACTGGGGCATTAGGACCCACACAGACCACGGGGTGAGCACCCCTTGCTGGCCCCATTAACAGCTCTTCCAGCAGCAACCTTAGTTTTGCTCAGGAGGTCTCCCATCTAGGTACTGACAAGGCTCACACCTGCTTTGCTTCAGTGAGTTGCAGGGTGATATGACTGCTGGCATACATCCTACAGTATGAACAAAACTCCACATTAATAGTTTTTAAAAGTTTGCATTGGTGACTTGTTGAGTTAATTTTAGTATGTTCAAGTGTAAAATACTTTTTATGTATTTTGAAAGATGACATATTCCACATTCTTTGCCTGTAAATATGAATTTGACATTATAACAGTCAGTATTACAGTAGTCATTAAGGATGTTTCTCAGTGTAAAAATAATTCAACACATGATGATGATTTTCGTATAATGAAAGCTTCTGTCTAATCCAATGTGTTAAACACTAAACAGTATCCTGACTATTGGCTATGAATGTGAACAAAATATTATATTGAGGTCCTTGTGTACCATTAAATATTTCCTGTACAGCACATTACAGCAATACTAATATAAAACCATTTTTAGTCTAACCTGTAGCATGTGGTGTTCTTGCATTCAGTACATATGAGCATGGGATAGTAATGAGAAGCACTTGCTACTTAATGCGGTGAGAACGTTTCTTCATCGTAATTCTATACTTACTGGTTTCCTAACCAGTAGCATATTACACATACAGTACTGTACATGTACAGTACGTTATTAACCAGCAGATGTGTGATTGATTTAACTATTATTACCCTTTAAGAAATTACAATGAAGAAGCGTTCTCACCGCATTTATTAGAAAGTGGTTCTCATCACTGTCCCATGCTCATATGTACTGAATGCAAGATATTATAAATATAAAAATAAGAGCATTAAAATGCCAGTGGATGGTTTACTTTTTTATGTATCAAACATTGGTGCATTCTTCTGCTCCGATTCTGAAGGTATCTCTTGAAAAGCTAGTAGTGGTCTTCATTTCACTTACAATGCAAACTCAGTATCCTTTGTATTGTTCAAACATGAGAGGGAGCTTCCCTTCTGATCCAGGAACGCCACATGCTGCAACAGTAAGTTTACTGGAGTGCAACTAAGTCACAAGGTTCAGTCTTTGCTGAGGTTACAACACCAAGGCAGTTAGAAATCCAAGGTTTTTGGTTGAATTTTGCTAGCTCACAAATCATAGTTACGATTTGGGTGAAAATAGTGGTTTTGTTTAATATGTTCTCTGAAGTAGAAATAGGTTCCCCCAAAATATGCAGATCGAGTTCTGTCTAGTTTAAGATGTTTTAGAAACCAGAAAAGGGCAGACAGTTGTATTAAGTATAAAACAATGTAAAGGTAAACTGTGGTAGTCCTACATGTTAATTTTCAGACTCAGTTTTGCATTTTCTATTTCAAGGTGAGCGAAAGCGCAAAGCTGCATGTGTGCGGAAGAGCGATCACCTGGTGGTATCCGATCAGCGTTGTGAACATTTGCCTCTCCCAAATATTGCTTCTGAGCCCTGTAACACTGACTGTGAATTAAGGTAAATCAAAGGGTTCCTGACTCAGCTTGTAACTAAACAATGAAAAAATATATCAATGAAAATAATTTTTGATTTACAAATGCACACTTTTGTTTTTAATATGATTTATATGTCCTTGTTACCAACTAACATGGGTGCAGAATGAAGGAAGAACTACTGTAATTGACAGACACATTTCTACATCAGTTTTACAAATGGCATTTCTTAATTGAAAAAGAATGTGAAAGCAAATGTGTTATAAAAAATAGTGGACTGTACTTATGTCTTTGGTTTGAACTGGGTTACAATTCACTCCTCAAGTGTTTTTCAAATTTCACTTCCCAACTTGAAGAACGTTTTCCCACGATGCTTCAGTTTGTTGCTTTTACTTTCTGCATGCATTTATATAATTTGACTGTTATCCTTCCGTTTGCTTTAAGCATTGTCTAATGATTCTCATTTATATTCATTGACAATATTCCAAGTTTTGTATTTAATTAGGAGGTTCTGAGTTCCTTTAGCTTTTAGAGGTAGTCATATTTTTCACAACCAATGAAAATCACCTTTATACATTCTTTAGATGACTGATAAAATAATCTGTGATACAAGTATGATGTAAAGGATCTTAAATATCCTTGTAAGAGTATGACAGATTTTACCACAGCTTTTTTGAGTTTGCAGACATACTCAAAGGAAGGTTTACTGGGCATACAGTGCCCAGAAAAAGTTGAACCATTCTATATTCTCATGCAGCAGTTAAATCTTCATGAAAGCAATGATTGTGACAAGACTTTTCCTGTAATTGTTTATCAGTCTCTTGCATCAGAGTTTATGAATTTTGGCCTATTCTCTTTTTCACAACTGCTTCAGGCTGATAATATTTGAGGGCTATTTCCTTGCTGTCTTCCCTTTAAAATCATTCACAGTCTTTTCCTGATAGCTGAGACTATAATATGACATATGAAATTTGCCATAATTAGACTGGATTACAAAATCCTCAGATATTACTTTGTGCTTCTTTGTGACTTCCTGGTGTTTTACGGGTTGCTCTTGGTAAGGTCTCTGGGGCGGTGCGGTGGCTCTGTGGTTAAGGATGTTTGCCCGTTTGTATCCCGTGGCTCGCAGAGGAATCCTACTCCATTTGGCCCCTGAGCAAGGCCCTTAATCCCAATTGCTCCAGGGGTGCCATATAAATGGCTGACCCTGTGCTCTGACCCCAAGCTTCTCTCCCTGTCTCTATGTCTCATGGAGAGCAAGTTTTATCTGAAAAGACAAATTCCTAATACAAGAAATTGTGTGATCTTAGAAGGATTGCTAGTCTTGGGTAGAGACATCATGGTTTTGTATATTTTTATTTGAGGACTTGATAAAAGTCTTTTCAGAAATGGTTTTGTAACTCTTTCCAGCCTGATGAGCATACACCACTCTTTTCTGCAGTTCTCTGAAATCTTTGCTTGACATGTTTCCACTAACCCTGTAAGGTGAAGATCATAATAACATATTTTCTGGCCAGAAGGTATAACTTGGTCTTTGTTTAGGTGTTATCCAATTATTTAACCACCTGATTCAAATTGTCCCCTTACATGTTATTGGTGGTTAATTATGTTTAAGGTGGTTAAATATTTAATAAGTAAAACTGGATATCAATTATTTGTTCACACATTTTAATTATTTTTTCTTCTACTTCATATGTCATTGTGTTTAATAAACACTGATTTGGGAAATGCTTTGATTATTTAAGAAAAGGCTAGCTTAATTTTAAACAAAAATATTTTTGTAAGACATTGTGATTCCAAAAATTGTATTGGATGTTCACATTTTCTATACACTGTAGATTGCATGTCTCTCATTTATTTCAGAGAAAGAATATTCTCATCTACTGTAACCAAATAAAATCTCCCCTGCAAGTTCTACTTGTAAATATTTTCTATTTTACATTGTTTCAGGTTATTATGGATATTATTCCCATTATTGCTTCTTTCAGTGTTTTCAGCAAATAAAATACAAACAGACACCTTTGCCTTTTCAAGACTATTTTGCAAACATCTGAATTTGGTGAACTAGAAACAGATTGCTCTGCTCAGTTTTATCTGCTGGCTAAGTTGTGATATGAGTAAATGTTTCCTTAGCTTTGAAAAAAGGAAACACTCACTCAAAAGAAACAAACAGAAAATCAACATTACAGTCTCCCATTGTATTGCATGACCGAAAACACTATTGGCTGTTTCAAATGGTCTTTTATCCTGATTTATTCTTCTATTTTCCTTTGTTTTATTTTATCCATATGTTCTGACTTATTTGACACTCATCAACTTTTAATTTGTCCTGAATTGTCATGTGTATGTATTCTGTTTTTCAGTCAAATCATTCCCAAGTTCTTTCAAGGACCCATCTGTAGGTCATTGATCTTTTGTAATACAGTAAAGAATGATGATTGTTTTTTTTAGATAATTTCCTCAACATCTTGCTAGAAGTTGTAAAATAAACATATTTTTCCCTTAATATTTATTTAAAAAGCCATTCTGACATTTGGCATTTCTTTTTTGTTATTTTGGTATGCCATTGTTTTGTATTAACTGCATTCACAGCAACTGCTGCATGCCTTTATTAACAATACCTTTGCCTGTCATTTCATGATTTCACTACACTGTATGGTACATGAAATACAGTAGTTATCATCACAATATGACATAAACTGTTTATTCATTACAATGAAAACTCTTTTTTTGCATTGTGGTACTTTTTCTTTCTTTATAGAGAAATACAATTCTAAAGTGATTTTTAAAAAATATATAATTATTTGGGTTTACCTGCTAACTCTAATGGAGTTTTATACAAAAATAACCTTTTTGCTTTAAGGGTGGAGATAGGAACAAATTATGTCAATGATGAGCAAAGCCAAACATTTGGTTATGTTAGTTTGTTTGGTAAATGTAATCGTTTTGCTACTACAATATTTAATATTGACTGCTCATATACTTCATACTTCAATCTTACATTGAACTTAACAGAAAGCTAAAGTAGGTGATGAATGGGCATGCATTTTAATTTTACTTGGGATCCAAGCATGTGAGGTGAATATGCTGTACCCTTGAACGTGGCACAAGTACCAGTAGAAAGTTTAAGGCATATACAATATGCATGCTTAACCTAGTAGTTGAGCTAACTTCAGCAAAGTACAGGATGTGATTCATTTGAGGTGAGGGAAAAAATGTAAATCGTTATATTTTTAAAATTTGTTCTTCGAGACTGTGGCACGCATAACCTCTCCCTGGTTTGGATTTAACTGTATAATATCTTAGGGTTTTTTCCAGTTCCGAGCCTAACAGTGCCCTCCAGCAGAAATGAATTCCGCTATGTAAAAAGGGCAGCTTCTTGCTGTTAAAGCATAAAACGCTACTGGAAGTTCTTGGAGTTTGCTTAACCATAGCAGGGTCATCCCACAATGAGAACTTTTATACTCCACGACTAAATTATTAGGGCCACAGCCTCCAACAGTTGTGAACTATGCTATGCCCAAAGGCCAAACTTCCACTGTGACAGAATTCAACACTCAGGAGTCCTGGGAGGTTTTGTCACCAGAACAGTCTCATCATAAAAAGGAACTTCAGCGAATAGCAACTACCGTATACCCTAGCTATATTGTTGCTGATATTTGCTTGTTCTGGAGACAATGAGAAGTCTTCGTCTGTCATTTACAGATTGTCCTGGGTATGTTTTTTATTTCTAGATGGCATGTGGCTGGAAAGAGTGAATGTTCAGCTAAATGTGGTCCAGGCTATAGAACTCTGGACGTCTACTGCATGAAGTACAGCAGATTAAAGACACAGAGCGACCGAGTTGAAAGCAGGTTCTGCAGTGACCAGCCAAAGCCCCAAGTCAGAGAGACCTGCCATGGAGACTGCCTTTTAAAAAGCTGGCACTATTCCTCCTGGTCAGAGGTGAGAGTGCAGCTGTTGTTCATGGATATGATAAGTTAAATGATAATAAATTGAATAGTGGACAACAGGATCTAAGTTGTTTTCTGATGTTGTTATGCTTTAGAGATGTTGTGAGGTTAAAGGATGAGTGTCTTCAAGAACCTAGAAAATCTCAACATCCTGAAACTGCATCCAGCTTGAGCTGTCATAGAGATCCAATGCAATCTGTGCATTAAGTCATTTCTATGATAAAACAATGTTTTAAGTATTTTAAATGAAAAAATATTGGTATCATTGTGCAATACAAATTAGTATTTCATAGCTTTGTCAATGACCTCACAATATCCCATGGTTTGGAATTGCATGCCTTCTTATTATTCATAAAAGTATCACTACCACTTGGGTGTGTTTGTCCTCTGGGATGTACTAAAATGAGCTGTATCCCTCTGCTTATTGGCTTTACTGTCAGTTTTCTTTTCATTAAAAACACATCTGTGCAAATTGCATCAGTGTTTTTAAATTAGAACAGTACAAAACTGTAATACAAATAACACATTCAATGGCATATGTTATCAATAAATATCATCACTTCTTGGACATGCTTTTTAGTCACATATATGAATGGATAAATAGTCATGGTTTTACCTTATATGCTAATTTGTTTGCCTACCAATGTGGATCATTAGCAGGAAAAAAAGAACAATGTTCTTTGTTATAATAAGATTGAATACCAATATAGAGTTAGCTAACTAGATCCAGCTACTTGGCTGTGGTGGTCTTTTGTTTGCTGAAAGAACATCTTTTTTACAGTAACTATGAACATTGTGCTTATTTCAACCTCATGAATGCAACTTCAGTACTTATGCCTTTTTTTTACAATAAGTAAGAACACTGTGTTGATTGTCAGTGCTCAAAGACATGTGGAAGGGGTACCAGATCCAGGGATTCATATTGCATGAACAACCTGGGTCGGCGTCTTGTTGACAGAGAGTGTCATGAAAACCAGAGAGTGGTGACAGAGATCTGTAATGATGTCTCCTGTCCAGAGTGGGCATCTAGTGAATGGAGTGAGGTAAGATGTTATTGGTTAAACTTGTTAAAGTCTGCTTTTCTGCAGCTTTAAATGCATACGCTTTAACAGCAAAAAGTAAAGTAAAAGTTTCTTAGGTACAAAATGTCAACAATTTTTAAATGTTTTAGTATAGCACTATTGCAACCCACACTTAAATTGTGTTATTTTAGTGATTTCAGAGTAATATAAAAAGCATTTTCTCTGGCTCATTCAGAAGTTAACAGAAAAAAGCAGATGATAAAGTCTCACAGTTGAAGAAAGTAGGGTTGAGAAACAAATAGGTGTTCCACAATTCTTTGAATATCTTAAAGCACTTTTGGGAATAAAATTGATTTATTAAATTGGATGTACCAATTCCCTGAAGTTTGAGTCATGTAGATTTTATTGTCTTAAAAGTTTAGATATTTTATTACACATCAAAAGCACTGGGCTGCAGAGCTTTATCAGCTATACAGTATACTGTATTTTGGTTTATGCTCAGTCTTCATTAACATACTTTTGTTCACACTATGAAGACATTCATTATGAAGAAGGGAGTGCATTCAGCTCCAGTGTCCCCATGCTCTTACAGTTTATATTTTTCTTTCTGTGCATGCGCTCAGTGCCTTGTAACATGTGGGAAGGGGACAAGACATCGGCAGGTCTGGTGTCAACTTAATGAAGAACGAATGAGTGATAATTTCTGTAACCCGAACACCAAGCCTCAAGCAGTAGGAGCCTGTGAGCTTCCTGAGTGTGCCTCCTGGCAGGTTGGCGTCTGGGGAATGGTGAGTCCATAAGCAATCATTGTCTGCATATTAGAGCACCTAGAGTAACATGGGTCATTTGAGATGGAAGGCCTGGCTGATAGCATCTAACAACACTTCAGACGCTAATACAGTATGTTGTATTTTAAGTCTTTGTGAGTTAAGTCCAGAGTTTAGCAATAAGTAGAAGCATACCTAAGGTGTATATTATCTTATCACCCTAAGAAACAGTTATACAAACAATGGAATTATGTTTTATTGAGATAGAGGACCATTTTTAATGAGTATGAATAGTACTTTTTATTAAAAGGTTATATATTTATTAAATATATTTATTTAATGAAATGTTACAAATACATTTGTTGATAAACTGTAGAACATATACTTTCAAAACTATTTAGATTAGTGAATTAAAAATACTCAAGGACTATACAGTATTTAATAAAATGACTCTAGGTTTGTGGTTTATGATAAGGTTAAAACACTTCATAAAATATTTCATAAAGCATCTTCACCTCACGTGCATGAATACCATGTGCAAAATGGTGCTAAACCATTGTTTTTGTATCCTGTTAAAAATAATTTTGAATTTACTTAACTCAGTTAACATTAATGATTAACATTCTTTTAAGCAATTAGCTGTGTGTGCATTAAAAAATGGAAGTTTTCTGTATTGTAGTGTGCTGTGACCTGTGGCCATGGCTATCAGATGCGGGCTGTAAGGTGTGTAGCAGGGACATATGGGGAAACTTTAGATGACCGAGAGTGCAATGCAGCTGCTAGACCAAGAGACAGTCAGGTAAATGTTATGTTTAATATTCAAATTTCTTTGTTTCTATATAGTTTAACATCAAATCTGTGTTAATTTGAAAGCAAGTCTGCTTAAATTTACTGCCACAGAACCAAACAAAATATAATTCAGCCTTATAAAATTAATATAATTGGTGTTATTGGAATTACATGTGAATGATATAGTGTGGTGAAAGATAAATGGTCATTAAATGTGCTGTGAAGATGAAAAGGAATCACACTTTAATACATAAATAAATTATAGAAGCAGATTCAGTCCCTACTTCAACTTAGTATCAGGTAACAGGCCAGAGCTTCTTCTGGTTTCTGTATCTTTAAGCAGACTAAGAGTACTTGACTATGTTCACCTTGGGATGCTACACTAATAGGATGCATCTAACATTGCTGATTACCATTTATACAGCTTGGCAGGCTGGGGCAATCAGTATAAAAGTGTAGCACTATAAAACAACAGCAGTGTCTGCGGTGGAGACTTTAACCCACAGTTAGTTAATCCAGAGCCCCAGCTACTACTCTGAAAATAAGTCATAGACAGAGGTATGGACAAATAGTCCAAACAAACTGAGGCTGGTTAAGTTAATCAAAGGCATTTGTCATGAGGCTTTTTTAAAAACAGGGTCATGATTGGCATTTGTTTAGTTTTCCAGTTTTTCTTCTGACTAGTTCATAGTAATTGCTGACTTACAATTTCAGCAGATTGAGTGTAAGGTACTGAGGCAGAGGTCTCTTGCTCTTATGTGAACAGGAATGTGAGATGCCTGCTTGCCCTGAGTCCCCTGCAGCATTCAGCACAGTCCACACTATTGTTCAGAGGGAATTCATGACACAGTGGAGATATGGCTCCTGGACTCCTGTAAGTATCAAATACAATTCAGAAATGACCAAAGTTGATTATAGTTCTTGACTGTCTTTAATACTTTTAGTGTACTTACTGTTTTTAAAAATAATCACAATGACAAGATTTTATGATCTCCTGAAAATACAATAAGGAGGGGCTTCAATCTGTATTTTATCTGCAAAAATGGAAAATCAGTCTGCCAAAGTAAATTGGAATAATACTGTACAACCAGAGTGTGTGTAGTGTCTTCATGATTGGCTAAATAATCAACTCCTTTGACTATAATATAATGGATTTAAGTATTTAAGCTACTCAAATTATACAATACCACAGACCTCATGCAGTTATTGCCTTAAATGAATATGTAATCAAACACTGAAATCTGAAATTTACTTCAGGTGAATTATACTGATCCAGTACTTATGGGCACTTGAAATGTCTTAGTTGAAAACAAATGATGTTTATATTCTCACAATTCGCATTCATTCCGTTAAGGTATATTATACCAACCTTTATTCAGGGAACAAAGAACCTTTTAGAACCTTTGACATGAGGACAATAATAATGGCTGAAGACCCCATAAACCATGTTACATCTCTTTGAGCTTTAGGTGTTTTAACAGCAATATAAGTACAAAAAGGTTATTAAAGACAATTGGATTAGAGAATTCAAAGTAAATGATTAAAGGACCTTTGTACATAGCCAATACTATGGGTTTTGGTCTTATACAGAAAATTATTTCAATTATTCTTCATAGTATATCAGAGAAGGTATTGTCTACAAAACCTTTTATTACTGATAAAGGGAAATTCCAGGAGAAGACCTTTGAAATGAACAGGGACTGAATAGTAGCTATAGTTTACCTGACCTTACTTTGTAGAATTATCAGTTTTGGAATTCCTGTTATTACTGCCACAGAACTGATGGGGCCCTTCTTATTTGTTAATAGACTGTGTAAATGGCTTTTCCAAAGTTAATATAAACATATTCTCCTTTTATCTAAAACAAACAGATACTGAGAATTTCTGCTATAGATCTTCATAACAATGCAGGAACCTTTTATGTTATGTGGACTATTCCATGTTTTAAAACACAATAAGAGGGAAATACGTTATATAAATAAACTGATTTTCTTATATTTTGTGGTTTTAATGCAGAAGTGGTTTGATTAAAAATGTTTGAAACTGGTATAATCTCTGAACCTAACATGTTGTACCTATTAAGTGTAAATCGGGTTGGTGTGAAACATATTTAGAAAAAATGTAAGCAAAGCAAACTAGGAGAAAAATAGAATGACTTAGATGACAACAGTGAATATGGATTTTAACGGTTCCCTATAAATGGGAGTGATGGCAACTAAGTAAAAATCATCTGACATAATGTATTTTTACTTTCCCTCCATCCATCTATTTTCTAAGCACTTAATCCAACTCAGGGTCATGGGTGAGCCAAAGTCTATCCCAGCAAACTAAGCAGGGTACACCCTGGACAGGATGCCAGTTCATTGCAAGGCACACAGAGACATAAACGTGCACACACACACACCAGTTATCCCAGAAGCTAATTCAGTTACCAGTATGTCTTTGGACAGAACACATGCAGGAAATTCCTGCGAGGGAGAACATACACATTCTATCCAGATAGTGCCCCAGAAATTGAACGAGGGCCCCAGCGCTGCGAAACTCCCTTACTTTCTTTGGTTACAACTGATACCACTCCAATGAATAGTAGCACAACAGGGCTGCTTTGAATAATTAATGTAATGTACAGTAGCATTTGTGACTTCACTCTGTAAACAGAATTCAATTGCTGTCTGTCCAGCCATGGAGACCCAGTAAGTTTGGAATGCCCTTCAGGTTCTAGAGGATTACATGTAGCTTTATAACCGGCTCATAATGCTTTCAGTGATCCCTGTGGCATAAACAATATAGCACATCTTTAAGACTGATGAACTACAAACTCATGAAGAAATGTTACATTATTAAAGTATTTCAATGCATTTAATTTAATCAGATTTTTTATTTAGGATTACACTTTTGGGATTATACTGTTTGTGACGATTACTCTACAGTATGTGTTGATCAGATCAACAACCTAGGGTAATCAATTCTAAACTGTAACAAACTCTGTCTGTCCTAGATTGACTCAGCTATCTCTGGACTCACAGATAGAACAATTGAGAAGCACAATTATCCCTGACTATGAGGGATGCCAGAAGAGATGTCTATCAATTCATATCTTTGCTAAACCTTTGGTTGGGCTAAGTGTGAGAGGTCTGAGTCCTAAAAGTCCATAGGTGTTTGTATGATTTTCAGTATAAACATTATCCTGTAATATTACTGTACTTTATAATATAAAGTAGTGATGCGAGGCTTAAGCCTGGATCCAGATGTAGGCAAGGGTAAGTGGTCAGCCAAGCGAGAAGCACACAGCAGGAGGTGAGTTGCAGTGATTCAGAGAGAAGCAGGTGAAAACAAAACAAATGCCAGAACCATTATCTAAAGGTAGACAACAGGTCAAAACTGCAGGGTACTGTCAAAAGTATAAAAGGATGATCAATAGACCAAACCTAGTAAGTTCAAGCAAGTCCAAGGCCTGGGAAACACCCCAAGCAAAGCAGGGAAATTCAGGAATCATACTTCAAATAAACACGGTCGGAGCACAGAGGTGAGTACAATGAGAACACCAAGACAAACTATGACAGAGCATCACACAGGCAGACATAAAATAGCCCCGAGCTAAACACGTGTCAGCAGGACAGATCTTCCACCACAGCAGGTGGTAATAGGTTGATTAGTGTGTCCACCTGCAGCGCAAGGGTTGCAATGCCGAGGGCTTTGATTCGAACAGGTATGAGAATTTGGATGTGTTTGTGTCACAGTGCTCTGTCACGTGCGGGAAGGGGAAGCAGGCTCGCTATGTCAGCTGCAGAGATAGCCAAGGCGGAGTAGCAGATGAGTCGTACTGCGCACACTTACCTCGCCCCCCAGAAACCACCGGCTGCTTTATTCCTTGTGGGCAATGGCATGCTGGAGAATGGTCTCCTGTATGTATTACAGTTTTTTTTAATTCTTTTTTTCTTTTTTGCAGAGCAGATTTTTTTCTTTTAAAAAGTTTCTTATCTCTTAAAAGATTATACATTTTCGTGATTATCAGTTTTCTGAGAAATACATGAAGCCTTGCAACAATGTTAGTTCCGGGCTAAAAAGTAGAAAGAAAGGGCACATTGTTTCTGCTGCTGCATACAGCAATATGGATATAGTTGGCATATTTTAAGTCAGGAAGTCCACAGCATTTACTTCTTTCCCCTCTTGAAATAAAGTTTTTTGTTTTCACTCCTTTCATTCCTTTCAGTTGAGGTATTATTAAGTGGCTGTAATACAAAAGATCCTGGAAAGTGTGTTTTTAAAATTAATTTGTCAATTATATGCCATCTACTCCAAAAAAACAAGCTATGAAAATGTATCAAGCTAGACTAAAATATCTTATATAACAGTTGTATTCTGTTGTATTAGTTATATCAGTCTTAAACCTGTTATTTATATTTTAATGTTGGTATTCATTTTGTTTTGCCAGTGTTCAGTTTCCTGTGGCATTGGGAGATCAACACGCCAGGTTGTTTGTGGAAACTACCACCACCAGGTGGATGACAGTCTTTGTGATCCAGATGATCATCCCAGCACAGAACAGGAATGCACAACAGTGCCCTGCCCATCAGTGTATCATCTTCGACCCAATAACCAACCAAACACCCCCTTTGTAGACTACCAGAACCCGCATCTAAATTACAACCCCCCTAGCCATCCAGGACACAGTGACTGGAATGTGCCATCTGCAGACAACCAGTGGAGGACGGGGCCTTGGGGCGCAGTACGTGTATCTAGTTTAAGACATGCAGTAATAATTCAGGTTTTTCATGCATTATGGTGTAACATAAATTTTTCTTAAACATCAATTTAATGTTTATCTTTGCAGAAGGTACATGCCGCCTTTCAGTTTTGCATTATAAGTGTTCTCACGTCACAGCTGTTAAATGGCAGTCTTTGCAGGGTTTTTTTTTGGTTGAAAAAAACATTATAAAACGTATCTGATATAGTGAGCTTACAAGAATGTTCCTTTATTCATAGTGTGTTACAGCTCCACGTAATTCCTCTGCGGTCCCCTTAAGAGGGCATAGACCTCACTCTGACAGTTAACCAATCACCTCACCTGTTTTGCACCACACCTCCGGCCTTCTCTTATTTCAGAAAATTCTGTCTCTTCACTCACTGCTCATTATTGCGTTTACCTTCTCCGAGCTACCTGTGTATTTACTACTTGGTACTTCCTTTTCTGGCTTCTGAATCACCCTTTTGACTATGGCCTCTGGATTTCGGCTTCTGGTTTTGGCTTTTGTTTTTTGGTACTAGAAGTTTTGGCTTGGATTTTCTACTACGACTTTTGGACTTCGATTTCTGGTTATGGCGTTTGTGTTTCGCTATTGTTTTTTGTGCACTTGATTCTCTTGAATTGGACTCTATTACGATTTCTGGATTCTGGTTTCTGGCTTCGCCATTTTGTCTCCTTTTGGCATAAGAACCCCCGAATCGGAGTCTTGACTTCAACTTGTGGAAATCGGCTACTGGTAATTACTCTCTTTTCCTCTACAGTTTCTCTATTGTTTGGGTACTCCGCAGAGCGTAACAGAATACTGAACCCTAAATATGGATCCCGCGGAGTTAGACTCTATGTGTATACTCCTTAATCAACATTCTCAAGCCCTCATTCAACTACAGGCAACATTATGCCAGATCTCAGGAAAGTTGTTGGACTTGCAATTGGATTCAACCCCACAGGACCCCCTCCCACCTCTCCCCCTCCTACCACTACCTGCCCTCCTTCTAATACTCCTCCTACAGCCTGTCCCACCTCCAGACCTATGACTTTTGGCATCCCGGAAAGATTTAACGGAGATCCGTCTAAATAATAATAATAATTGTTTACACTTCTATATATATAGCGCTTTTCTGGACACTCCACTCAAAGCGCTTTACAGGTAATGGGGACTCCCCTCCACCACCGCCAATGTGCTGCATCCACCTGGATGATGTCATGGCTTTTTGACATAATGTACTTAGTTTTTTCAACTCAACTCTGAAAACTTTCCAACCTCTCGAGAAAGGGTCGCCTTTATCGTTTCATTACTTACCGGTCGGGCACTGAAGTGGGCTACTGCCTTAATTGAGCAAGATTCACTTGTAACTTATGATTTTGACCTTTATCAAGAACACCTTAGATCCGTCTTTGATCGATCAGTTTCCAGCTCACTTTCAGCCACTTGCCTAGCTTCTCTCTGTCAAGGCAGATGCACTGCTCAAGATTGTTCAATTGAATTTCGCATTCTAGCAGCTGAGACGTCTTGGAATCAGGACGCCCTTATTTTTTTATACCGACAAGGCCTCTCAGAAGAATTAAAGGATCTTTTGACTATCTTGCCTCCCGCTGGTAAAACCCTTGAAGAAACAATTACTCAGGTCATTGATTTGGATAACAGGCTCTGCGAAAGGTGACTGGAAACGTCTAGTTCACGGAATTCCTCACCACCACGGAACTTTTCTTCTATTCATGTGTCCCCGGATCAACTGATGGAAATAGCCCATCTTACACTAACCACTGAAGAGAGGACCAGACGTCACTTGGAGGGTCGTTGACTTTATTGTGGTCAATTTGGCAACTTCCGGCCTCTTGTCCTGTCAGACCTCCAAGAAGACAACATTCCCAGCCTACCTCTCAATCAGTGTTGAGTATATTGACAGTTCTTACCTAAACCCCAACTGCACTCCATCTTCCTGCCACTCTCTCCTAGAAAAGTAAACATCTGCCCCTTTCTGCTTTTTTAGACTCTGGAGCCGCCAGGAACTTCATAGACTCTTCCCTCGCTAAGTCCTGGAATATCCCCTTACTCTTTGTAAACCCACTTCTCCGAGTCCAGACTATTGACAGCTCTTCTATTCCTTCAGGCCTTATTTCCTGGCAGACCGTCCCACTCACCCTACAGATTGATGACACTCATCTTGAGCATATTCAACTTTTTCTCCTGGAGTCCCTTTACATCCCCTTTCTTGGCTACACCTACATGACCCCCACATTTCCTGGTCTCATAATGAACTAGTAGCTTGGGGTGCTAATTGTCTTTCCCGCTGCTGCCATCTGCCTATAAAGTTAGGCTTCACAGACCTCTCTCAAACTGATGTTTCCAGACTTCCACATCAGTACAGCATCTTGTTGGAGGCCTTTAACAAACAAAAAGCCCTAACCTCCCCCCCTTATGACTGTTCAATTGACCTCCTACCCAACACTAATTCTCGAAGGGGGCAAGATCTATCCTCTGTCTATTACGGAATCTCAGGCATTAGAAGAACACATCCAGGAATCACTCAAAGCTGGCTTTATTCTCCCCTCAACATCTCGCTAGCTTCTTTTTTGTTGAGAAAAAAGATAGGATGTCTCAGACCTTGTATGGATTACCGCGGTTTCAATGATATTACCATCAGGAATCGATATCCATTACAATGAATTACTACTGCTCTGGAATCTATACACGGCGCCACCATCTTCACTGAATGACATTTACGTGGTGCAAACAATCTCATTCGTATCAGGGAGGGTGACGAATGGAAAACGGCCTTCATTACAAACCATGCACATTATGAATATCTAATTATGTCTTTTGGCTTGGTTAAGGCCCCTGCTGGTTTTCAGAATTTTATTAATGTTTTCTGAGATATCCTACAAAGATTTGTCTTAATTTATTTAGATGACATTTTAATTTTTTGGAAAAATGTCATTTGAAAAAAAATGTCATGTATCTACAGTCCACTTCTTAGGGTATTTTCTTTCTTCTTAAGGAATACAAATGGATCCAAGTAAATTAGCGGCCATCAAAGACTGGCCATCACCAAAAAATCTGAAACAAATCCAGCGTTTTCTGGGGTATTCCAAATTTTATAGACGTTTTATTAGGGGTTTCAGTTCGGTCGTCGCTCCCATAACTGCGCTTACCTGCAAGAATCCGAAACAAGGCAAATGGATCCCACAGGCAGAAACTGCATTTACCCACCTTAAACATATTTTTACAACAGCTCCTCTACTATGACAACCAGATCCCTCTCAGCTCTTTGTTTTGGAGGTAGATGCATCAGCCTATGGACTGGGGACAGTTCTTTCTCAGCGCCATGGTCTAAAAGCAATTCTTCATCCCTGTGCTTATTTTTCCAGAAGACTTTTGCCTGCTGAGTCCAATTATGATGTTGGCAATCAGGATCTTCTACCCATTAAACTAGCTCTGGAAGAGTGGAGACATTGGCCGGAGGGGGCTCAACACCCTTTTGTCATTTACACCGAACATAAAAATCTGCAATATTTACAATCCGCAAAATGACTGAGTCCCTGTCAAGCCAGATGGTCATTATTTTTCTACCGTTTTCACTTCTTTATTACATATACCCCTGGCTCAAAGAATGTCAAGGCGGATGCTCTCTCTTGGCTTTATCACCCTCCTGAAATGAATAAGGATCCAGAGACCATCATCCCCCTGTATAGGTTTATAATGGCTATTAGATGGGACATCGAAGAAGAGGTCAAATGTGTTCTGTCTGACCACCCGATTCCTTCACAATGTCCCCCTGACAAGCTCTTCTTTGTCAACCCGGTCTGATCCGTAGTCCTCCGTTGGGGTCATGACTCCCACTTTGCTGCACACTCCGGAGTCCTCAGAAACCTTGAAATTATTTCCAGAGACCTCTGGTGGCCTAGAAGGATACGACAGATTACGTTTGCGCGTGCCCTGTTTGTGCCCAAATTTAATCCCCCCCCGCCAGACGTCTGCCAGACTCCTACAACCTCTTTCAATTCCTAAACGTCCTTCGTCCCACATCTCAGTGGATTTTATTACAGATCTTCCGGAGAGTCAAGGACACACTACCATGCTAGTCATCATGGATTGCAGTGCATTTCATCCCCCTTCCCTCTCTTCCTTTGGCTCAAGAACTGGCGGACCTGTTTATCCAACATGTTTTTAGACTTCATGACGTAGTCATTGACCGGGGCCCACAATTTACTTCTAGGTTTTGGAGGGCGCTTTTTGCAAATCCCTCGGAGCCTTAGTTTCTTTGATCTCAGCCTATCATCCACACGCCAATGGCCAAACAGACCGAATGAATCAAGATCTGCAGACTTTCCTTTGAGCTTATGATAAAGTTACAGCTCCTCGTCCCATTTAGGGGGCATAGACCTCGTTCTGACAGTTAACCAATCACCTCACCGGTTTTGCACCACATCTCCAGCCTTTTCTTATTTCAGGAAATTCCGGCTCTTCACTCTCTGCTTAGTATTGAGTTTACCTTCTCCGGTAAATTCAGGCTTCTGGTTTTGGCTTTTGTGTTAGATTGCTGTTTTGTGGTACTAGACGTTTCCTCTTGGATTTTCTACTACGACTTTTGGACTTCTGGTTACGGCATTCGTGTTTCGCTATTGTTTTTTGTGCTCTTGATTCTCTCAGATTGGACTCTCTTGCGATTTCTGGATTCCAGTTTTCTGGTTTCTGCCTTTTGTCTCACTCTTCCTTTTGGCATAAGAACCCCTGCATCAGACTCTCGACTAAGGCTTGTGGATACCGGCTACTGGTAATTACTCTCACCCTCTACAGTTTGTCTATTTTTTGGGTGCTTTGCATAGGAACCTCTTAAATATTTTGCACACGCATTCATCAGAGCGTAACACAGTTATTATGATCTTTGCGAGGCTGAGCCTATAAACTAGGCCTTGTGACTGTATCATGTCACTAGCTGAGTGTGACCAGGATACCCCAGGCAGTAATAGACAATTGGCTGAGTATATTAAAAGAGTGTGATTATTTGCCAGGAGATCTCTTTGCTCTAAGTAGCACAATGACTTGGCTTCCCAGGTCCTTGGAGACTGGTGGGGCTGTCATTTAAGAGATGCACATCTCCTCCATTTAGCGCTGAACATCATATAAGTGGCTGTGTTGCCTGTGATAGTGTCAAAATGGTGAGCGGGGTGGAGGTCTGTGCTTCTTAATTC
Organism: Lepisosteus oculatus; assembly: GCF_040954835.1. Taxonomy (NCBI): domain Eukaryota; kingdom Metazoa; phylum Chordata; class Actinopteri; order Semionotiformes; family Lepisosteidae; genus Lepisosteus; species Lepisosteus oculatus. Next base: position 29,877,525 of record NC_090702.1, read on the forward strand.
TCTTATTGATTTTAATTCCAAATATGTTCAAAATACTTATCTAAGGCAAAATTGTTCTGCTGCTGTCAAGAAAAGTGACAAGTATAGAAACGCATGGTCTTTTGTTAAAAAGGTCTTTTGAAGGGTGCAGTGTGCCATGATTGTCACGATTGTGATAATCGTGTTCTTTTGAAACAGTGCTCCAGTACCTGCGCAGGGGGTTTTCAGCGGCGTGTGGTGGTCTGTCAGGATGGAGAGGGCCACACTGCCAACTACTGTGAAGAGAGACTGAAGCCTGCCGAGTCGAGAAGCTGTGACTCAGGACCATGTCCTCGCTGGAATTATGGGATCTGGGGAGAGGTGCGTCCTGTGACAAGCTGAACCAAAAAGAAGAAACTAATATTTTTTTTTTACTTTAATATTTTACTTTAAGTACTTGCAGCATTTGCTCTTTCATCACCATTCCTGAGTTTTTCGGAGTAAATGTAAATTTACTACATTTTCAAAGGAGTTACACACTGAATAAGATAACTGTTTGCATTTGTATTAAGCATGATTTTAATAGACTATTAAGAAAGAAGGAAGAGATATGTAAAAATAGTGTCTCAGAAAAGGTGGTTCATATCAACAAGTCAGGGATGTATACTGCACAGTACAGGTCTGGGAAAAGGAAGCTAACTGTTTTTAAATAAACAATTACCAAGTAACCAAGAGCCTAGATGAAGTAAAAAGCATGTGACAATATGATACATAAGGACAGGGGCTGCTCACCAATGTTAAGTTACAAATATTGTATGAAATTATCTAACAGACATGTTACAGTTTGTTTAGATATGGTTTGAGAAATTAAGACAAATAACATGCAGTACTAAATTGACTGTTTTGTACAAACAGTCAAGTTGAAAACATTTTTTCTTTTCTCAGTGCACCCAGACATGTGGAGGTGGGACAAGGACAAGACTAGTTGTTTGCCAGCTTTCTAATGGCCAAAGATTAAATGACCATAACTGTGACATTTTGGAAAAACCACCTGACATGGAGCAGTGTAACATGCAGCCGTGTCCAGGTAGTGTTTCATGGCAACGAGGACCATGGAAACCGGTACGATAGTATTATTTTTTTACTTTATTGTTGTGTTGTTGTGAATAAATATCAATTGTGCTTCATTACAGGGAGCTTATTTCAGGTTAACCTGACTAATATGTTTCAGCAGATCTCTGGGACATTAAATTGGATTCTGGGGTTCACTGTAGCTGCAGCCCACCCAGGCTGTGTTCTCAATTACATGGAGCTGATTAAAACGGTGCTCATAATTTGACATTATTACAAACATATGTATCAAATTATAAGTAAAGGCTTGAAATTTCAAACTATGAATTAGAATAGTAATGATGTCTGTGAATGCATTGTATTGAGAAGCAAACAGATAATTAAAATTATATTTATTTAATATGTGAAACATGCTTGCTATACTATTTCCCTGTAATCAAAGTACACAAATGTATATTTGTGTATAAGAGTTTTAATATTTTTTTCTTTACAAACAGCAACAAATGTTTTTGTATATTGTATGTGTATCTTTGTACAGTTTTAATTACATTCAGTTTTAAATATAATATTATGTTTATATTTTAACTGTTTTGCTGGTGCATTAAGTCAGACCTCTTTCTTATCTTAATAAATGACCAAACTTGTACAGAGGAATATATTTTAAAACTAACTGCATTTTTGCTACATACGGTAGTTGTTTTTTTGTTGTTTTCAGATATCTTAAGACCATGAAGTTTTTATCCCATTTATTGTTTGCAGAATGTAGTATTACCATTTAACATAATATTTTTTCCATAAAACCAAGGATTTAGGATTGCAATGTGTAGTAGACTAATTAGCAGTTTTCAGCCGTCATTAAAAAGGTTAAGATTAATTAAAATTTGTCACTAGAAAGTGCATATTACAACATAAAATTAACCATATTATAATTACATGCTGTTTTCTTAAAAGAAAATAATAATTTGGTTTAATTAATAACCATATTACTAAAGTTCATAGCTGTTTCAGTGGTGTATTTTATTTTTATTTAAAACTACGGAGTATGGAGTTAATAAAGTAGGGAAATTTGTTTCACTCACTCAAAAACTATTAAAATATTAAAATAGTTACAATAATCATTTAACATTATTAAACTAATTACAAGCCATACATATAGAGAACAAAATTAATAGAATATCTGTGCACTTAAGTTTTAATAAGTATACTAACTTTGATTGAACAGAACCTGCCATTGCATAGAATATTAGTAGTTCAGGTGGGTAGCTGCGTCAGCATGCGTAGGCTGCAAAGGAACAAGTAATAGGTTTATTCCATGCTGAAAAAAAAGAAGAAAGAAAACACAACGTTTTGGCCGTGGAGCCTTCTTCAGGTGTGAAGGCTGAAGAAGGCTCCACAGCCGAAACTTGTTTTCTTTCTTCTTTTTTTCAGCATGGAATAAACCTATTACTTGTTCCTTTGTAGAATATTAGTGGTGTTTTTGCTATCAATGTGCTAATGCAAATTAGATATGGAATTTGCTAATCTTAATCTTTCTTTGGTTCAAAAGGGAAAACATGAGCTACAAATATTTGTAAAAATGTAGATATTAAAAGTGATATTATGATGTATACCTAAGGATAATGCATGTATTTAACTTTCAGTTAATTGCACAGAACACATTAATAATATAGAGAGAAACTATAGCATAGGTTAACCAAGTTACTGCTGGACTTCCAATGTTGGTTATCTAGAAAAATACATTCCCGGAGCTCAATACATGCCTTAAAGTAAAAATGCAGGAAACTGTGGTGCAGGTAGGTAGTTCCCAGAAATGGCAGTGATTTGAGTATTTCGAGGTGAAGTAGGGAAAACAGCAGGGGCTGCATCTCTTGCTGAGTAGCATTGCCTCCTTGACTGTCTAGCAGTTTGGAGCATTGGTCAGTACATGTTCAGAAAGCTGGTGTCCTCTCATTGTTGCCTTGCACTGATTCTGTACTTATTCACAGTGCAAAAAGGCATTCAAACAAATAGCAAACTTCTTTCCCCAGAACCAGTTTTGGGGTACATCAGTAAACATGAAGTTCATAAGGCAAAGGCACAACTCGAATTGACGTCTAAGCTGTTCTTCAGTCCGTATAGTGACAGAGGATTTATTAACATATTTTGAGAGTCATTGAAAAAAGTGCATTAATAAATGTAGTACAGAAAAAAGTATTTATACCTAACATTTTGAAATTATAAAAATATATTGATGCACAAAAGAAGTACAACACAAATATACTGGTATACAACTAATATATTTAATCAAATATTATAAACATAGATATCAAAGAAAAAAATGTGATCAAAGAAAAATATTGTCTTAAGAATAAAACGTAGCACACTATAGAAAATCTCTAGAAAGATAATCAGCATTGACACAGACCACATCAGACTCTAGATGGATTACTGTTGGATTGTTTCAACATACAAACTGTAAAGCTGCTGCTGCTAGTGAGGTGTCTACTCACAGCTGTTCCCTGGTGATAACATTGGTGATTTGATTCCATAGATTTTGTACTGAACTCACATCAGCTGCCAATAACAAGATCTCAGCATTGGTTTCTTGAAGTTGTGTCATTGTGATCCTAGTAATGCACGTTCTTGCATTGTCATTTGAAACATTAACACTTTCAGACAGGCTTGAATGAAAAGAACAAATATTGGTTTAAAGATGTCATCAGTAAGCCATAAAGTTTCCCTCAACCTCAGCCAAGGCATTCTTGCATTAAAGGAGATTTCTGCCTACTTCTCGCATCACATCACAATTCCATTGCTCTGACAGTTTGTTGAAATACATAGCAGTGAACCTAATGCTCACTACATTTCCACACATGTCTTAGTCACTAAAAGTCACATTTGCCGAATGTCAATTCTGCAAAGGGCAAATAGAGAGTAAAACACACCTCCACTCTCCCTCATATCTCAATGCTTTCTGGCTCACAATTACCAATGTAGTTAGAAAATAATTATGTAAACGGTTCAGACATATACTGTACGGTACAGATGTGGAACACTGTGGATCTTTCCTTCTCAGATCCATGCCAAAGACATGGTCTCTCTAACAAAGCCCATTTATTGGTTTCTTTCGGCTAGTATGATGATGGTTGAAGCTTTTCATTCTCTTAGCAGCTCCTTGCATATATAGTTTCAATGATACTAATAGCAACTTGGACATCTTTTTTAATGATGTTTTATTTACATTCATAACCACCTCCTTTTGGCAATTTTAATTTACCAAGAAATACACTAAGCTCACAATGATTTTTCTGAAAATCAAATTAATTCATGAATGTGTATGCTCATTGAAAATATAAATTGCATTATGTAGGTGCCTAATGAGTTATAGGTGTAAAATGTAAACTGTTGTGTTTTCATTGTGCATCAGTATAAATAATTTAAGTGATTTTTTTGTCTAGTGCTAGTCTTATATGCCAGTAAGATCCTTAAGTTAATTGTTGCACACTTGCATTGGAGAAGTATTTTATCTGAGCTGTCTTTTAGTGACTAAGCTAAACTAAATTGATTAGATTAGGTTTAGATTAGATTTTGATTAGGTGCAGCACCTTCCTAAGTCATTCATACCCCCAATGAAAGAGGAACAGAAATTATATGACATAAAGCTTTACAGACTGAGTAATGTATAATCTGAAAAAATAAAAAAATATATACTATTATCTATATAACATTGCTTCATGTAAAATCATGTTTGGCATAATTTAAATCCAGAAAACACAAGGGTCACATTTATTCATAATCCTTTAGTTTGTATTTTGTAATTCCTCCTCTGGAATTGACTATATTGTGACATGACACCTCCTGTAGTGTGCTTTGACGTTCTGACACTTCTGATGGGGAATATTTGACCATTCATCCAGGAAGGATTGCTTTTAATATGGAGATGCACGGCCAAGATCATGTATTTTTCGTGCAGTTAATCATTTACTTGTTGATTTAAGATGTATGCTTTAGAATATACAGTATTTTTTTCATTCTGGATTTTCCATTTTCACCAAAACATGAGAGAACCAGGTATTTGGCCAAAAGTTTGTATTATGTGTAGGAAATTTTTATAAGAATGCATCAAGATCCATTAATGCAAAAATCTGCCATATTTCACATTGGGGGTGAGTGTAGAGCGTGGGCATGTTAAAAAATCATTTTTTTGGCTTGAGGCTTATTCCTTCAGACCCGGCCTTTGGATTCATGGTTGCCTCTTCAACCACTTGTCTTACATCCCAAGGTGATAAGATACGCTGTACTTCCAAGGAACCTAACGTTATTGTACTGCATGTTTGTTTTTGCTGGATTTTATTTAAAAGATTTGAATGAATATGACCCTTGTCTTTGGTCTAATTCAGTTATTTTTTGACAAATGCTTTCTGCATTTATAATATACTGTAATTATAGCTTAATATTTTTAGGATTTTTATTCAAGACCCATTATCTAATATGGAAATATTTCTGTTATATTATTTTCCTCTTTCTTCAGGGGTGTAAATACATACTGGGGAGCTCTATAAGTAACAGCTGCTCAACAGCATGAGAATGAATCTTTGTCCTCTTGTGTTAGATACAATTATGCACCACTTTAGGACCATAAACACTGCAGTAAAGAGGTCATCCTGATTAGGTCAAGCAAGGTTGTGCTGATATTTGGGTGGTGCTATACCAAACAACTCATTTTTAAAAAACAGATAATTTAACATTTCATGTGAAACACAAGACAGCTCAGTGTTTGCTTTGATTATGCAAATTTAAATTTACTAATTCAGTATCTCATGTGTTTTTTGTATGAATTGTTAGCTCCATGTGGTGTTTTTTGGGGGGATTCATTTTTCAATAATCTTGATACCTTTATACACTAGAGATAATTATGATCAAAATTACATGGACTGGACCAAAAGTTCTGTTTTGATCTTTAATCAGAACTACCTTATTCAAATGTAACACACAAATACCTCTTCTTTTGACATTATTGTAATTTGTTGCTGTATCAAATACATGTGACTTTGTAGGCCATGTTTTATACTGTATATCTGAAGGATTTTTCTATATAGAACTTCTGTTTACAGCAGTTGATTTTTGAAAAGCCTCTAATTTATGGTTGCCATGTACATTTTTTCCTCTGTTCTTGTCAGTCCTCTGTCTTCTGTGTCTCAGGATTCAGGTTTATCAGTTGGAAACTTCATAGTTTCTTTGTTTCTGTTATTTGCCAGCTCAATGTTTATCTGTCCACATTCCAGGACTCGCAGTCAAAGCATCTCAACTTTTATGTTTGTAGCAGTCATTGTTCATATTTTGTTTGAAGGTGCTTTTTGAAGGTGAAGGTCCCCCATAAATGTGGGGGAATATTGCTTTAGTTTAAAAGGAGATTTTGTAAACTTTATATTTATTTTCAATTTCTTCTGGTGGTTTTATATATTTATTTCATGGAAAAACAAAACTATTAAATGTTGGAATAGCCCAGTGTGTAATATTAAAGAAATGTAAAGGTTATGTAATTTGTGTTGTTTTTCATGTTGTGCCACACTGTGAAATTTGGCACAGAATCCTTTCTTGGTACTGTATCTCCTTTCCTATATTATTTTTCTTATATGCAAATATAAATGTAAAATTGCATACACATCATACATGCATAGAATACATCATACATAGAATAAAATATTTCATGGTTTATTATTTTAAAGCCCTTTATGTATCTAAGTGCATAATGTATAGCTTCATGCAGCTTTAATGCACATTCCAAATGTAAGGAAAGATATGACACAACAAATACTGTACATGTTAGTTTTGGTTTTCTCATTCTAAGTCATACTTTATTTAAACAAACATGAAAAAGCTCAGGGTGACTCAGAAATCAATTAGAGGAATAAGGAAAGTAGTATAGGAAAGATATAACCCTGGAATGATAACACAATGAATTGGGGCAATGTATGGAGATGATTAGGGGGTTATGTCATCCTCAGTAAAAAGTCAAATTCAGATGTTTCATTTTTAGCTTTTCTGGATTCCGTACTACATTGCATGGACTTTCACACAGCCAGATATTATCTCGTTAAATATGTTCTGGGAGATATACCAGTGCTCCCCTAAATTTACTCCATATTTAATTTCTACTGTAAGATAAGAAGTAATTTAATTTGTCAGCTTCTTGACACTTGCACCATAGCTAATGTACAGTAGGGTCACATTCATTTACTTTAAGGTACATACTGTGGGTCTGCTGACACACTCAGTTTAATTTTGTTTATTTATTAAGTGTTGTTTAATACAACCTTTAATACTTTAATTGACACCTTTGTGATGTTTTTGCATGAAATAAGAACTAAGAAAGAAACAAAAGAGAGGGGAGCAATCAAACCACTGCTTGGTATTTAGATGGTAATTCATCTGAGAACCTCATTCAGATGTTATTAACTTCAAAAACATGACTTGGTAGCTTTTTCCATACTCTCACAATTGTTTGTTAAGTTTGGGAAATAAAATGTATTAATGGAATGAGATTAGGACAATTGAAGTAATAACAGGACAATTGTTAAAGAGAAACAACAGTTTTAACTGTATTTTAAAAAGTAAATCTAACAATACTATCTGTACATTTAAAATCCACACAGTTCCATTGATAGGGACTTTTCAAAGTTGGAAATTGTAAAAACTTAAGAAGTATTGTAGTAGTTTGAATCTTATAAGTAAGGTTATAAAACAAAACAATGATTCATTTTACAAGGCATTATAAGTTTCTCCTTATCTAGGCTGTTAGCAGGCTAAGCAGGCCTTGTATAGGCAAGTTAAATGTCAATGTTGACAGAATCCATGAAACAAAATATCATAAAATATCAGTCACAAAAGACTCTGAACTCCACAACTGAATAATTATTGTGCAAAATATGCCATTCTTGACAAGGAAACTGTAACAGATGTCTTATTGGAAGTGCAGAAAATCACAAACTTTGACTCAACTGTGACAAAAAGTAAAGCACAAAATCCATAATACGATTTAATTAAAACTTTGACCCAACCACCAGACACTGTTTATAGTAATCACACCTATCATTTTAAATAATTATGGGTAAAAAAGAGAAAAAATCCCAGTTCTCAGAAACCAATTAATAGGTTTTGACAAACTGGGATATAATGAATACATGATGACCTTTAAAGGGAAGCATGTTGTTGTAAAATAAACACAGGAAGTGCATAACACAATTCACAATTAATCTGTACGTGAATAATCCAAACAAAGTAGAAAACACACCACCCTGTTTGGAGATTATTTATAACATATATATATATAGCAGGCTTTTAACATAAAATACAAATATTTTCCCTTATGTTCAGGTTAAAATCTATATTCTATAAAAGTATTTGTTTATTTTGTCAACCTCTTGAGAATGCATACCTTTACAAAATCGGAATTTGGCATAGAATCCTACATCTGTTTACAATTTTATTAATAAGCTAAATTGTTATGCACTTGGCAGGCAACTTAAAAACTGTTGTTTTAACAACAAAAATAAACGGACATTAAACTGTATTGGCAAAGTCTTATAGGGTTTCAAGGTGCAAAGAAATAAAATTACTTTAAATCCGGTGTTCAAAAATCCTTTCACATTTTTTTCTTGATATGAAAAAATGTTTCCCAAATTTGTGGCTATATAGAATTAGCAAATACATTGTTTTCTTCTATAGTTTATTTAGGTAAAAAATGATTTTTTTTACTTAGCTTTATTGCTGTAGCAGTCCAGTTGTTCATGTCACAGACTTTGTCTGCAAATGGCAGAAATAACAATTGCTTACCTTTGACTTTTCTTAAGCTTACCCACATTACTACGTGGGAACATAGTATCCATCTTTGCAGATTGTGTGTGATGTCTCCACTTTAGCTGGTTTTTACCAGTAGCTAATCTGCAGCTAAATGATGCTGTATTTTATAAAATTTAGGTATTTTAACCTATTCTTATTATTTACTTTCACTTAAGTCATTAATGTTTGACCACTTTCATACTTTATAGTGCACCACCTCAAAGTGGTCTATTATAAATCATGTATCGTGTTACGCACCATCTCCCTGGATAACACAAGGCTTATGCAAGTTTATAAAAACCTCCCATGTCAAATAATATCTTTTGTGGTCAGGAGAGTTTGTTACATGCATAAAGAGAAGATAGTGCATTAAATTTCTTCTGCATATGAATAACGTAGAATAAGCGTTTTGCGGTCTTCACCAGGGCTTTGTTCTTTCATGCAAAGCAGCCCTGTGGCAGCATGGCTGCAGTAAACATGCAAATTTCAGGCAAATTTCATTCCTCTTTTCTTGTGGTTACCTTCAGAAAGGGCTTCTTCCTTGAAACCTTGCTATGAATGCTATATCCATGCATTCGGTGTCAAATGGTAGTTTTTGACAGTTCAGATTCTGAAGATGCCAGTTTGGTTTTGATTGTCTGCTGATCTCCATGTCTCATAGCCCATGGTGACAAGCTATACTTGAATTTTCTACCTAGACCAACTGACTCTAGTTAAAGAACACTAAAGAGGAAAGTGAAAGTTTCAGCTTTTTATGTATTTTTTGTAGCTTTTTTCCAGCTTGTCAATGACCATTTGGCTGCAATCTTAAGACATTGATGGTTACTGCTGTATGTCTTCCATATGTTACCTCATTTTATACCCCTGGAAAATAGGGAACCTTTGGTAGCTTCTATATACTGTTTCTGGTCTGAGGTATGTCTGAGGTTTCTAACATGCAGAATTTTATTACAGATTTGTTTTTGTTGGATTTTATTGAAAGCAATACTTCAAAGTGTGAATAAAGGTGACTTTTGTGATTTCTGGAATTCAATGAATTATATATGGCCAAAATTAATAGGCACTATGCAATGGTAATATGATTACAGCGTGGCATTTTGTCACTTTTTTTACTTTAAGGTTTTTTAATAGGACATTCCTATTTCACTAGGTTTATGAATATATCTGGAAGGCACATAATACATACATACAAAATGTTATTGTGGAGTTTTTAACCATTTGTCATATATGAGAAGATTATTTAGTATTAATTCACTAGGAATGACAACAGCCAAGAATTAGGCATATTAAAAGGTTTATTGAGTATTTAAAGTTAAAATACTTTTACTAAACGCACCTGGCTGAGGGTTAACCTCCTGGCCATAGGAAGAGGAGGCTAGAACCCCCATGCAGAGAGAGGAGTGGCCAAGGGGCAGGTGCAGAGGTGGAGAAGGGGTGGAGGAAGGATGCAAAAGATGATCATGGGTAATGTACGGTATTTATAATGTTAAAGTGAGGAATTTACGTCATGATTAATTACAAATTACAGACAGCTGAGGATGATTGAACTTGGCTGTTGCCATCCCTACTTTAACTTTCATTATAAACTCAGTTTTTTACAATTTCATCAGTTATACCCAATAGGTATCAAAGTTCTGGAAGTTGAAAACAATGATCATTCATTGCAGTGTAGAATATATGAAGGAAGGAAAAGGCTTCTTTATTTAGCATATGGTAAAAAAGCAGTAAAACAACCTGTACAACAGGAACCCTTCAATAAAATCAGTATCAGTAAAATACGAAAGTGTAATTACCATAAAAACCTATGAAAACAGCCTTTTACATTTTACATTTTAACCGAATTATATCCTTGGACCTTTAGCTATAAATATTATATGGGCTTTATACATCCCTACGTTATTATGCCAGTTTATATTTGACATTAAATCTATTACAAGATGGCAGTTTTGGAGTGCTGATGAAAAGATTGAATGAACAGGTGTCTCATGAAAATGAAGGGATTTTTGTTCTAGCAACATTTTCTTTTAAGACATGTTAGGCCTTCACCTGTTGGTGAACCAGACAGCACCTAAATAAATATAAATAGATCTAAGGTTAAAAGAAGGGTTTGTCAGAGGGCCTAGACTGAGTAACATGCTGTAGGGAACAACAATATTGAAGAGTAAGTCAAGTCTCATGAATAATATATAGATTCTGAAGTGAGGTTTTTGATCTGTCTGTAAAGTTCTGTCAACTTCCTTAAATTATACAAATGATTTTTGTTGTCTAATGCCATTGTTCTATCCTAGAAATGTTTGAGGTTATTGTTATTTATTTAAACTAACTGTGCAGTAATGTATCTTTATTATTTCTGTACTTAATTCAACAATGTTGTTAGAAAGAGTGACACTTGCAATTTTTGTTTGTTGCTGTCTATGTATTTTGTAATATGGTAAAAAAAACATTTTGGAAATCTCACGAGCAATGTAGTAAGAGAAGCAAATGATTGTACTGCATTGGAAGAGGTGACTTTCTGTCACTGTATTCAAGACATGCATCGAAATTCAGAGTTACAGAAGAAGTTGTATGGTAATAATTATAACAATTTCACGACATCGCATGTGAATATAAATAAAAATGGAATTGGTGATAGAAACTGCCCTGACTTTATGAAATCAAATCACAGCTACTATTTCCATGCAATGCTTTAATTTGCATCAATTGCTCATCTCAAGACAAAAGTCTCTCGTAACATAATGCTGTACAGCTGCAGTACTGACTTTGCTATTAAAACACTGCCCAAGGCATGCAGTTTCAGAACTGAATCACCAATGACAGGGCAAAGTAAGTAGTGAGCCCCTTAATGCTTTCTGCTGGACTAATAAATCAGTAGGGCCCTGTTTTTTCTGGAAACTGATGGTCTTACCATGAGTTGTTTTCTTTACATGTGTCGAATGTGTATAACCCCAAAGATTATGTCAAATCTGTAAAAGGTAATAATACATCCCTGGAATATTTCACTCTTCCATCTCTGACAGTGCTCCTTACTTTCCTCTTTTTGTTTCTTAACAGTAGTAATTTACCTAATAGAAGCTTAAGGGTTGTAAATCACTTATGCTTTCCCAATGCAGAGCACAGTATATAAGACAAATTTTTATACAAAACTGATTAATTATAGTTTTTTTTGTATTACTCAATTATGTATGCACTGAAACTTGTTATAGACAAATAGATTTTTTCTAAATCTTGCAGATTTCACAAAACAACCCAAAAGCTGTTTACAACATTTTGGCAAATATTTACAAGGAACAACAGAATCACATCAACACAAGGAAAATGTTTGCGAAGTCTACATTAGCCGATTTTCTTAATGCATTATCTCTGAGAACATGACGAAACCCTCCCAGAAAGGATGCTGATTTATACTTTGTAAAGGCAAACATGTTTTTGGTTTCTAGGCTCTCATTGCATCCTAGATGCACAGTACTTGTTTTCTGTAATCACAAAATTCTCACTTGTTGTTGCACATCTTCCAAAAAGAGCCATGACACACCATTGTTGTCAAGTGTTAGTTATCAGTCATTTTAACAATACCAGGAGAATCAATTAAGAAATCCCTTAAAACATCAAAAATAAGGTAAAAAAATATTAACATTACCTCAAAGTGTTGTAAGAAGAGCCTCCTCAAAAAATCAAAAGCAGATAAAATGCAGCAGTTTTCACTGAGTAATATTAAAAATTATTTGAATTAAGTTATTAGAATATATAAAAATATTACTACAACTTTACAACATTCTTCAGCACATTAATGAACTCACCTGCAAGTTGCTTGATTTTAAGTCACTTTAGCTTGCCGTCCGATTGTACACCACAACCGCACTGCTTTTCATTTACAACTATGAAGACAGAATAATTCCACCTTTTTCTTTCAACACCAGGGTTAAGCTGTGTTCTAGGTGGTTATTAAGAAAATGAATGTCTTAAGAATATGAATGTTAAAGTATTGCATTTTACATGACATTGTTGTTTGGACTTAAGTTTCAGTAAATATAAAATGGAGTGGGATTTTAATTCATATGCAGAAGGATCATTAACTTTTACTACTGATTTATTTTTCTTAATACATTAATAAATGTATTTTAATATATACAGTAAATATTTAACTAACGGAAAACATTTGCGATTAAGAGCAGTAAACAATTTTTTTTTTATGTTAAGCCCAAATTATTCTGTTAGTATGAGGTGGTTATGAACAGTGAATGTCTTCAGGCAACCAGACCATGTTGTTAGTAAATCTGATTCATGCTGAGAAAGATTTGAGGTATGTCTGAAAATCTCCAAAGCTTTCCCTAATATGATGCATTTGCTCAAATAAGATCCACATGCATACACATACATATGCTTGATATACTTGAGGCACAGTTATGCCTTTAGCCAGTCAGACTAAAGTTTTCAACATGTTCAATCATTTGAAGTTCATTTGATTGGAACATCATTGAGCTAGTGTTCTGTGTTCTATTTCATGTTCCAAAATATAAAATAATCTCTGAAGTTATTATTTTACTGAAAGATTTTAAAAGATGCATATTTATCACACATCTAAAGAAGATATGTATCTTTGAAGAAGATATGTAAACAAAGTCTAGCGTTTTTTTCTTTTGACCTTCAGTGTTTATTAAACTTTCATTCTTGTGTGTCTTTTGTGCATTTAGCCAAGGTTATTAGGTATATTTTGGCATATTTTTATGCACAGCTTGGGCACTTTAAAAAAAAATGAAGCATAAGAGGGTCTCAGAATAATGACTATTGAAATGTTAATGTTCAAGGGTGGACATTTTTTTCTTGAAGGCAAATTAATTATAAATCCTTATGTGCTATAAACTGTTAACTAGTGTATGTTGATCTATTTATAATACTCTCTTTAAGGGTATATTCATTGCAGGAATCTTTAGATCAAATTGTTGTATGAATGAAATACAATTTATGAAGGTATCTGTGTTTTATAGATTTACCTGAAATGTACTAATGTTTATGAATTTTTAAATGAATAACAGAGGAAAAAAATGAATAACAAGAAAAATATAAATAATTGTGCATGTATGTGATTATTATAAATCACCTTATATTCTGTTAAATATAAAATGTATACATTTTAACCAGTTAGATATTATGTAGTTACATGCATATTTCACAACTTTATGACTTTATAACATTGTGTAATCTTAATTTATTTTTTATTAAAAAGAATAAAACTGACAAAAACATGTTAAAAATAAAAAAGGAGACCCTCCATTAAAAAAAAAAAGATGGGAACAAAAACTCTCAATTTAGGCAGATATTTGTTCACAGGCAATCCAGCTGTGAGTAGATGTCTGGCTTAAAATCTAAAAAGACATTGAGTGCAATCTGGAAACACTTACCCATGTTTTTCTTTAGCCTGTGGAAGATCAGAAAAGTGCATTATTAAAGACAGGCCATGTTACTTACTTTTTTAGCCGATAGTGTTATTTAAGTATTATGTAGAACATTATATCTAAATATTTTTTTCTTTAAAGTGAATATTCGTGTTGCTACTTGTAACTGACATTTTTGTCAAAGCAATAACATATCTGACCAACTGGAATGATGAAATATTCAGTCATTAATTTTAATGTGTATGAATCTTGATATGGAATGCAAAGCCTTATTATTTTAATGGCACAACCAACAACAATAAAGTGCAATATTGCTGGGAATACTGACTGAATCCTATAATCCAGAAATCAGTGTTTCAAATCTGATTTCCCCTGGGAAAAGTGCACAGTTAGGACATTGTTGTCGGGCTTTGGGATGCTTACATCAGCCGGTGTGTGCTTTGCTTGTAATAGACAAATTAGCAAAGTAAAAAGTAAATCTTATGAGATTGTGGTTTTGTGAGTGAGAACCACAAAGCTCTTGCAGTGAATAATAGTTCTCCAGTACTTTAGGTACACAACTTTTTGTGCAGTAGGTCACTCTGGAATTACCAATTTCTAAAGACTTGGAACAATTTCATCTGGTAAATAATGTGATAAAATTTTGATTACCCTTAAACTCTCGTAAAGCAGAATTCTTTTAATTATACATTATTACCTGCCTAATTCATCGATAATTTACAGGTGTTCCAGTTATGTTCCAGTTATTAGAAACAACTGACATAAAACTGTATTGGGGCTCCTTATGACCAGAGTTGGGGATATCTGATTTAAAAACTAAGAAGATTATAATGTATGAAAATAGTATTACCAAGGATTCAAAAGTATAGAAAAGGGGACATAACTTGTAAATTGCTAATATTCTTCATCCTCTTCATTACTGCTTGAGGATTTTTGAAGAAACAAGACTGCAATAAAGTGAATTTATTGTTGTGATTCTAAACATGCTGAACCCTGGTTGTGGGGTTTTGTTGGGGTGTAAATATTCTTATTGTTCAATTATCCAATTAGTAAGGACATAATTAATTTTAAGTAAAATAATTATAAGTAAAATAATCAAAATTATTTAACATGAATTTGAATCTGAGCAATATTTAGACATAGTTTGTTTCTATTAAGGAAGTACTTTACAGTATATTCATGTTCAAGCCACTGTTGGGGAGAAACACTAGTTCTTTGTTGTGATAGATTGCTGGTGTTTTACACTGTAAAACTGTGTTTTACATTAATTTCCTAAGATTATTTAGGTGCAAAAAAATGTAACACGTTAGTAATGAAAAATCCCTTATCTTTATGTAGCTTTTCATCCCAAAGGCTCTATGTATGACCAGATTGTACAAGCTCAAAGTGAAATCAGTGCCATGTGGTCTTTAAAGATTGCGTAGTCATGACCTTGGTTTAATGTGGCACCTGAAGGGAAGCACCTTCTACAGCGCAGTTATAATGCTGATGTATTGGGATTGAAGTTTTGATGCAAAAGGAAGAATGCCGCCTACTGGCCTACCAATATTACATAACATAAAACCAGAGAAAGTTGGTTTTCCTTAAAGGTCTGCTTCTGATATTGATCAGGCTCAGCCTTGTTTAGACGTGAAAGATTAGGTTTAAAGGTGGTAATACAACTGTGAGCTCTCAGGTGACCTCAGATAAGTTTAATTTTAATATGGGAAGATTTGTCATGTATTTATAAAGTCCATAAAGCTCACCAAAGGGGAGCAGAGATGTTGTGCACTGACACCTAATATTTATTTTCTGCTGTCAGACAAACACCTCCATTCTTTTCATGGAGTGGCAGCTGGCAGTTCCAGACAATGATTGGAAAGGTCCATAACTGCCAGCTGTAAATATTTGGCCAGACACCCTGTATAAAAGGAAACTGGTGTCTAGATCATTCCTTTCTGACTCTATGTCAGAACCCATGATGGTTCACTTGACCTTTTCTGAACAACCACACATTCCTAAGGGAATTATGTTGACAAGATGTAGTGAAAATTGTAAATTGCATCTCAAGTGTGTATGCACAACTTGTTTATGTTATACAGATGGCAGGGCTAGCAGAACTGTTTTGCTGGTGATTATTTTTTAAACATCTTAATTTCACATTGTCCCTATAAGATATATGACCTGCTCCTCTGATATTAATGGTGCCATAGCTGCACTCATAAATATGCATATATAAAAAATATTTGAAAATTAAAACATGAACATTTTAATGGTTTATTGAATATGAATTACATTCTATATCCAGCTGGTGAATGGAGTTAAATCAAGTTTTGCAATTCTGTGATGTAGCAAAATTACAAAATGCCCTTAATATGTTTTAAGGACCAGGTAGATTTATATCTAAGCTGCTAATTTCATTTTTGATCATGGACATAAAAAATCACTGACTGTACATCCAATGGATGTAAACTCAACCCTAACAGGGGACACCAGAAAAAAAGGGTTAGAATTTCTAAAACAATCATTCTAAAAATTGCTTTGTATTAAATAAAAATCATTATAGACATCTTTTACTGTATTGTTTCATTACTGTATTTGTTTGATATACTGTATATATATATGTTCTATGCCCTGAATTAATGTCCCCTAAAAGCAAAGTACCCTAACAAAGAAGTTCCAATAAATATCACGAAGCACAAGCAGATAACTTATTTCTAGATAAGTTCAAATAGTTTAAATATATAATTTTACTTGATACAGTGTAAGATGTTCTTATTTATCATAGGTATACTGTAGTATTTAGTGTAAATGTATGCAATATTATACTATACATAAAAGTTTAATTTAAAAATATTTAATCTTTGTGTGTTCTGTACATACACGATACACTACACCTCTCATGTGCTGTTACAACAGAATGTTCTGTTTATTCACACAAAATGTTGCCTTTTTACGCTCCCCATTAAGGACCTTAAACAAGGACCACCTGTGTTTCTTCTCCTTTAGATGTAGACCTCTGTTCAGTTTACAACTCTGAGTAAAACTGTGTCAGTATGTTTAAATCCATACGCACTTGTCTTATCTTAATCTTGTGTAAAATTGTGTTACATCTCGCAAATTAACAGTATTTCTGCAGAAAACATTGTTCTGTGTATCTGAGCATTTCACCTACCAGCAGTTCCCACAGTGTTATGACTCCTTTTCTTCTTGGAAATTCCTACAAACAGAACCTTGAATATCACAGGCCACTAAGGCCTTCAATAAAGTCACACATTGGTATGATTTCCAGGCTTTTATCTACATTGGTTTAAACACGTCTCAGATAATGAGAATTTTTCAACCACAAGCAAAATGCAACACTGAACATTTTGATACTTGATATTGACTTAATATAACTTTACATGGTTCCTTTAGTTTGACCAAGCTAACCCTTAAAGCTACAGTACTTTATACCTGTCAAGCCTTAAAACAGCAGAAAGGGCATACTGTATGCAAGTAGTACTATCTGTAGATTGTAGACTCCTGTTTTTATCTTAAGGAGTATTTATACTTACTGCAACATACTGTATAGGACATTGTAGTTTCTATTGTATTACGTGAAAATATAAACTTGTGTTGGATAATAAAAAACACCTCTGTATTGTAATATAAGAGGTATCTTAAAAATGTTAATGACCATTAATAACTAAATCCATGAAGCACATTCTAAGGGGGAAATACTTATTAGATTTTTCTGTGTTTTATATGTGTACCAGTTATTTATATGAGTGCCTATTGTTTGCATAGCATTGATCTGAGAGGACATATTGCTGTTTTGCATTAAATATTTTAATTTAATGAGAACTTAACTTGAAAGGTCTGAATTGGCTAGCTTTAATCCTATCACTTTACATCACTGTAAAATAATGAAGTGATGGTCAAACAACAAATCGTACTACTTTTATCACAAGAATCCAGACAAGTAGATTTGTCTACAGACAACTTCATCTGGAATGAATATCATTTTTATGATTTATTATGATTTAGAGTTGAAAATTTTCTTTAACTGTATAAATCTCTTAGATCTCTTAAATCAATAGCTGCACTATTGATTATATTAGACAGCATGGTGAAATAATAAGTACACAAAAAACATATACATTGTCATTATTTATTTAAATTCAGCCAGCATTTAATATCTGTGTATGACAAAGTAAGTGCAAACCTTGATTTAGTAACTTGTGCCTTTAGCAGCAATAACTAAAATTCAACATTTTAAGAGTAAGAGTTGCTCAGTCTCTCACTCTGGCACAGCTCTCTTTAGGTCTCACTACAGCAGCTCTGGTCTGAACTTTGACTTGGCTATTCCAAAAATCCTGATTTTCTTCTTCATATTGTCATAGATTTACTTGTGTGTTGTGGATCATTATCCTGTTGCATGATCCACTTTTATTTCAGCTTTACACTTCAGATGGTCTCACACTTTCCCCTAGAATACTCTGGTACAGTACTGTATATTGTGGAATTCTTGGTAATCAATGAGGCATCAAGGTCCTGAGGCAGTAAAGCAGGCCCAAACAATCACCCCCCATCACCATGCTTGATGGCTGGTATAAGGTTGTTCTGGTCAAAGGCAGCATTTGGTTTTTGCCAAACATGACACTTTGCATTATGGCCAAATTTTAATTCATTTGTCTAGAGCACATTGTTCTGGAGGTCTTGTTTTTCATTTAAGTGCTGTTTTACAAACTTAAGCCATGCAACAATATTCTTCTTTGAAAGCAGGGTTTTCCACCTGGCTATCCTTCTATGAAAGTCTTTCTAATTTAAGCTTTTCCTGATTGTAAATTCTTGAATTTACGACATTTACGATAGCTACAAGATTCTACATACCCTCTTAATTAATAGGACAGAACTTACTTTTTCACACAAAGATGTTGGAAGCTGGAAGAACTTTCTTTCAAAATAATGACAAATAGATGTGTATTTGTTACATGCGGTAAATTTAACTATTGGGACTCAGTGTGGACAAGGTGAAGGTCAAATGCGTTAAACCATAAAATCTTAAGGCAATGAACATACTTTTCTAACCACACTGTATATATTTGACTATACACAAATCCACTCATCAAAACTTTTTAAGTGTATTTTTTGTGTGAACACCTTAAATATCAAAGTATTTCTGTACAACATGTATATATCTAAATAATACATTTCAGACATACTGTACAGTAGTGATCTAAAAAATATGATTATCAAAAATATACTGCTTCTTTTAAACATCAAACGTATCTTTCAATAAGCTTTTAAACTTATAATTCTACAATTTGTAAGACTGACTTTGATTGTGCAAGCGCTATGTAAGAATAAGAGAACATATGCTTAATATTACCATCACGTTTCTTTTTCAATGTAGAGTAATGCGATTGGAATTCCAAGTTGGCAACCTGCAGGTCCTAAGATATGGAATCTGTTAGGTTATATCAATCAAGAAAAACTGTATACTGTAGTATGTGCTTTCTAACATGGTAAAACTAATGTTATACTGTTGTTTTTCCCTAAATCCTGAATAAAACAAGACTTTCAAGTATGGACCAATTACTCTCAATGGAAATAAATAAGGAAAGTTTGGGACATAATTTTAGAAGGTCTATAGCTAAGAGACCCTTTCTGCTAGAACTTATAAATGTAACATTTATTGAAAAGCTGGAATACATATATGTTTATTTTTGAGAGAAAGCCATTTACTTAAATGGTTGAGGCACTTCTGACATTCAAGCTAAGAGAAACATGATCTCCAGTTGAACATTTACTAGACTCACATAAGAATGCCTTGGCTGAACTTAAAAGATTGTGATTTTCATGCATTCAGTCTGAAAGAGCCAAACCTGCTGCTGCCATAAAAGTGCACTGAGCCTCCCTTGTATTCAGTGGAGTTGTTGTTTTTACATTTTCGAACCTTTTCTTCT
This sequence comes from Lepisosteus oculatus, assembly GCF_040954835.1. Classification (NCBI taxonomy): domain Eukaryota; kingdom Metazoa; phylum Chordata; class Actinopteri; order Semionotiformes; family Lepisosteidae; genus Lepisosteus; species Lepisosteus oculatus. Next base: position 29,897,698 of record NC_090702.1, read on the forward strand.
CTTTTACTTACCTGTCTGTAGTAGTAGGAAGGCAAATACGGCCAGCTCTGTAAGTTTAAAGACTGCCTCTAGCATCTGTGGATGGTTTGTCTTGTGCCAGATTTTAATATACTGTTGAAAGCACAAAACACTTGTTAATACTGTGAGTAAAAATGAAACCCCCAAATCTCCAGAGTGCTTGAACAGAATTCCATGGCTCTTGTCAGTGTGTTTTTCATTTGCCTTCGTGACCTCATGTTTTTTTGCAGGTGTTATACCTGCTTTAAATTACCAATTGGTGTATAAATGCAGTACACCAGGGAAGAGTACCAAAGGGATCTGTACTAGGTCCACTGCTCTGTCTAATTTATATAAATGATTTAGATTCTGTTATAGATAACTAGCCAAGTTTGCAGATGACACTGAAATAGGATTAACAAACATTTGGAAGTCTCAAATCAAGACAGATAAAATAAGAGATAGATTAGTAAGTTCAAGACTGGGCATAAGGCAACCAGATGCATTCTAAAATTTGAATGTCCTACAATGACAGACTGAAAAAAGAACCTTTTTAGTCTTGAATAAAGAAAACTATGATGGTACCTGACATAAGTATTCAGAATATCTTCCCAACCATGTCATTGAAGCCTATACCCAAGCTTCTTGCAAGAAAAAGTTGGATGAGATCCTTGGGCCATATGGTATCAAATGAGCTAGATGAGTTGAATGGCCTCTTCATGTTTGTAACTCTTGTTCTGAATTGAAATTTGATATCCTCTGAAAATGAATGTACTCTCTTATGATGACAGGAAAAAGAATTAACACTTCTTTACACAAATGGTTGTAGAAGTGCAGTATGTAAGACGCTACAGTACCCAACCATGTTGTTGAAGTGTACAAAGTATCTTTAGAAAATGGCTGTCTGAAAATCCTTGGATCCCTAATTACTACCCAATGGGCTAGTTGGGCCAAATGGCGTTGTCTGTAACTGTTCTTATGTTTTTACAGTCTGTTTTTCAAAAACAGTTGAGAACATGTTGCATGTCACACACATTTAGTACTTATATATTTTTAGTTAGAGTAAATAAAGAGTTTTAGGCCTCAAGTAAATTTAGAGAATTTCCCAGGGAAGTTTGCAATATTAATATGGGAGGAAGTATATCACCGCCATTTACTTTTGTTTTATTTTTGTTATATACTGGTTGTTATTGTATACTGGTTGAAAGTAGTAAAACAAACAGTTGTGAATTTCTTTACATTTAATGACAGATTATGCCTTGTTTTGTTTTCCTTAACATGTTTATTCACACGAGTTCATTCTATAAGTGTTGTTTAACCATAGTGCATATTATATCCAGATGAGTATTTGCAGTTTACACTAGGCTTAACCTGGCCAGTCATGTGGGATAAATTGTAACTACAACTTGGGAGGGCCATGTACTAAGGAGGGAACTGTTTGCAGTATGTATTTATTTATTTTCCCTCATCTTCTGTATATCATAAAGTTGTTTTTTTATTAATAGCCTTCTGGTGACATTTTTGCATGATAATAGAAAATTGCTATTTCTATTTACTGTACTGTCAAGAACATTATGTGGAATTACTCACCTTAGAATGAGAGACTAAAAATGTGTTAGTTGTTTATAATTCATGAGTAAAGTGCTGTGCAGAGGGGCTTACAAGGTACAAAATACTCTTTATACTTTAAATAATTACACTTGTATGTATACTAAATATTTAAAGTTATGAGCGCTTATTCAGACAGTACTTTACAGAACACATAATACTTATTTAGTTTAGTTTCTTTTTGACTTGTAGCTTCCATAGTCTATACAACTATAATGTAATTAAACCAGTTAATAAAATATTTAATGCACTGGATTAAAAATATTAAATTTCCACAGTATTAGTTATAAAAATTAAATTGGACATTTGAAACTACAGATTAGTTACACAGATTAGTTACACATACTCTATAGCAGTCATATTGCAGTTCTTTTAAAGTAATCTAATCTAGAGAATTTGTCAATCTTATACTCAGGTTTTCTTTTTTTCATTAGCTATTTTGGGAAGATTTCAGGTATTAAAGTTTATTTTTACCAGCATAAGAATATCATTTACAAACATTTTATACTAAACACTCTATAATACTTATAATACTGCTTATACTAATAGTAACAACCATAAAAGGAGGATAAAAAGATATGTAAAAATAAATATAGCATTGCATTACTGTCTGCTCAGTCTTGTGTGTAGCCAAATATCATTCAAGTCTTACCTTGCTTGATGGAGAGTCCGGTGTTGAATAAAAGCAAGCTTCCCAAGAAGCTGATCTAACAGCTATACACCATCCTTGAAACAAAGCTGTCCTTTGAGCCCATTTGCTGTGCTGGTCTTCTGCTCTAGAGATTAACAGCTTTGATTAAGTAATGGCTGACAGATGACTATGTTTTGAGAGAGGGAGGAGCATGTTTCCATATAATGTCTTCTCCCACTATTAGCAGCAAACATAGTACAGTGAACGAGTACCAGGCATGTGGCTATGATTTTCTTTTTAAACAGGAAAAAATATTTTTTTTTCAAATAACAAGGAGGAGTTTGCTTTGCCTTTATAATTTTGTCTGAAGTGGAATGACCTAAGTGTTATCATTTGTTTGAGTGCAGGAGACTTTTAGTATCTGCACCTTTGTAAGATCAGACGTTATCAGAGGATTGCTTTGATGTTGTCTGTCTTTTGACCTCAACCCTGTGTTTAAAATGCCTGAATAATTACAATGTTTCTGAAATATATATGGAGTGTCAAACTAAGCCAAGTCCATTGATGAAAGTGCCTGCAATTGTGTGCCTTGGGATAAAAATAACACCTTTGTGTTAAGAATCCAAATGCTTACTCTTTCAAAATCATTTTATGCATTTTTGTAATTAAGGAATGTCTTAGTATGTTTTTCATTAAATGTAATTAAAACGTCTTGGGTTAAGAAAAATAAATCAAGTATACATATGATCAAAACCTTAGATTATGAAGGGGAACTGCACATTTGAACCTAGAACTTTTAGGTGTAAGAAAAGCCACGTTCTCTTTATGTCATGGGTAATCTAAAATGAGCCATCAATGCAACAAGAACTAAAAAGTCCAACTGTTGAACTGTATACTCTTTCCAAAGAAACTGCGATACTATGTTTATCATCTGAACTGGAAACTGATTTAACAAAACAGACTTTAAATTTAATGTATATTTTCTATGAATAACCTATTTAAAACCCACACATGGGTCTGACAAGCTTATGTGTGGGGCCCTTCTGAAAAGTTGCTGCCTTGACAAAGAAATTTCTGAAGAATCAGGGCATTACTGCTAAACCTATTCTGACATAAAAAAGAACCATAGAATGTTTAGACGTTTCTCAGCAGGTTTTCTGTTTTTGTTCATTATATTTTGCTCTTTAACTTTCTTAAAGTATTATACACAATGTATTGAGTCCAGATGATTCTCAGTCCCATGCATAGACTGATGATAATAGGAGTTTTATTTCTCAGAACCCCTCTCACTGCCTGTCTTTCTCAAAGCCATACATAAAGGCTTAGCTGTACACTCTCTGTTAATCGGATCTGGATGGGATTGAAACCACATTGTATTTCAACTTGTATACAGTGTGAAAAAAAGACTTGACAGTTATTATTCTAACACAATTAAGCTGATGTTGGTTGTGGTGGCAACAGGTTTGTTGTGCTGTAAAACATATGTGGTTATAACCTAGTTTGGAAATAATTTAATGACAAAGGCTTAATACTGTACATATCGCTTTCATATACCTTGTGGCATGGCCTCTTTTTAAAGCTTTCTAATGTTTAAAGTGTAAGAACTGCTGTGCATTTTACAATGTATTTTAAGACTGGGGTAATAAATGATCATGGAAATAATACTTTCTTTATTGAAATGGGAAATATTTCTTCTAAATGTTTCCCATTGTATGATATTTACCAAGGCAGGTTGATTGAAAATGGATGGATTGAAATAATGCATCTAAAAATTCCTTCAAAGAATTTCTGTGACCATTTTCCCTTGCCATGTTGTTGGTAAAAATAGTTAATTCCTCAGAAAGTTTTGAGACAAGATTTGAATTTTTGTATGACAAAAAAATACATTCCTATTATTTTACATGCAAAAAAAATTGCCTTGCTCCCAAGGTCTAGAGAGTCACCCAATATTTCTTGTAATTACCTTAACAGAGTACTGAATTTTCAAAATAAATTAACTATTAGCCCAGAAAATAAAATGTGTAAATTAATCTTTCTGCTTCCTTGAAATAAATGTTTGAATTTTGACATTCTCTTCCAAAATGTGCAAATCCTTGAAGGTTAACATGTTTCATGTGCCTTTTTAAAGCATCATCTTCTCCTTTTTCTTGATGATTTATATTGATACAGTGATTTCAGATTTAACTGAATGGCAATTTGAGAGTATAGAACATTTTCGTAGGATGTACATACAGTAATAACATTCAAATCCAAAGAAAATATGCACTACATTAAAATTAAGTGTAACTCTTTTTTTCCCTCAGTGTTCAGTGAGCTGTGGGAAAGGAAGAAAGCACCGTGACATTGTCTGTGTTGACCTAGACCAAAACCAAGTGGGAGAAGAACACTGTATTAATTTGCCCAGGCCTCGGATACACAAGCCTTGTAGGTCTACTCGATGCCCCAGCTGGAAAGCAAACAAGTGGAAGGAGGTATGCATTCTGATGTCAGTTACCACAAGTGGAAGGACAATGAAATCATTCTTATATTTTCAAAAGTTCATAAACATTCAAAACTATAGATCTCATTACATATACTCTTCAACTAAGATGGTTTTGACTAACAAAGATTCGGTTTAACACAATTCTAGAAATAAGAATAGGCCCCCACTAACACCCTGTTTTAATAATTTCCACCTGATCATGCTGTGCTCTAGAAAAGGCAAGGTAGGTCAATCATTGGCTTGAATAAAGTAATGCAATCTAAATTGTGCAAATGCAGATCAAATGAAGCCAAACTTTACTAGTGCTACTTATTCATTGAGTCAAGGGAATCAATAGATTCATCTTCTGATAGTGCCAGCCCTGCTGAGGGTGAGTTATCTCAAACTTTTACATCTCTTCTGCAGTCTTTTCAGTGACTCTAACTCCACCACCCTCACTTCCACCATCACTGGAACAATTCATTGACCACTCTGGTGGAGTTTTATCCTGTTTTCCTTCCTGTTTTATGACTACAATGTATCATCTACAAGTCATGAAATGTTTACATTTTTGTCATTTATGTAAAAATGTGTTAGAATTGTGTAACAAACAGTTCTTTCCGGACCCTATGCGGATGACACAATCCAGAATTGTGAGGAAACACTGGGGAAAAGGCTAACAATCCAAAGAATAAATCCAAGGGAGAATCCAAAAAACAAGCAAAATCCATGGCCGGGTAATCCATCCAAAACAAGAGATTAAAAACAGGTGACGGGTCGGGACTGGAGGAGGGAACAGGAGCAGGAGCAGGAGCAGGAGCAGGAGCAGGAGCAGGAAGCTAAAAGCATAACGGAGCCAGGCGCAGCCAGGTCCCGGGCTCGCTCGATGTGGAAATCAGATGCAGAGCCACGATTGGCGATTGCGTCTGGCCTTTAAAGGGGGACAGGAAGGAGGCTGGACCAAGGGACAGGTGTGGGGAATAAGGCAAACGAGGAAGAGCAAGAGCGCCCTTAAGAGGGGGAGGAGCGATCGTGACAAATTGGCTAAAACGTTTAATGTTTTACAGTAAAATACATCTGCGCTAAGCCATTTCTTTTTCCACAGTATCGCCTAGTTTCTCTTCCACACTTGAACTTTAGCCTGCCTCTATTATTATTTTTTTCTAGAAAATCATATTTAAACCCACATTATACATAACAGAAATACGAAATAAAAGCATTTACCAAAATGTTGTCATAATAAGATAGTAATTTTTACTACCTTTTTTAAATGTGTAGATTTTGAGTTCAGATTTTAATTTGAAACAGTACTGACTTTTAGCACAAGAGTGTGCAGCTTAAAAATGTAAACATGTATTGTACGTACTCTTTGATGAAAATTTATAATGAAAATTTTGCCAACTGCTGCAATTCGGCAGTTTTGCCTTTCTGATTCTCTTTATGGGTCAAATTAAATAAGTGTTGCATTACAGTTTCTAGTGGTTTTAAACTTTAGAAAGCAATAGCTTGCTTCAGTTTCATTTAGTTTATCATTTTCTTTTAGTGACAAGACTGTAGTACGTCGGCAATAGATTAAGAAGAAAAACACGCAGTGCTTGTGGTCACCACAGCTGTGTTTTATATGAAAGGAATTCCCCCAAAAAATCTGCAATTGCATATATTATGTCACAATAGTGAAAAAATGTGTGGCAAAAATGTGCTACGTTTCACCTTCTGAATAACCGAGCAGATTGACATATTTATGCAGTGATCAGAAACTCTCCACAAGTCATACAGTATGCAAATATTCTGCCTGACCCTGATATCTCTTTTATACTGTATCTTCAAAGACCTATTCATGTGACTGTTAGAAAAGAAAAGAGGTAACTTGCACTTGCCTCTTCATAATGTGTGAAGCACTATGGAGAAAAGTTGAATGTTACTCTTTCTTACCAGTTCATTGCTAAAACAATTAGCTCCAGATGTGAGAGAGCTTACTTTGAGACGTGTAACACGTTTCTTCTGTACTGTTGAATCACGTAACAGTAAGACGAAGTTCCTGTCTTTGGGGCATCTGGGACTTTTTTACTACAACATTTGGAAAGCAATTCCTCTCAGGTTGCACCTGTACCATATTTGTGTTATCTATTCTAGAAATATACACATGTAGTGCATCTCTACCTGTGCCTTTTGCTAGATGCTTTGTGCCAAGCAACATTTCTTGGAAATTTGATTTTTTTTTCAGTCACAACAAAATGCACTTAATTCATGTAGAATTCCTATTTCCATAGTCACCACACTGTATTCCATACAAATGTATACTCTTTATATAAAAAAGGGAAGAATAGTACCAGTGATCTTTGCCTATTACCACAGTACCATCCCTCATTACTGAATTATTTACATCTCTTTGCAGAATAGGGAAATTAAAATGCATGTTTCGTCTCTTATTTTTGTTTAGACTTGCCATGAAGGTCAGATTAAGACTGATGCCTTTTTTTGTATTAAAACTAAATAGCAGTTCCTTAAACAGCTGACTAAAACAGTAGATGGAAGCCTGTGAATGGTTTGAAAAAGACTTTCAATGCATATACAAAGGAATTCACATGTACAGCTTTAGCTGTTCCTGAGATATGTTTTAAAAGAAAAAAATAAACAAAAATAACTCCCTCTGTTTGATCAGGAAGAAAGGATTTCTTTCTTATGCAGGTAAGAAGATTAAAAAAACAACTTCAAAGAAAGATGAAAGATTTGATTCCCTTGTACAAGATATGAAAACATTGGTCATTAACAACTACATACAAAGGTTTAAGAAGACAGATTTCAGTTACATTTCCATAAATACATCAAAGCATAAATGTTTCTGACAAAGACTAAACTGTAAATCCAAGGTTTACAAAGACGTTTTTAAATATATTGCACAGTACAAATAAAGACCAGGGAGAGTGGTCAGTGAGCACAGGCTTGACAGACATGAAGACTAATAAAAGATAATTTAACAATAACCACAAATTTTGTGTTTAAATAAGTGCCTTCTATAAATATATAAGTGGTCACCAGGCTTTCTGTGTCTCATTTCAATGTTTTAGATCATCTGTGGAAATAAATTACATAAGAAATATAACAATTGGGAAATGGTCATCCGGTCCATCTAGGTTATTTGGTTGGATCCATCCATTTCCTAGAAGAAGCCTGGTAATCATCTTCATCAACATTATTTCGTAACTAATTCCAGAAGCTCTCAAACTATATTGTGTTAAAAAAGGACCTTCTGTTTGCAGCTTTAAATGCGCTCCCTCTGTAGTTTCCATTTTTGTACTCTGGTACGTTTCAGTTGATTCTAAACTGGCCTGTGCCTTTGAATGCTTTTATCAGGTCCCCTCATAGTTTCCTTTGTTCAGTACTACAAATGTTAACTTCTTTCTGCCTGTCAGTGTTGGATATTCCTTTCAGTATGTGATGGTTGCTCTTCTATGGGCACATTCCGGACTAGCACTTTCTTTTTTGTAATGTGGTGGCTAAAATTGTACACAGTATTCTGTTTCAGATCTCACTAATGCATTGTACAATTTTAGCATAATATTATTTTATTGAATTATGTGTTACAATTAATTGCTTCCCCATATTGTTTAGATGTGGAAAATGATGTGTTAATATAAACATCTAATTCTTGTTCCTAGGTTCTCATAACTTCTTAAAGTTGTTAGTTTCCCATTTTGTACAGTATGTGTAGTTTATGGTTTCACTAACAAATGAAAATGAAGAGAAGCGAAGCTGAAGCAAAATGAAAGCAATGCAAAACAAAACTGAAGCTGAGCTGAGCAAAACCGAAGTCGAGCGAAAGGCCCCTTCATTCAGAAAACCTCCAAGTTTAAAACTGAAGATGTTGACTTCTGATTGGTCGAGAGTTGATTGAAAATGATGTCATAATGGCAAATATGGTGTAGTGATGGACCCGTGGTGGGGGGGTGTAGCCTAATACAGGAAGTGATAAAAAAACCAAAACATACGGACACACAAGGGGACGTAACAGTGTCTATATTTTGTGTTCTCAGTTCAAATGTATGTACTAACATGGATGCCTACCACATTAAATTTAAGTATTAATCTTGTGTGTAACCAAAAATAAATAGAGGAATTCTCTATTATATGTGCATAGACAGACTAAGTTAGAAATCAATTGTTAGCCGTATCTACAGTTTAAATTTTAGCTGGCCATGTAGGTTTTTCCCTGATTAAGATAGAGGAAATTAAAGTCCCCCATAAAAAACACTTCTTCCTTTTTATATAAATTCTTGATGCGATCAGATAAAACTACATTGTAAATAATACTGGAATTTGGTGATGTGTGGCACACATCATCAATTACAAGTCTGAAATTTTGTCAAACAGGTTTTGATAACTTAGTGATTTTGTGACGTGTAATGCTATGCCTCCAACTTTCCTTTGTCTTCAAAATACTGAATTCTTCACCTTTTACTTTCTGATAACTATGGTTTTTTGTGTTAGTGGTTACAGGATAGGCAAATGCTAATGCATTAGCTTCAATTTATGGACATTATTTCCATAACACTCATTGCATTTAGGTATGCACATATTGCCTGATCTTTTTATTTTTACTTCCCTTTCTCTCTTTGTCTCTACTCATCTCTACTACCTTTGTCTCTACTTTAATTTATATTCTCCACATTCACATTCTAATTTCACTGTTGTTGATTTTTTCCCCCTAGATTCTTGGCCAATGTTAATTAGTACACTTTTGTTTCAGACAGACGTATGTACATCTGTAGATCTGTAGATCTTTTGTTTCAGACATGCTTATGTACCTCTGTAAATAGGTCTGTACAGATAGTCCTTCCCGGTAGCTGAGAAAACAGAAAGCTTTTTAAAAAATGACTTGCAGTTGTTTGCTTACTGTAGCATGGTGCAGCCAGGATCCTCAAAATCACCATTTTGTTGCTTTTCTTTAGCTTACTCAAAGTAATACTGATAATAATTATGTTCGACACAATAAATCTGCAGTAAAGTGTTTGTCTCTTATGGTACAAACCTTCATGTAGAATTTCAGCTACACATAAGCATTTTTCTTCTTGTTAAGTGTCGAGGAAGTCATGTCTAGTCAACCAAAAAGTAATATTTTTAACAACTCTGAGACTTGGAGGAAGTTAAGTTTTAGTCCTATAATGTCTCAATTCACACTCCTGTTATGTGAATGTAACATAAGCCATTATGTCAGTGTTGGCAGCAGTGTATTGTACATTAACTGAAAGGAATAAAACATAAATTCTACGATTTTGGATCAATTAAAAAAACTGATAGGGTTAAACCTGTTTATTTTACAGAAAACACAGTACTAGGTCATTTGGTTGACAAATGTGTCATGTTGGCCATGGGGTTTTGTGAGGTTTTCAGAGCTGTGACCATCCTTTTGACCTGTCTCCTTTGACTTCAGTACAGAAATTAGGATACTGAAAATGTACCAAAAAAGAAAGAAACCACAAGTATAATCTTGTAGTCGTAAGACTGAGCTGGACAGAAAAAAGGATAACCCTGAAACAACTGTAAGTGATATCAGTCTCCAGAATGCTGGGCTGACACAGCAGAAGGCAGGAGACAGCAGAAGAATTGCAAAGGCTACATCAAAAGATGTAAACCGCTTATCATGGAATGCAGGGAAGCACTGATAACAGATGAAACAGATTAAGATATGTTTCAATGTACAAAAATGAGCCAGGATAGCTTTAGAGCAAGTTTTAGATGAGACCAAGATCATGTTTTCCGAAGTGATAGAAAGGTTAAAGTGTGAAGAAAGAAACTACAGATGCTCCTAAGAATACCACCGCATCTGTGAAGCATGATGTGTGCAAATGATTACTGTAAGTGTTTGGTTAGCTCAATGGATTGCAGATTAGTTATTGCCTCAAAAAGATAAGCAACCAAATATTGATTTTTAAATCTGAATTTTAACTTAAAGACAATGTGTCCCAACATTTATTGTCACTTAAAATATCTGGGATGGACACCATGTTTTTTTGATCAAATGCGATCAAATGTATGCATGGCATTACCACAAAATATAACTATCATATTGTATTGTTATTTAATTCTTAATATTTATTTAGGATTCTTTAGTTTTCTTATTCTTATATACTATAAATCAATTATTCAAAGATTAATCACTGGAAATGTCTTGTATTTCCAGTACTAATTTTTGATTTTTTTTTTCACTGATCAGTATGATATTGAGAATTATTCAGTAGTTTCTACATCAACTTGTGGTTAACATCAAACTGATGTATCACAAACTTTTAACTCAGGAAAGCATCATCAATGTAGCATGCACTTTGTATCTTGAATGCTTCCTGTTCTTTAAGTGCAACAGTCTATACCATGTCTTTACCATGCTGTACATCACATGAATACACTGCAACCCCATGTTATTGTCTGAATGTTTCAAATGTTGCAGCATTTAAATTTAAAAAGTACATTATGAGAATCAAAAAAGAACCAATCCATAATGTCAATAATATGAGCTAGATACTGTATGTGCACATACATTATACAAGATTTCTTGTAGCAGAAATGCTCATGATGTGGCTTTGGTTGCTAATATGTTTCAGTGTTCAGTGACCTGTGGTGTTGGGATTCAGCAAAGAGAAGTCTACTGCAGAATGAAAGGCACAGGCTGGGTAAATGAAGAGTTTTGTAACCCCATCTTGCGGCCCACCAGCACACAGCAGTGTCTTTCCTCTGCCTGTCTTCATTATGAATGGATAAAAGACGAGTGGCAAGATGTAAGTAATGACTGGTATGACTTGAACTCAGAACATTTGTATTTAATTGCATCCAAACCTTTGTTGGGGTTTCTCTCAGCAGACTTCAAAAAGCACCTTGCCTGCAACACAGTAGGTCTCATCTTGCAGGGTTTTGAGCTTTGCCAAAATCATACATGTAAATTTCATAGTTAAAAAATGCTTGCGACCGATTACACAAAGTATGCAATTTATTAATTGCAATATAGTGGTAAAAAGAAAATAGTTTTATTCTCTTATTACTCATTTGTAATCAAGCTTTATAAAGCAAATGTTGTGTAATATATATTATTTCTTATTATATAATCTTAAAAGCACTGCTAAATTGAACTTAATTCTTTTAGTTTAGTATCAGGTACTGTAGTTGTTTAATTAAACATTAGGGTTAAATTTGATAATTGAGTGGAGTTCAGAGCTTATTTGTTCTGTGTTTTTTGGACATACTGTATGATGAGGAAAGAGGAAATTAGAAATTCTGGTTGTAACAGGAAAGGCTGGCAGGAGGATATGGAGACCATGGAGGATAGAGGTTGACTGTCTATACAGATGAATATGTCAGCACTGGAAATTCACTGTGTCTCTGAGGGTGGTGACACAACATCGTCACAAATGTTCTATTGGAGAGAGTTGGATAGGTGATTCTTAACTAACTGAACAAGAATGAAAAATGTGGCTTGCTGCAAATGCAGGGGTCTAGCAAATAATTTGGTTGCGCCTACTACACCTCTACATCAGGCTTCACTGTTTACAATTTAGGATTTAAAGAAAAGCAGCCAATTTAAAACACAGCTAAAAGAATAAAGTGTGGCCGTTGGTTCATCTTTCATTGTGTGAGATTGATGTAGTTTTGCAGTTTAAAAATTGAGTACAAAGGGATAAAATGTAGATGAGAATTACCATTAAAGAAAAATATGCTCTGGTGGCAACTCACGGTTACTTTAATGAAGCAATAGCAGTTTGACTCTGTCAGTGGCAGTGCTGAACAAAGAAGATTTGCAATCATCGTATTATAAATTCTGTTGGAAAATATGTCTATGTTTCTTCACGGGGTAGATTAACCACACTGACAATAAAATAAAAATATCTTATATACAGTTAGAAGATATAAGCCACAGTTTACTGTGGTACCGTATATGTTTTTTATGTATGGTAATATATGAATATATAATTTTATTGTAATATTAGGAGCTAATAATATATGTAATATTATAATTGTATCATCTAAAAAGGAAATTTGCCATTTTAAAAGTTATGTGTGTATTATTTATCATTCACAACATTATTTTGCAGTGCAATGTGACCTGTGGTAATGGAACAATGAAACGAAAGGTTTCCTGTGTGGATCACATGATGAAACCAGTGCATGAGAGCCTTTGCAACTCTTCATCCAAACCTACATCTTCACAGATGTGCAAAACTGTATCTTGCAAATACATCTGGATTACAGGAGACTGGTCACAGGTATCTTGTCAAAGATATGGATGTGAATGTAAAATATTTATAATGTCAATACAGTACAAGTTACACCAGTGAATGCATTTCACCTCAGTGAAACATTATTTTCCGTGAAACTCTGTGTATAAGCATGATATCCATTCAAACACATTCTGAAACTCTTGTACAGGTATGTGTTTGAGCATGAATTGACATACTCTATCCAAAAAAATGAGATACCAGTTGACAATGTTTTTCATATACAATAGCTGTGAAGAATGTCCAAGACATATATATATATATGCTGTACATTTAAATTAAGAAAATGTTTAAGTGCATTATACTAACATTGCTCAAATTCTTCTCTTTTCCTAGTAATCCAGGCATGCAATAACAATACCAATAAATTTGCATTCTTAATTGAATGTTTCTTTTTAAACATGTTCTGAAATATTGAAGGTCAAACACACAAGACTTATTTTCCTTTCAATTTGATTAAAAAATGCTAATTCTTCTTGAAACCATGATATTACATATTTTTAAGTTTGTTTAAAAGTTTTTTTCTGTAAAGTGTAAATAGTAGCTGGAAGTGGGTTGACACAGTGGCACAGAGGGAGGTATTGGTGTCTTGCAGTACTGTGGCTCTGAGTTCACTTCTAGAAATGTGGTGCTATCTGCTTGGAGTTTTTTATGTTCTCCCCGTGTTTGCATGGGTTTCCTCTGGGTGCTGGGTTTTTCCCACAGTCCAAAAACATACTGGTAGGTTAGCTGCCTCCTGGAAAATGTGTCCTAGGTTTATGTGCGTGTCTGTGTTTGTGTCTGTCTCTCTGTGATGGTCTGATGTCCAGGGTGTCAGGATGTAACCTGACTTTCACCCATTGCTTGCCAGGATAGGCTCCAGCTCGCCTGTGATCCTGAATTGGAAAAAGAGGTTAGAAAATGGATGAAAACAAGTGAGTGACAAGTGGGTGTTTATTCTGTGTATTTGCAGTGCTCAGCAAGCTGTGGACATGGATTTCAACAACGAATGATTTCCTGTTCAGAGGTACACTCATCCCAGGATATTTACTCCTATGACCCTCAGTCTTTGCCTCATGCTGACTGTCCAAAGCCATATCCCCCCGACAAACAGGAATGTAATTTAAGACAGTGTCCTCCTGCAGCCTCCTGGAAAGCTGGTCCTTGGAGTAAGGTGAGTATATTTCTCAGACACTGATTTCTTGTGAGGGTTTCATCAACCAAAACAAAGCAGAAGGCTAAGGGTTTTTTTTCAGAAGTTCAGTCAAATTCTAATCATGATTATACATGCTGGTGAATAAAAAGGATAGCGTAGTTAATACTTTAGTGCTGATCGCCTAGCTGAGGAAATGGTAGTGCTGGTCAGAGATTACATCCCCAATCACTTATGAAGGAAGTTGTGTGCAGAGCTCTGTGCAGCCAGGGAGCATTAATGCAAAGAAGAATGGAAGTGTAACATTCGAGTTTGACGTCCACTTAAACATTTGTTAAATTCAACAATTAACACTTAATTATATTGCCGTTTTTATCTAAACACTTAAGTGTGAGAAAGTACGCTCTTATATTGAAGGGTTTCCACTTGGAGAATGTATGTCACTTAAAGACTTTGTTTTTTGTCAATGTTTGACATTTGAAACCTGTGTGCCACATATTTATACTCCTTTTAGACTAACTTCACCCAAGTCTTGACATGGGATATATATTACTGTACATTTCATTATGTGTCAGATATTAGTCACTACATACCTTTTAAGACTAATGTGGATTTGATTGTTGTGTTTCACAGTGCTCTATGACTTGTGGAGCAGGTGTAATGGAAAGAAGAGTGGAGTGCCTTACCACTAAAGGTTTACCTTCTGAAAGCTGTGACCAAAACCAGAAGCCTGAATCCAGGGCTACCTGTCAAGAGCGAGAGTGTAAGACCTAATAGATACCTACCTACTAGATAGCTAATAGATAGCTACCTACTTGAATTACTTCGACCTAATAGATGCCTTGCCTTTATTGTGTTAAATTGTCATTAGAAGATAATGTAACATCAATTTGCAAAATAAATCATTAAAAAACAGCAAATTATATTACAACATAAAATGATGACACTTAAACCTACAATAGATGGTGTCTTTGTTTTGACAACAAAATAGAACCAAATAATAATACGTTTAGTTTTAGTAATAAGGTCAAATAAATGTGGGACTCAAAATATATTTTGAGATTAGGCTGTGCTTAATATGTCAGAATAAGTAATGCATGCAACCACTAAAGTTTTTTTTTCCTAGAACGTGAATTCTGTGAAACCTTTATTGGATATTTTCAGATTTCTTAGAAAATGTAACAGTAACCTTCACTTTTAACCTGAAACACAATACAGCTGTTGAGCCAAGAATTGCAAATTTCCTTTCTGGATGATAAAGTCCAAATGTTCTGAGATACTGCCATTTTCTGTAGGACGGAATGCTTTAATTCTCATAGCCAAGTTTGGTTAATGTAAATGAAAATTATATGTCAACCGTACAGATGAAAGCAACTGCACATGAGAAAAAAATTCTAATCAGCAAACCATAACCACCTTTCCACTTCACAAGGAATGTCCCCACAAACGATATGGAGAACAAGAGTAAAAATTAAAAGTCTTTCTTTTAAAGAATCATGTATTCTTATTATGATAAAAATAATAACGTACCATACATACAATAACACATCCAAAGAAGGCTTCACAGCCGAAACATTGTTTCATTTCTTTTCTTTTCAGCATGGAATAAACCTTTACTTGTTACTTCTTATTATGATGTTCAGTTATTATCAATATTTTATATTATTATTATAGATATTGGTGAAATCATGGTGAAAGTAATAGAATAAGATAAATAAACAGCCTTTTCTATGTGAACAAAAGCATAGTTTGCACTGCATAAATTAGGAACAAGTAAAGGTTTCTTCCATGCTGAAAAGAGAAGAAAAGAAGCACAATATTTCAGTTGTGGGGCCTTCTTCTGGTGTGAAGAAGCATAAATTAAACATTATCATCTCCTGTTGAACAGGTTAAAAAATATCGAAATTGTGTTTACTAATTGTTATTATTGTAGTGTTGCAGTGATCTAGATTATTTCTTCTTCCTTCTCATTGCATGTTTTCAAACATATATTAAGGACTGTTTAGCAACACATTTAATGTTAATTGACATGATTATTTTGCATATGGTTATTTGTTTTTAACATTTCAGGTGAATTGTTCACGAGCTGTAAAGACGTACAACTTAAAGAAGGGTCTCGAAAAGAAGGGGAATATTTTCTCCGTTTTAAAAACAAAATTCTCCAGGTAGGTGATATGAAAATAAGTATTTTACTTTCACCTGACAGGTACTGTATGTTTGTGGCTGTCTTTGCATTTTAAGAAAGTGTTTCAATTACGCTTTTTTTCAGGTCTACTGTGCCGACATGCAGTCTAGTGATCCAAAAGAGTATGTGACTTTACGCAGTGGTCAGACAGACAACTTCTCTGAAGTATATGGATACAGGTATGTCTTCTGGGTGAGAAAATAGACTTTTTACAATATTAAATAATCTTAAAGTTGAGGTGGCATGGATAGGGCTTCCAAGTAGCTTATCTGGAGAAGAACACAGAAACCCTGGTGGTTCGCAGGACCCTCTGATGGTGCCAAATTGAAAGAGCACAACCAGGAAGCTGCTGTATGTCATTAACAGAGGAAGTCTGTCCAAAATCTCGTGCATCTCATGGATGACTTCTACTACTAACACTACTACTACTAATTCAAACAGAATTACATTTTAGTGAGCCTGAATTAGTAACTTTTTTCTCATTGATAGGTTGCAGAACCCATTTGAATGCCCTTTCAATGGAAGCCGGAGTCAAGATTGCTTTTGCAGAAATGACTACCCTGCAGCTGGATACACACTTTTTCATAAGGTTCGACTGGATATCAGTACCATGCGGATAATAAGTACGTAATTATCAGGCAATGGGAAGTAGTAGTCATGAGTTTTAAAGTGTTGGTTCATATAATCTTTTTGTTCCGGTTTGATTTCTTAGTGATTTTGGTGTGCCGTATTGCTTGTTCTTAATATGTTTTATTGCTTAAAAGGTTCTTCCAGGATTCATATTAGCAAAAATTACTTTCAAATTAGTCTGTCACCATATACTGTATAACTGATACCCAGGTGCAATATTACAGATAGGTCAGGTTTCAATAGAGGATGAATGGCAGTGAGTAAAAGCTGTCATCTCAACAAATGACAACTCACAACTCACAATTGTTTAAAAAAATCTAAAAATAATGCTCAGTAGTGTTTTAATCACTGTTTAAAAATATTTTTAGTATACCTAAAGCCTTGCTCTTCTAGGAGGACACCAGTGGTGAATATAATTAAAATAAGTGGTGTTCCTTTCCAGAGACACCTCAGTTACGTCAGTCAAAATAAAAACTAATAGCTATGTGCACATTGTACTTGTTTACACTGGCAAAATTACAATTTTGCACCTTCTGCTTAGATTCAGTAATGTGGTAATATATAGTCACCAGCAGGCCTCAATAAACACCATGGAGTCATGTTTAAATGCCCTTTAGAACCTCTTATATGAAATATTCCTCATTTTCACAGTTGAGGACTCAGTGTGACTCTCCTAAAGCTGAACTAAAACCTCAAGGAACTCTTTTACCCAAACACATTTTATAAATTTTTTAGTTAGATATTTTTATCCACGATTTCCAATATGACTACTAAGCTGCTCTGCTGATGCTGGTTTTAAGTAAAACCAATGTGGAAAATAAATAGGTGCTTAACCTCCTGTTGTTTTTTGGGGAGGTTACTTTGCTGCATTTGGTTTGCCACAGGGATTCTGAAAATGTTTGAAAGCAAGGCTATAGACGTGCGTGAAGTTAAAGTAATTTCAGAAAGTGCAGCATATCTCAACTATAATACAGTAGATGTTGGTTCAAGGCTATATTTCAGCACATTTTCAAAAGTTGTTCAGATAAGTTTCATGAATAACTGTACTTTACTGCTTAAAGACCTTGTAATCTTTGTCTCTCTCAAGAGATTTGATAGGAGGTAGTTCAGACATAATTACCACAGAGAGTCCAATCAAGTAGGGTATAGCTCATAATTTTGATTGCTTTTAAATCTGATATATCTATATTGGGGTTACAATAATTAATTATACATGCACATGACAACATATCTTCATGAATTGCGTAGTCTGAGTGGTATTCTTGAGTTGTTCCAGGAAGAATGAAAACATAACTTTTCTTGCAGCAGGGCAGTCAGTTCTCTGCCATATGTTCATTTGGGGCAACATATGTTTGTAGCAGAGAAACACTCAGAGAGCATGTTACTCATTTGTTTTGTGCTTTTTTTTGTAGGTAGAAAAAATAATGAGTTCAAGATGCTTTGAAGATTATATAGTTGAAACATTCCAGGAAAATTTTTGAACACTCTAATTTACTTGGAAGGCATTCTAGTTATTAAAAAAAGAAAGATTAGTGTTTCCTGCCTGAAACATAGTAACCTCCACTTCTTATAATATCTTAAGGGTCTTGAGCTTTTTGGTATGAATCTATAATTAAGCTTTAAATGTATTTTTTGTCTTTCATTCAGTTTTCTTTATTGTTTGCAATAGTATGCACAAAGATTAATCTTCCTTTAAAAGCAGCTCTTTTTTGTGTCTTAAAAATTAACCACAACATAAGTAGTTTGTTGTTGGTCTACCAGAATTATAAATTCATTGTAAAACTGAAAAATACAAGTTGCCAGTTTTACA
The DNA here is from genome assembly GCF_040954835.1 of Lepisosteus oculatus. Lineage (NCBI taxonomy): Eukaryota > Metazoa > Chordata > Actinopteri > Semionotiformes > Lepisosteidae > Lepisosteus > Lepisosteus oculatus. The sequence continues at coordinate 29,916,416 of NC_090702.1, forward strand.
ATGAAACAGAGTAAAAAGTTATTAAATTTATAGTATCTACAATGTCAACTGTTTTAGTTCTTAACTGACCATATTTCTTAAAATAAACTTCAGAATTGTAGTTCTCTCATGTACTGTATATTCTCTTGTAGCCACAGACCTCCTCTTCTCCCAGACACCACTGGGAAGACCAGTTCCTTTTGCCACAGCAGGGGACTGCTACAGTGCTGCTAGGTGCCCACAGGTATGAAACTGAAGTTTCTCAAAAGTACATCTTGAAAGTTTTTGTCCTTCTTTCAAAAAGAAAAAAATGTTATTTTGTTCTGCATTTTTGCATTAAGTTTCATCCAGAAACCCTTAAGAAAAATTAACATTGTACAGGTTTTTGTATAAAATAGCATTGTGAAGATACAGGGGGTGGTCAAAATAATGGAAACACCTATTGAAAAATTATAATATTTTGGAGTATCTAAATTACAATTAAAAAGGATTCTACACATTAATTATATGTTAATTTCAGTACTAATTAGCATAATGTTTCCATTAAAAAAGATGTCTTGAAATCAACACTTTAATATGTGAGTTTCTAAAGCAACATAAGAGATTAACACATAGTTGGTGCCCTAATTGCAGGTTTGTCAATCACAGAAGCCGCAAAATTATTTAATGTGTCAAGGGGAACAGTATCATGATGAAAATCAAGACGACATATGTCAAACAAGGGAAAACAGCTTCAGGAAAGAGGATCAGTGGTAGGAAGAAAGCTCACTGACAGAGATGGACGGACACATACAAGAATAGTCACTAAAAACCACAAAACAAAACACTCGACTCAAAAATTACCACAGAAATGAATCTACACCTCCATGGCCCAGTCTCAACACAAAACTGTATGTCATGAGCTTGACAAAGATTATATTTATTATAAGCCATTGGGTATCCATTGTAACCAAGGCCAATGCACAGCATTGTACCAAACCTGGTGTAATGATCACCAAACCTGGACTTCTGAGCAGTAAAAGAAAGTGATATGGTCTGATGAATCATCTTTTACTGTTTTACCTACATCTGGATAGGTTTATGTTTGGAGAAAGCCAAAGGAAGCCTTAAACCCACACTGCCTGTTTCCAACTGTTAAACATAGTCGTGGATCTGTTATGTTATGGGCAGCAATCTGGTTGGAGCCATTGAGCACAATTATTACTCCGCATGGTAGAATTCCAGCCAAGGAATACAAAACCAATTTATTGGTGCACTCTATAGTGCAAACACTGTTTCCTCAAGATGTTCCAGTATTCCAAGACAATAACACCCCCATACAGATTGCTAAGAGAAGTTTCATGAACGTCGGTCTTAAGTCAAACACTTCCCTTGGCCTCCTCAATTACCATGTCTAAAAATAATTGAACCTTTATGGGAAGTTCTTGAATGAGTTATTGAGTAAAGAGTGAATCTCCACCTCCTTCATTTTTCAAAGAACTGTAGGCTTTGTTTCTTCAATAATGGATCAGTACAGTACTATCAGAAGGATTGAAGCTGTTCTGAAGGCAAAGGGCTGGCCGAATCCTATCATTTAATAAATATGATGTTTCCATTGAGGTTCTCACATTCTATATATAATATGTACTGTATATTAACAAGTAATAGGTTTATTCCATACTGAAAAAAAGAAGAAAGAGAACACAATGTTTCGGCCGTGGAGGCTTCTTCAGGTGACACCTCCATGCTGAAAAAAAGAAGAAAGAGAACACAACGTTTCGGGCGTGGAGGCTTCTTCAGGTGACACCTGAAGAAGGCTCCACGGCGGAAACGTTGTGTTCTCTTTCTTCTTTTTTTCAGCATGGAATAAACCTATTACTTGTTCCTTTGCAGCCTACGCATGCTGACGCAGCTACCCACCTGAACATGTACTGTATATACGGTATATGTGTGTGTGGGTGGTTTAATCTATTAGTGAAAATTTAATAAATTAAATATGTCTAAAACAGCATTAATACCACATTGCAAATGTTACAAAACAATTACAATCATGTTACATAATTCTTGAAGAAAATGAAAAAAAAGTGTTGGCAAACACCAATTTAGTTATGACATTAAAAAATATATATCCTTACAAAAAGTCCCTTTTTAAAAGGATGTGAAATGGGAAACCTCATGTGTTACCAATTTCCTCAGATCATTGGATAAACAAGTTTGACTTTTGAAATGTAGGGCAGCTTGTTTCTGGCACCACCTAGGTTTTGTTGCTAGAAGGTAAATCGTTTTCATAACCCTCTGACCATTAACATGGGTTTATAATATCTAAACATATCAAAATTATTGCACCAATATTTAGTCCTTCCAAGGTATAGATTAGTGTTAAGAGCTAGCACATTATTTGCTGTAATTGTCACATAAATTGTACATATCATATAACACAAGAAAGAAAATATCTGGATTAAAATGTATGGAATGTCCTCATCTGCATATTGAATTGCAGATATTACATTCCTGCTGTGTAATTATTTTGTTCAAGTATAGTAATTGGAGTTTTATTTACAGGGCCAGTTCAGCATCAACCTGACAGGAACCGGATTTAAGGTGGCTGAATCAACAAAGTGGATATCACAGGGTAACTATGCAACAGTCAAAGTTCACAGATCACAGGTAAATTTGAAGGTTATTGATTTATACTGATTAATTAAATTATTTATACTTATTTATATAGGAACAGAAGAAACAACTCATACATAAATGTGAACATTAAGTCTTAATATATGAAAATATATATATAAAATATATATAATATTTTTTTCCTTTTACTGTTTGTTTCTGGGGTGGCCAGAATCTGCATAGGAAGAAGTGTATATACTGTAGCAGCAAGTGCTCAAGTAGATAGTATGAACTAAGCTCATTAAGTACTTTTTAAGATAAATAAAATTTTAAAAACATTTTGAAACTTTACTGGAAGCCAGTAATGTATGTACAATTAATCAACTGACAAGCTGAATCATGAACATGTTGTAAGTAGGATACAAACGTGCTTTGGTAGTCTAATTGGGCCAATGGGCTAGTTAATAATGTAACAAGGCATGTGTTTCTGGTCCATGGCATGTTAAGGAATATTACCATGGATATAATGTTGAAACAACTGAAATTACATTTAAATAAAAAACATCTGGCATTATGCAATCAACAGTGTTCCGTTCTAAACTTAAATGGAACCATACAGTATATAAATAATGGAACCAAATGGATATTGTAGAAGTGTCTACGATACATAAATACATCATTCACTATCTTAAAGATGGAAGTCTTTGTACTTCGACCAGAAAGGTTTTCAAAGATTTGTTTTTCAAGAAAAATATTGATTTGACTATCTACCACTCTTCTACAGTATATAAGTTTTATTATTTTTATTGTTATATAAATAATTTTTGACTCTTGTTCATTAGTATCATTAGTATTATTCCATTAGTATTTTAGTGTTGTTGCATTTTTCAGTTACTACAGTATGTCTGATGAATGTAATTTTGCATGTTTTGAATACACATTTGAATACACAATCAAAATAAATTTTGTAAATTTTCTATAAATGAATACTTGACTTTTCCTCTTAAGCTTTAATAGTTGTGCATGCTGCTGGAAAGACACATTGAGTAAACAATTGATGACAGTATTCTGTTGTATTTAAATGATATAGAGGAGCAGGCTGGGGACAAAATTACAACAGATTAAAAATGTAATGGAACATTATATCTGGTTGATATTTTGAAGTGTTTTTGCCAGATTTGTTAGTGAAGAAGTTGTCTATGCATACAATACAAATCCAATGTTTTTTTGCTTATGTCTGTAGGACGGGACCAGAATCTATGGAAGATGTGGAGGATACTGTGGAAAATGTATTCCTCAGACTACCACTGGTCTTCTTCTCCAAGTGCTATGAACAAGAAGCTAAAGCTGAAGTGAAACAAATCAAATGCATCTACTGGGAATGTAATCACATTTGTCTGTGAATTCATTTGCCTGCTTATACTGCATCATCATGCTTTCTGGCATCTCTAGACTGAGGAGTGCTTTGTCTGTCTGTGAAAGCAGCCATAGCATAAATGATTTTAGATGGGCCCATATGCTGTGCCAGCTTTCTGGTATGCTTAACATTTGCCAGATGCACAGGTACTGCATATTGGTACGTAAATATTGCACTTCAATTTTATATAAGGTGTCATACTTAGTATACCAATTGAGTTTATCTTTTAATGCAAAGGGACTCACAGAGACTACAGATAAATTCAAAATTTATAACAGATTTTCCACAAAGTTCACTTTCTTAAACCAGATATCTTTTTTGTAACACATGAAGTTACAAGTCCCCTGTACAGTTTTACATATACATGTGGGAATTATGTCAGTGCCATAATTGAATGCTGGTCATTTCTAATATATTTCCAAAAGAACAAATAATTAATTTATTATTATGTATATTTATAAAATACATTAAAATGAAAAAAAAAACATTATAGGATGACAACAATAGTGAAATGTCACAGAACTGTGTGCTACTGAATTACGTCCTTTCAAACAGGGTCAGGGAAGTGGCAGCACAGACAAATGGTCTCTGAAACAGTCAAACTATATGAAAATAAGAACATAAATATTACCTGCAAGCTCCAAGTGCTTCTACTCTGTTACACTATTAAAATATAGTAATGCATCATGTGTATTGTTTCAACAGAGAATAATAAGTAGTTCTTCTACAACAGAAGACATAAAATGTTAACTTTAATGGTAAGATGCTCAAACACCTCACATTGATCCACAAGACACTGTTAAGTAAACAAATACATTTGCGCTGACATTTCTCATGACATTTTTACCATATACAGTATATTAACATTTTATCAAATGGTCGTTTCATTACATGATTCAGCATCTTACAGTGGTTTATTTAATACTGGTATTTACGTAATTACTGTGTCTCTAAGTTGTCCCTGTGTGCTTGTGAACTAGCATCCTTTCCAGGGTGAAGACACTCCTTGCACTCTATGCTTCAGGCACAGGATCTGGGTTGCTACAAACCTTTACAAAGTTTAGTGGTATGATTAGAGTCCAGAGACATCTTGAGTGGCTCAACTAGTAAAGTCGCTCACTTAAAAAGAAGGTTGAGCTCAATGTTCACAGGTTCGCTAGCCGACTGACTGGGATTCCTCAAGTAGCGGAGGATAGGTGCTGGCACACGCAGAGGGCTATTAGTTAGCCAGGGTTCTCCCAGCTCCCAGTTTACAATCCAACTCTACAGGTTTATGGTGCTGTCAGTGAGAGACGTGACTCTCCTGCAATCAGTTCTCGGCCTCTGGAACAGGGCACGAGTGTCCCTGTCATGTTAAAAGACAAATGGATTGGCGGAAACTTTCTCCACTTCCTTATTCTCTCCCAAAGTGTGGTTGCGGGGATGTTGCTCCAATATAGAAAAACACACACTTTGTAACTGTATGACTGCGAGATCTCTTTAAAACCAATTTTTGAGAAAGCAAATACTGTATAACAATTGTGAAAGAGCAAATATAGAGGCAAATCATGCTGTGTGGGACTGAATTGATTTACTTTGTGTAAGAAAACGGTAACTGAACTAGAATTTTCAAGATTAGTATAGTATGCCAAGTTACGTGAAGAGTTTTCTAAATAACCTAGTACGTTATTCAAACCACAGAAAAATACCGCTTTGTAATAGTGTTGACCAATGCTGTTTGTGTAGAAAGTTTATATTTTTAAATCATCACTCATAAAATATATTGGTAGGTAATTAAATCCATGAAATAAATTAAATACTTTATTAAGAGTTTGGAACTAAAATCATAATACTTGCTTTTGAGGTGCTTTCCAGGACTAACAATGGCCACCCCTGCTGTATTGTATGTTGTTAAAACTATTCTACGTTTTAAGAAAACCTTGTAGGAATTGCTGTAAAAACTGGCATCTGAACTAATTCCTTTGTTACTGATATCATAAAAAAGGTTTTGTCTAGCAGGTTATTTCTGGGCTAATAGAGAACCTGTTTTAGCAGTGAAACCATCAAAATCCTCTTTCCTATTGTATTGTGTTCATCCAGGTGTGATGTAAAAAATTAGTGTGGGAGATCCCAGATTAATCATGTTAATTTTATCTTTTCTAGATTTGCAAGCACCATGTTCAGCATTTATGTTTACAAGAACATAAATGTTCTTGTTTCTTAAAGGTTAAGGTACTTTAAAGGGAGTTTAAAACTCAGTCATAAGAGGAGAGAAATAAACAAATGACTGTCTTGATTTTGACATTTTGAACATTTAATGAAAGGAAGAGGTAAAGTATTTTGTGCTTAAAAGTTTTGTAATGTCATCTCAGCATATTTATGAATTTTATGACAGCTGAGTTTGAATTGAGCACAAAGATAATTCTAATCAAATTCATAAATATACATTTGTTAGTAGTTTTGTGGAAGGCCTATTCACCCAAACTGCATTAAACTCTATAGTGCAGTGTTAGAAAAAAAAAGTGTTGATCAATGAAACTTATTACAAGAGTTACTTCTGAGTTACTGTACTTGTTTTGAGTAATAGACGATAGAATTTTAGGCCACAAAATAACAGAATGAAGGAAACACATGGGATCTTTCATGTGCTGCCCAAGTACAATTGACAAATTCCTTCTGTGTTACAAATGAATTATAAACGAACATTTGTTACCTATGTCCAGAGGACTGGAATCTTGTTGACTTGTATTGTTTTCAGTTTTTTTCCCCAAATTTGAAAGGATCTGTTACTACAAGCTTTTCATTCCATGTTTTTTTTTAAACATTACAGCTTTGTCACACAAAAACTAAAATATGCCATTATAATGCTAAAATATAGAGGTTTTGTCATATGCCAAACATGTGGTGTGTGGAAAGGCCTTCTACATGCGTTAACTCTCGACAGAACTTTTAAAAGTTGACCTGAAGGACTAAATAAATACGTTTTATTACCTTAAAGAAATATAAAGTTTAGGTCCTCTGAATTTCCATTTGTTTCCTTAGTTGTTACCTGTGATATGTCATGTATTATTTGTGGTTTTCTGATGTAACTGTCACTTTTTTAGCACACACAGCTTTTGAGCACACTATTGAATGAGGGGAAGTGACATTACACCATAACAAACAAAAAAGGTCACAAGTACTTTTTTGTGCCTTGCAGTACAGTTTTATACATCTTCAGAGAAGATATGTTTGCTGGAGTGTTTATAGTTTATATCAAATCCCAGCACTCATGTATAATTGGCATTTAAGACATACTAGGTTTTCTATGGCTAAATGTATGCACTTGTTCTTATTCAATGATCACTCATGATAAAATCAGCATTTAATCAGTATGTGAGATATTTGATTTTGGAGCCAGCTCTTGTGCTTTTTTTCTTTTTTAATAACACTGGATTAATATGATAAACTTAGTTTTTCCTGCCTATAGAAGCTTTGTAGATCATAAACAATACACTGCTGGGTTCCCGTTGCATAACACCCCTACCTCTCACAGGCATGTATGTACACAAATGTACAGTATACTACTATGGTGTACAATATTTATGTTTGATTGTATTTATTCTGTGCTATTATGTATATACATTTAATGTTGAACACTGCCAGCTAAGAAGCCATTATTTTAAGTTGCTTAAAAAGTATTACTTTTTATAGAATGATTGTAACCACTGAACAGAAAAGATTATATTTGCTACGATATATGGTGCTTTTAACTACTGTAATTACCTCTCATTGACAAAAGAATATGAACATTAATCTTAACACATGAAGTTACTGAGTCAAAGTTACTATTCACAAATTCACTCTTCTATCTGTGCTTAACACGTATTCCTCAGATTTCAGCATATAGTAGAATATACATAACACCAAATGTTCTTACTGAACAAGGTGCTTTGCAGTGTTCCACTTAAACTACATGGAATGTTTAGCTTTAACCAAAGTGTCCAGGTTGCAACTTAGAAAGCTTGTGTCTGACAATGCACCTCCTTTTTAAGCAATACTAAAGGATCCCTGATTAAATTCAGTGAGCAGCTATATGAACTTTGGCTATCATCATTTTTGTGATAGACAGTTCTACCTAGGAGATCTGTATCAGAAATTAAAGAAGAACTTAATGCACTATGTGCCTTAAATTTTGTAATAAAATGAACTAGGAAGTCTGAACTAGGAAAACTCTTTGTATACATTTTTATAATTATTAACAATATGGTTTTGTAACTTATGAGATATTTATGTTTTTTTTATAATTCATACTTGAAGATTATACTGTGTTTTTAAATATTAAATGGACATTTTATATATGAAGTAAGGTGCTTTTTTGCTTTGTTTTTTCCAAAGAAAACATAATTGTTTAAAATGAATCACGCATTCTAATGTATGTAATATATGTGAAAAGGAATCCCTTTGGTGCTGAGATGACAATTGCTGTGAGGATATTTGCAGATGTTTTAGTTATTTTTGCTGTACTAACTGTACTTTACAAGAAATAAAATGTCTTTATCCCAATAATAGCTTGAGTTCTCATTTGCTTCTGCTTCACCAATAAATTATTTCAGTAGTATTAATAATATGAAGGATTGTCAGATTGTCAGAGTGTCTCCTGCCTTCAATTGTGGAGAGAAGGCTCATGTTTGTTACTTGTAAAATGAAGATACCTGTCACAGAATTGGAATTGGAACCTGTCTGGAATTTTGTCATTTTTTTATTCAGTATCATTTTTAATTATGTGCAAACTATCTTTTGAGAACTGTAACTTTCATTGCTGTTAATACAAATTATTTTTCAAGTTACAATTCAAAAGGGACAACAAACAGTCTTTAAAATATCACCGCTTGAGGAATGTGCTTTTCCTTTTTCATGACTCAATGTATGCGATACTGGCAGTTTTTGATAGTATGTAAAACCAGACATTGGAAATCTTTCAAAGTATGAATAAAGTATAGCAGATTCATAATGTATGGTAATAAAGTGATGTTTAATGCATATATTGTACTTTTGTGGTATTGAGAATAATGAAAAATAATATTTAAATATATTATTATATGAATTGTTCCAAATACATCCATTGGCTAGTATCTAAATATATTAAAACAAATATTGATACATTCTAACAATCAATCTTTAATGCTTTATTAATATGTAATGCCCTTTTGGAATAGATTTGTATTTATATGTTTGTTTTTACCATTTTATCATTGTTAAAACATTAAAAATCTAAACATCATTATAACCTACTGTAATGTGAAGATGTCATTATGATAATACAAAAACAGAAAAAACTTTTTTAGCTCAGTAAGAAAGAAATTGATGATGGTTAAAAAAATGAGCTTTTTGAAAAAAGTAATCAGAAATAAAATTATTTTTAGAAATCCACATTTAGAAGCAGCTGTGGGACATTTTTAATATGCTTTCAATAAAAACTGTACTGTCCAAATAAAAGGTGATCTAGTTAAACAGATTTGGAAAGATTTTCAAGACAAAACCACATTTTGATAGCACAGAAGCTTTTTTTGACATTCCTTGGTCTTATGAAACCAAGAGTGCATTGGAACGTAGAACCCAGTGTCATTGTAAAATGTGCAAGGCTTTAAAAAGCCTCGCTCCTATCAGCATGGGGGTGGTTCCATAATAATCTGATCTTGTTTATATCAAAAGGAAAACAATGATTCCATAATCTTGCAGGCTGAGTTGCTGAATTTGCATTAAACCATGACAACAAAACAACTGGAAAAATATACTTTTTAATTATTTCTTTACAAGCCTTCTCGAAATCAAATGATTCAGTAGCTCCAGCTGAAAGTCCATATACCTACTGTATATAATATACTGAGAATTGACTGCGAAGTACCTCAGTCATCTGCATGTCTATACTTCTTAATATGCATCTATTTTTCTTAATAGGTGGAAATTACAACATACAGTACATAAATACAACGTATTATAAAACAGCATAATTGGTTTCAACTTATTGCAATAACGCTTATATTGATGAAAATCAGTATCAACACTAAGAAATATAAACCTTTTATGTTATTATTAATAGTAACATAAATACCCATTAAAACAAAGTTAAAAGTGGTACTTTAAATGCTTCGTGTTCTGCTTTCAAAACTTTAAATTTCAGAAAGTTTATTGCGGGTGCTTCAACATTCCTGAATTATGGTGTTATTACAACACTTAATAAGTTACAGTAATTTGAGATTTTCTCTACCTCAATGTTCTTGAATGAATCATGATTGCCAAATGTAACTTCTGGGTTCAATAAAATACCCCCCCAGTCTAAGATATTCTCATCCACGGGAATTTGTATTGTCTTGCTGCATTCTTTTGTCAGCCAAAGAGCCTTTTTGCTGAGGTTGTGCAGTTTTTAGCAATCTGCTGGAAATCTTAGTGACTCCCAAGAATCATGTGGAAGTGATACATACTGTAGGTCACTCATTGCAAGAATAAACCTTTATTCCTGTCAAAGCAGTACAAAAGCCTTTCTTTTGAGTTAGTGCAGTTTTAAGCAATCTTCTATACATTTTAGTGACTCCCAAGAATCATGTGGAAGTTATGCATATGTTTTCGAAGCCTTTTGAAGGACAGAACTCAGAATGCAGTGAACAATGCCCTCTGCTGGATACAAGTGTGCTTTTACTCATCTGTTCACTATAGTGCCAGTGACATATGACAGAAAATGTCATGTCACTATGAAAGAAAAGCTTATTCAACGAAATATAAAGATATCTAAAATGCCTGATAACATAAAAATTACTCTATAACTATGTAAAGACCAAAAATAATGTTATTCAGTTTCTTAATTTAATTGCAGTAAATAATGTATTGCATCACGACAACTAAATATCACTGTTTTTCTTGAAATCAAATGCGACAATATGGTGGGCGACACAGTGGCATTGCTGCCTCAGTGCTGGGGCCTCGAGCTCAGTTCTGGACCTGGAGTGCTATGTGCATGGTCTTGTTTATCCCTGTGTTAGGGTGGGTTTTCTCTGGGTGCTCCAGTCTCCTCCCACAGTCCAAAAACATTCTGGCAGGGTAACTAGCTTCTGAGAAAATTGTGGTCCTAGGTGTGAGCGTGTGCACGTCTGTGTTTGTCTGTGTGTTTGCCCAGAATTGGACTGATGTCCCATCCAGGGTGTACCTTGCCCTGCTCCATTGCTTGCCAGGTAAGGCTCTGGTTCCCCCCACCACAACCCTGGATCAGAAGAAGCGATTCCACACAACCACACACAAACACACCTGGGCCTCCCAGCACTGCAAGGCAACAATGCTAACCACTGCACCACTATTCCCCCCATGGCTTACTATATTCAGACATATTTTACCTACACCTAGTCATCACAAAGAGTTAGATCAAACTAAGCTCATTTAACAAATAGCACACACACAAATTCTACTTTGTCATCATTTAGAAAATAATTCAATATAATTCAGTATGGAAAAGTAAGTGCACCCTTAGTTCTCCCATCACAGTTAAGAAAGAATATTGAAAAAGGTGCACATGATCAATGATGTTGATCATCATAAAGTGATAAAATCAGAAACTTTGTCAATTTGGTCTTAAGGGGTGCACTTATTTTTTCACACAAAGGTATTGAATGTTGGCTGATTACTTTAAAAAATAATTACACGGCAGACTTTTGTGTATTTATCAAATTGGGTTAGTTTTATCTACTATTACAATTTAGTTATTATTACAAAGCAATGCATTATTGTATTTTACAGTATGTGTTTTAATTGTATTTATACAATATATCTTTCTTCTCTGGGGTAACAGATCCCTGCTTCATATCCATGTGAAATGGCATGGATGTAACGAACAGTTCTTTCCGGACCCTATGCGGACTACACAATCTGAAGAAGTGGGGAAACACTAGGAAAACGTCATGCAGGAATACGGGGCTGAAAAAAGGGGAACGTGTCCAAAGTGCACTGGTGCACGGGGGAAGTGTGGCCGAGGCAAACAATCCAAAAGTAATCCATAGAGGGAATCCAAAAACACAAGAATAAGTCCAAAGCCAGGTGATCCATCCAAACTAGGAATTAAAACCATGAACCGGGTCGGAACCGGCGGACAGGGAACGGGAACAGAGATTACAACCTTAACAGGACCAGGCGCTTCCAGGTCCCGGACTCGCACGGTGCGGAAACCAGATGCAGAGCCAGGATGAACGTCAGCGCCTGGCTTTTAAGGTGGGCTGGGAAAAGGGGTCAGGTGCACAGAATTAAATCTAAAGTGAAAGGGCTGGAGCACCCCTAAGGAGGGGGGACTATAATCGTGACAATGGAGTAGGGTAATGTATTTAGAAAGCTAATTGCATTCAACTATTCTGTTTGTATCCATGAGAGGATAAATGCATCTGTTGTTAAAGATATATGATACAGTATGTAGGCTTATTGACATTACCAAGAAGAAGTTAATTAAAAATAGTATTTGAAATTTTGAAAATATGAGCTCAGATAAAAAAAAAAACATGAACACATACTGTAAGATTTCTACAACAAGTTTCTTCACATGTAGATGGCTCTTTGTTTCCAGAACAATACAGAATTTTATAGAATGTTGCGGTTGCAAGTACATCTGAAGAAGGTGCTAGTTTTATCACCATCTTCTAATACCATAACAATTTTTGAAACAAGAAAGTTACATCATGCATTTAAATGAATGGGAACAAACAAAATAATGAGAAGCAGCTCTTTAAAGAAATGAGAGGCAGCTGAGAAAAAAAAGGTAAAAACAGAGAAAGATGTCTGTGGACTGGGTAAAAGTGGTGGAAAGGGGGTCGCCACCCAGACTGACCCTCATGTTGAAGCCTCTTCTCCTTCTTCCCCTCTTAGATCTACTGTAGGAGACCTGAGGCTTCTTCATCCCACATAGACCTCCTTGACAGCTGGGAAATGGGAATCCTAAAAGCTGAAATCCCCTGAGAACAAGCGGAAGATCCTACCAATGCCAGAGCCCAGGTAGTAGAACTGAACAGGCAACCTGACGAAAGCCGCCAAAGCAATCAACTTCCTTTATCATCAAGAATGACCTCTTATATCAATGTAATGGGCTGGACCAGGATAGGGTTCTGGTCCCTATGAAGCACCGACAGTTCATACTCTGCCTGGCTCATTCACATCTGCTGGGAAGACATCTCGATCTGTGGCAGGGTCTTAAAAAAGGTTCTTTTGGCAAGGCATATACTGTACACTGACGTCAGGCATTACAGTACAACTCGCCTTGACTGTCAGCTCAATTCGCCAAAGCCCCACCTACGTGCACCATTGCAGCCCCTCCCTGTGATTGAAGAGCCCTTCATCTGTATTGCCATGAATATCTTAGGTCCTTTACCAAAAACTGCCAGGGGGCACGAATGCATATTAGTGATCGTTGACTATGCCTCCCGATATCCAGAGGCTATAACCCTTCGGAGGGCTCTCAGCAAAAAATATCACCAGGGAGATGGTAAATCTGTTCACCAGAGTCGGTCATCCTGAAGAAATACTAACTGGCCAGGGAACTCCATTTACCTCTCATCTGATGCAGAAGGTCACAGATCACTTAAAAGTAAAATTTTTAAGGACTTCAGTATATCACCCCCAGACTGATTGCTGGGTGGAGAGGTTTAATAAGACTCTAAAACAGATCTTAAAGAAAGTCTCAAACTGAAAAAAGGACTGGGATCTTCTTCTACCCGTGCTAATGTTTGCCATCCCGGAAGTGCCCCAGACCTTGATGGGATTCTCCTTGTTTGAGTTACTTTATGGAAGGCAACACTGAGGGGTCCTCGACATTGCCTGAGCACCCTGGGAGACTCAACCGTTGAAATCCAATAACATCCTGGATTATGTAAATGCATTTCAGGAGAGGTTAAAACCGTTAGTAGACCAACATCTCAGAGAGTCACAGTACAGACAAAAAAAATATTATAGCTCTCTACCTCAACCCGAGGTATCAAACTCCTGCCAGTTAAAAGGCAGCCCAGAAAACCACACTGTTACCAATTCAATTAAATTAGTAGTGTTTCTGAGTCACGTCATACACATTTTTACTTTGAATTGGCCTCTATATTTATAAAACATACAAATCCTTCTCCACAGCATTGTTAGCTTTTCTATTTTCTGTAGAAAAGTGGTTTCTCCACTGAAGATCCAAAAGATGATTACGAGTAGAAATTCCTTTTACACTTAAAATTCTGTTTGATTTGCAGTCAATACAATATTTCCAAAAGGTGTTTTTCTGGGTTTTCTGGGTTACAGAATTCTTAGCAGATTTGTCGTGGAAAATCACTAACCTACTGCATGAAATAAAGAGGGCTAATTTGAATACAGGTAAAGCTTTGATTACAGGCAAACAACATTCCATAGTATATACATTACTAAGTAAAGCAATATGACCAAATCTGATGCCTGAAAATTTTAAAAATACTGTTTATACAATACTTGAAAGCTTACCAATGATTTTGAAAAAACACAGGCTTACCGCCAGATGGCGCCAATTGATTAGCTAAATAAACATGACATTATTTAGGAACAAGTAATAGGTTTATTCCATACTGAAAAGAGAAAGAAAACACAACATTTTGGCCGTAGAGCCTTCTTCAGGTGTGAGGGTGAGGGTGTTTCACCTTCTTCAGACGAGAGTTTCCTTTTCCGTTGTGTTTTCTCTCTTCTCAGTATGGAATAAACCTATTACTTGTTCCTTTGCAGCCTATGCATGCTGATGCAGCTACCCACCTGAACATATTATTTAGCTTGCTGGGTTAGATTCCCGTGACCCTGTATTGTATGAAAGCAGTAGGAAAATTGATTATGTTTGGAATACTTTATTTAGCATTCAGTATGACACTCACTTCTAATGCTTCTAAGTAAATCTGTTTCCTTTTGTAATACATTTGTGTATAAAATATTGTTTCAGATGAACCAGGTGGATTAAAATGGAATAAGGTAATAAAATTAGATAAGGTAAAAGTTAAAATGAGCCAGACACAAGCTGATGATATTTGGATATTTAATCAACAGTACAGCACTGAACAGGTCTATACACCATAACATTGTACACACTAAATAGCAATTATGAAAGATATAATAAAATGTTGTACTTTTTAATTTCATAAAACTTTTTAGTGCCTTAATTTATAAAACTAATAGTTTATTGAAGTATGACAGTACATTGTTCAACAATCCTATAGCATAAATAAATAGAATTCAGCTTATAAATCATAATTTTATGGCAAACTATTCATACTATATTCTTACTATTCAAATTTAAGAAATGTGCAAGCTTACATATAATATAATTTTCGACGTCTAGAATAACATCATCATGCTTGAGATTATTGCTTTTATGAGATAAATTCCCTAAATCACATTCACGTTTTATTAATTTTACCCACTGAACGGTGCAGAGAACTTTAGTTTTTTTCCTCCCATCTTCTGAACAACAGGGCATTATAGCCTGAATCAGATAATCCACATATTTTTGTTTGTCTATGGTTTAGGTCTATTCAATCTTTTTATTTTTATGTAGTCTGTGAGTTATTGATACATAAACTACACTTTATTTTTTTCTAAGTTAATTACACACTATGAAGTAAAAGACTCAGAAAGAATGTTTGGCTGGTTTGACCAAAACCATAACCTCTCATGTGGTTGTTCACAGACTTACAGAATGACTGTACTTTGGTTGGGTGCTAAATGTTGGGTTAGGGTTGAGTAGTAATATTTATCAGGCGATCATGGGTTCAGTTCTCATTACACTATTATTTTCATGTTCATAAAGAACATGCTGGTCACTATCTGAACTCTCCATTGACCAGGAAAATCATTGCCACTTCAAATGAGTATTTTGCTTTTGAAAGTTGCTTTTTGCCATGGGTTTCTCTTTTCTGTGTGGTAATGAGATTAAATCCTTTAATTTTAGAGCCCATCAAGTGTGTCACTCAGCTATAATTTACCTAAATTCTCATTTTTTGACTGGCAGAAAGTTTGCCCCAGTATAATTCATAGTGACAGCAAGGGACTCTGCATATCTGCATACTGTACAGTGAACGTGTTCAGAAATGAGGAACATACTAAGATTTAGTGCTGTCCAGTCCTAGAGACCTCATGAAAATGACAGTGCCTCGGATCTACTCTTTTTCTGTCCTAGCAAATGAACAGTGTAAGGGAAAGTATAATGTTGGAATAAGTGTTGCTACATTTTCATGCAAATGGTCTCGGAAGCAGTACTCAAAACCCACGTTTAGAGGAAAAACAGTGAATAATAAATTAAAATCCTAATAAATTACTTGCACAGTTAAAGTTTTAATCTACTGTATATACAAATGTAAACTACAACACCACTTGAAACTTGAAACCACCACTGTTAGCTATTCCAATGTCAGCAATTATAAAATACCAACAAAAGATTTCAGCATCTTTGAGATTCTGAGTGTAATTATAATCCACAAATCTTCAGCTTCGAGTGCCTTTTAGGATATATTCATAAAATGTATAATGATTACAGTATGTATAAGACCTGTTGAGTGATACACATGCTGTAAATTATTACATACAGTATAGAAAACTTGTAGCAATAAGATTATTGATATTCAAATCAAACAGAAATATAAATCTAGTGGCCGAAGTGTTTTTCAATTACTTTTAAGCACTTCCTCAAAATCCCAAAGCATGTATTGCTGTTTACAATCTTTTGTAGAAAACTATAACTACAAACATCAAAACTAAGATGCTGCCCTGATACTTGTACAGAATCTTCTGAGAAGCGAAAGAATTTGTATATACTGTAGTTGTTCATTTTGCAATTTGAACATTAAGTCTTTGCAGAGAACACTGAGCTCAATTTAATGTTGCATCACATCTAAACTAACATTTTAAATGCTTGTGTATTCCTACATTACAAGAAACAAAGCTGTTTTTCAGTAAGGGAAGTATTTTTATACTTAGCAATTCGGGTAACAAATGCCACTTGAAATATCATAATTTACAACAACAAAGCTGCTTATAACTTTTACAGAAAATTTTAAATACCATGCATTTTATTTCATGAATAAATATAATGTCAAATGAGATAATAAGCATCGTATTTATCTGCAAGGCTTGAATTCCAGATGAATTTATTTTAAGCCAGGCAACATTCAAACTGTGGAATGCTGAAGAGGTTTAGTAATTGTAATAATTATAGGGTGTATAAACAGTGGTAGCCTTTAAATGATGATTTTTTTTTTCTGCAAAGAGAGAGGTTAGGAAATATCTTATAGAATGACAGCATCTAACATCACTCCTAAACTGTACTTCTTCTTAAAATAAACTGTTATTTGTGACTTAGTTTTATTTTAGTCAGTAGATATAAAGTGAATCAGAATATGCATAAGCAAAAAGAGAGTTTCAGTAAGATCTAATATACAGTACTTTGTTGCCACAGGGGTTGTGGCCACCATCTTGGGCATGGTCAGGCTCCCATTCACATCTGTCACACCCCTTTTTAGCCTCTTTTGGGTTCCTTATCTTCTTCTGAACACTCACTCTCTTCCGAGAATGGTGATCACACTGGCCCCTTATCGGGGTAACAGGACACATGACTCCACATTCTGTTATTTCTGGGCCCTTTGCCTGCAGAGTCCCAGGCTCACCAAGTTTCATTCTGTTGTCCTTACTGCTAGGAACCTCCTGTTCCCAGACACCAACATGGAGCCACCTCCTCCTACTCCATTAGGCCACTGTTTCCTACACAACCAGTGCCTTGGACTCCCAGGTCCGCCTCCAGCCCTGATGTCCACCCTTGCCATCACTGGGTTGAGTTACACAAACACACGCTACCTACATCACAGAGTCCCTTCTGCACTACACACTGTGCTGAGACCCAACGCACTGTCGCTCTCTAACACATACTCACAACCTCTCTGGTGCCTCACTCTCACATCTCTAGGTTATAAGCTCACAACTGCCAGCACACCATTCCCAGCCCCCACTGCATTACACAATGCAGCTGCCAGCACACCTCACACTGTGCCCAGCCACCACTGCAATACCTCCCAGAAGGTTGTAGTTAGATAGACCCCACTCACTTCCCAAATACCTTGTATTGCCAGGGAGAGGGTCCATCTGCCACAGAACCCACTATGGTCCACATACACTAACTCACTAATCAAAATCACAACTCACTCATACAGAGGAGCGACAGCCCTGCTCTCACACCCTAGAAAGATACTGTCCATTTAAACCTTCTGTTGATCTCATTAAGCTCCGTTTCTTCCGTCTGTCAGTCTCCGCCGAGACTGACATTCTCACTTCCCTTCCTCGCAGGCTATTCCTCTCACAATCCCCACCGGGGTTGTTGATATTCTCCACCCCCTCATGGGGTTTACTACAGTGGCTAGTCACTCTTTCTTCACTCATATACAGCGGCGCACTCTTCCAACATCACGCTGTCTAGTAGCGTCTCACACCCGCTTCTGTAAGGAGAACTATTCTCCCATGTCCTCTCACCACTGCAGCCACAGCAAGACTGAGGTCCTACTAGATTTTCCCCTCTTTCAGGAAGTATTTAGGCTGGTTTTAAACCACTCCCACAATTGTCGTTCATTCCACTTATTCACATCAGGTGTGTTTTCCATGACAACATTAAGGGATTAAGGGAGACGTCCCTTAATCCGTGGCTCTGTCCCCCACACCAAACACTCCCTGCATTACACCACAATATGTTCTCAGGAAATTTAATATAGAAGTCTTTATAATATGTGGATGGAACTTGTGGCAAGAGGCAACTGGTGTAACAGACACAACTTTAAATTTCAAAGCTGGTGCTTGCATTCCCCGGTGAAGAATATAGCCGCTAAATTACAATATTTGCAGAATGTGTCCTGAGTCTTTGCCATTTTCCAGTTCCTTCATGGGGACTTTCATTGAATGCCAGAACAGTAAAAATGTTCTGATTTCTAGCAAAGACTAATTGATCTTTTTCACTGGGCCAAAGTGGCCCTGACTAAGCAGAGGCTGGAGGAGCCTACAGAGAAATTGTATTTAACTTGTTTCTAATAATTTACTAGGCCATCAATACCAGCAAAACACAGTTTTTAATTCAGATGTGAATCTGGCTTGTCAGGAATATCAAAACTTTATCAGTGATCTGAAATTTAAGGCAGAGAGGCCACTCAGGAAGTGCAAAGTGGAGAGAGGTGAAGAAAGGTGTGAAATCAAAACTGGCATGAGAATAGAGAAAATTACACGAAAATAATAGACTAAGTTAGAGAGTCATGGATGGTTAATAGATAAATCTATGTCTAGAAACGGAAGAGTGGTGGAAGATATGTTAACTGTATATTTAAGGGACAGGTGAGAGTAAATTGATGCAGGAAGTGTACTAGCTGGTCATTAGAGCATCCACACACTCAAACAAATCACTGCAACAATTAATTCATCCATTCATTTTCTAACCACTTTATCCAATACAGGGTTGCATCTATTCCCATAAGCAAGGCAGGATACACTCTGGATGGGAAGCCAGTCCATTGCAAAGGACACACAGACAAAAGCACACACACTCACACCAGGGCCAATTATTCCATAAGCCAATTAACCTACCAGAATGTTTTTGGACTGTGGGAGGAAGCTGGAGAACCCGGAGCAAACACATGCAAACAGGGGAAGAATATACAAATGCCTTGCAGAGAGCATTCCAGGTCTCGAATTGAACCCAGTGCCCCAGCACTGCAAGGCTGCAAAGCTAACCACTCCAACAATTAATACCAAAGTTAAATACACTTTTTAAAAATATAATGTGCCAGTGGATCCAACAAACTATATATTGGTAGAGATTGGGATTTAGTGGCGGGATAAAGAAGATAATGTGCAGACCCAGAAATAGTAGCTTGAGGTAATCTGCTCCAGCTTGGAAGAAGAATAGGAGCTAGTAGTATGTAAACCCACTTGCTGACCTTTGTCAGTAAGCCGGCAGAAGGGCTGAGTGACAAACAAGGCAAGTTATAAGAAACATAAGGCTAATAATGGAATCCAGCTTGATAAACTTAAAGTGAATGCCCTCTTTGGTCCGTTTCATACAACTTAAAGATGAGGAACTCTCTGAACCCACATAAGAAGAAGAAATAGCTGCTAAGTGATGTTCTCAACGTGAAGGTCCTAACCAAGAATAACAGCAAAGCCATTGGTCCTGAGGACAAATTTCTGGTGTTCTTAAGAGAATTCTATGGGAAGTTCAATGGGTGGAAACCTTGAATGGGAAGAGTTGACAGCTCACTAATTGGATTTCAGCTGGGGCTGTGAGTTGAGACTGATACCATGTGCTCTTACACTTAAAGCAGAGTGCACATCAGAGACCAGAGGTGCTCCCACAGGTAAAAGGTAAAAAGAAGACTGGGAAAGGGGAATAGATGAATTAATGAAGATAAGCTGAGGTCATCAGTGGGTGGGATCAACGCTTGACCAGGAATTGAGAGAAAAAAGTACCTGTAGAAAGATTTCGGAAAAGAAAAGGGGAAAGGGATCCAGGGTGGTGTGACATCATCAGGGATTTGAAGTAATGAGAGGAAATCATGGCAGGTACAAGGAGCTGGTTGTTTTCCACTGACAAGTAGAGATCTAAGAGCTGCTTGTTCCAGATGGTGAGTAAGGTATCCTCTCCTGCACTGGAGAAGGCAAGTTGTTGTCAGATTTCTAATTTAGATTCATATGGCCTTATCAAAAAAGGCTATAGGAGATGTTAAGATATGCACAAAGGGATGCACAGCATGTAAAATATTTATATATAAGAGAGTGCGAGAGAAGTGTGAGATTGTAATTTGACCTCCTCCAAAATTTCTGTTTAACAACTCCATTTGTTGTTTCACATCAAGAAGCAAGTCTGTCTAAACAGTCTTCTAAATCCTTTTGAAGTTCACAGCCAAAACCAGCTGTTTCACCATTGGTCATCAGTGTGACATAGCTCGGCCAGTGAAATATATTTGTCAGGGGATATATGATTGTATCTTTGAAGATTAAAAGTTCTGCTTTTGAGCATTGTGAAATGATGAGAGCTAAATAATAGCCATTCCCATAATTCATAGTAACTTCTT
Organism: Lepisosteus oculatus; assembly: GCF_040954835.1. Classification (NCBI taxonomy): domain Eukaryota; kingdom Metazoa; phylum Chordata; class Actinopteri; order Semionotiformes; family Lepisosteidae; genus Lepisosteus; species Lepisosteus oculatus. The sequence continues at coordinate 29,937,482 of NC_090702.1, forward strand.
GCTCTTTAAAGGATATCATAACACTGAAAGATGTTCCTTGTTGGAGTCAGAGAATGCTACGCAGTCAAAGCATACTGTTGAGGAAAAACTATTCGTAAATGTCAATTCAAAGGCTCCCCAAAAGTACCTTAATATCTATGACTCCTACAGTGTGCACACCAGCTGTGCTTTAGGTTTACTATAAATGTTATTGTTAAGATTTGTGTGCAGAGTTGAGACAAAAGGAAAACTGTATTTTTTCAAAATTAGCCTTCTTGACTGATGCCTTATTTTCTCAATTAATGAATTGGAAAATGTACTTTTAAGGTGGAATTGTACGAAGAATTAAGGAATGTGGTTTCTCTGAGTTCAAGAGAAAAAACAAAGATTATAATTCCATTCTGGACTGATACTGAAGAGAGAATAGAACAAAATAAGCCATAATGTAAAAAATGTTAATAATAAGGGAGTAACCAGAACAGAAAGCTCATTATTTTTAATGACTTTACTTTCCAACAGAGTGCCCATATCTCACCACTTTAACACGCTGTTTTATTTCAGTTCATTATGGCACATTAAACTGTTCAGTAGAATGATGTCTTTGTTCTGCAGCAATGAATCTAACAAGAGGCCCACAGCCATGGCCTGTTTAGACTGTTAATCACAACTTCTGAGCCAAGGTGATGATACAAAGAAGAACTTGGTAAACTGTCAGCTTTCACAAAAGAAGAAGAATGGTGCTACCTCTGAGTGCCTTACAGTGCTTTGTTGAAAAACTAATTAAGGCATGTGATGCTTGAAAGGGCAGCTTTTTTTTTCCATTGGCTTTAAATTATTTTTTCCATTTTAAAAATTTTGAGTCCGGCCTTTCAACCTGATATTTACAGATTTGTTCAAAGCAAGTGCTTGTATGTATATACTGTACATGTTTTATCATTAAAAGACTTTTATATAATTATTATTGAACCCTTGGTTAAGTATTATTATAGCACAATGTCTCATTTCACAACTAAAATTCACTTTTGGGTCTCACTCAGACAAAGGTTTGACTGAAATTAAATTCATACATTGGTGTTCCTCCAAGCAGTAATTTGGTTTACTAAAGCTAAAGGAAAGACTCCTCCTAGAGTGAGGTGTACAACTTTATTGGAAGACTTAAAATATCAAAGCCTCTGTGGTAAGGGAATGACAGGATGTACCTCCTAACAAAAACACACAGACAGGAACATCAGACTCACAGCAAATCTCTCAAGATGAGATTTTGAAGTTGCTAATTTATTCAGCTACTTACTACTGACTCACTGTGACAGTAATTTGTATGCAGATCTCAGTTAATTCATAATGACTCTTAAGTTGAAAGAACACTCGGGTAACTGAGATGATTAGTTTTGTTTGTTTTATTTATTTCTCCCTATCATTCTTTTTGATTGCCATTCACAAATATTCCTGAAGTGCTTATACAGTGGGATTCAAAATGCAACTTGTTTTATCTCAGATTATTAAGCAAAACAGCAGCCCCTTTTAGATAAATTAGCTGACATTTTCAGGTATATTGAAGAACAGCATTAGACACTGTTTGACACTATTTCCATACAGCACGAGCTTTGTTTATCCCTCCAGACTTTCTACTATGGATTCTGATGTCAGTGTGGCTAGCATTCAACAATTCCCTTGTAAAGGTGACCCTTTACGGTTACTGAGTTACAGAATCTGTGAATTTCCTAGAAAATTCAAACCTGTTTCCTTGTTTTTTTTATTTTATCCAAGGTTAGAATGAGCGTGCTAGCTTTCTATGTTATTCTAATTTCCCTACCATCACTTACACTTACTGTTTAATAATACTTTTATTGCACTTTTCTGTGTTTTTTAGTTTTAACCAAAATATTGTTATCTTGAACTTATTTGCATTTTTATATTCGTAACTTATCCATCTTCATCAATTTCCTTTCTATAATCTGCCATTTAGTTGTAAAAGAAAATGTATGACTACAAAAAATGGATGCCATGAATCTATTGCTAATTGCTGATGTTCTAATAATTAAATATATTATCAATATTATTCATATAGCTCGTAGTAGTTTAAAACAGTTCCTGTTTAAATAGTGCACCATATATAAGTGACAAACACGTGGTATCGGTCCAGTTTATCACTGCATTATTGATCATGGTGGCAGTCCAATAGTCAACAAAATATATGAGAAATCTACCTCAACCAATAAGTTCCCTTATGCACGTAGAAAATGCACACCTTCAAGATCATTAGTGTAAAAAGGCCCCTCAGAAAGTTTCAACAAGTTGATACACAGATCACTCCTTTCAACTCTGTTTTTTTTCTGAATGTGACAGCTCATATAGTAGTGAGCAGGGCTTTCCAGTTCTAAAAAAATGAGTTTTTATTTACATACAGTATACAAGTGCTTTGCTTCTATTGTTACTAGGCCGAAACAAGGTAAAAGCAAACAAAAATCTAAGCACAGTGGAATCACTTTGTACAGTACATGATAAAAACACAAAAAAAGTAAAAGTTGTTGTGTTATTCGTTCTAATATACAGTACCAGCTTCTGCTTCAGCTTCAGGGAAATTTTGATAGACTGTTTAATGTTGATTGAGCAACAGAGGGCACTATTGTATACTTCCGATTCTGCTTTAAACAGAAAAGTTGTGCTCATTTTAATGAAAGAAATTTATATATTTTTTAAAAAAATGCATCATTACAAAATAAAAATTAACAGCCTGTTTAAAAAATAATATATATTTTTTGCTCTTATACATTTCATTTTTAGATAATTTTAAAACTGAAAACAAAAATCACTTTTTTCAATTTCAATTGAAACCGTAATTTCAAAAACAATAGTGAAGGGGTCGGAATATTAAGTTGTTTCTACCTATATGGAACGTGCAATTAATTTCACATCAAATCTGTTTCAAATATTGAATTATTTTTTCATGGAACACATTCTCCCTGCATAGACCTGGCAATGTCTATGTTTTATATACATCACCTTGAGAAATGGGTGATAAAACATCTGGTAACATCAAGCCAGTCTGCAAGTTAAATTTAATAGCATCAGGAAATAGTTTCTGTACTTTAACATCAATCCATAACCTTTTGACAAGCAACAGATCCATCCATCACTGTTTTGACTGGGGCACAACACACATCCATTGACTTCACTTTTCATCGTTGTGACAAGGTTGTAACAGCGAGATAAAATAAAACTCACATTTGTCTCTATGCTTGTAAAGCTGGATTTTATTTTTCTAAACCTCAATGTAATTATCATCTGACTATTCTGAGTTCTCTTTAAAATCTAAACTTTTGAAAAACAAATGTATACTTTGACCTTTTTAAGGCAAAGAAAGATAAATCAAGGGTACTATTGTTTGTTAATGTAGGTTTATGTGTACAAAAAGCATAGGTAAACATTTTACTTTATTCATCCTTCAGCAAAACACTCATCCTTAACCAAAGAGATCCTGAAAGTGAACTGTTGGAATTTAAAGAGATCTAAAGATAGCAGTTTATTTTTTTATTCTCTGATGAGAAAGTTATAAATTTGTATCTGTTTCAGGACATTTCCAAAATAACTAAAAATTGAATCTTGTATTAAAGACACAAAACAAAGTTATGAAAGATTACTTTCATAAGTGATATCCTTTTATGATCCAAAGTCTTTTTCCTTTTCTAAAAAAACTTTAAGAACAAAAATACACCCAATACAAGCATTATTTACTTATAGTTCAATATAGTAATTGCTATACCTTAGTAAACAGAAAGAAGACTTAATAACATATATTTCATAAGTAAAGTCTGACTCAACACATTTTGCACACTTAATATTTGAAACTGGAAACTATTTCTGTAGTCTTCTATTTACAAAAAATGTGCAATCTACAGCTATTATGACTACATGGATCTAAATCGATCTGTTCATTTTACACAATAAACTGCTATGAAGAAGCTGCTTGGTGCCATGGGCGTTTAAGATTCCTTCATCATTCAAAGCTTTTCACTGCTGAAGGCTCAGACCAGACGTGAAATAAGTTAGGTGGACTGTAGCTGATTCCACCCACTCACCCCCCCCATGAAGAAACTATTTCACATCACACAAGTGCCACACTATTCATCAGTCTCCCAGCGGGGGGCCCAGGACTGAATGACAGAGGGTGCTCTCGTCAGGGTTGAAGTGTGCTTGCAGAACATTGAGCGGAAGCTCTCATGGCAGTCTGCTGGCAGTGTGTCAAGCTCCTTGTCCTTTATCTTCCATGGGTGCTTAATTCAAAAACACTTCAAAAATATCAAAAAAGCTCTGATTTCAGTCTTACTTTCTTTAGTCTGTTCCAGGTTTTCTGCAGCTGCTCTTGTACAGTCCTTTGAGTTAATGTTAGGCACAGAGAATCACTGTTCTTTTACAGTTCTTAATCTACAGTATGTAGATTTTAAAAGAGGTTCATTTCATGAACGGGACGTTGTCTTGGATCTCATTTACTTAGCTTTGTCTTCCATCAGGGATGCATTGCTTATCGGACATGGTTTGCGTGTTTGCTTTAAGCAAGGATTAAACATTTTAGTCAATATAGTGAGCAAAATATTGTTTGTGTGAAAGGGCACTTAAACTGAGGAGAACAAGTGTAATTGCTCTTTCAAGTGATGCTTAATAGGAGGTTTACTGCCACAGCACAGTTTCAAAGAAAAACAACATCTTGAAAGGTGGGAGGTGATTTTAAAAGTGATAATGTTATTCATATTCACAACATTATAATTTCAATTGCATGATGTCCTTCATATCATCCTTATATTAGATTGCATTTGAAGGAATCTTTGTCATTTATCATTATTATTTGTAAACCATTTGAGCAATAAAATGTTTTCTTCTACTTTGTATAAATCCAAGATGTTTGCTTTTCCATTTCTAATTATAATTTTCCTTTTCAATCTCCTTACACTGATGTCATTATTGAGAAAGATACAGTATATTTCCATAATTAAACAAAGGTTATAATGTTAGAAACACATTACATCAAGAATTAGATGCCCTTCAATGCACTTCTCAGGATTTGGAAAGTAAAACATTTCCCTCTGTCTCCCTCTGATTATCACTGGTATTTCCAAACTGACTTATTTACAGACTGACTTATTTTCATCCTGCTAAAATATGTGTTTTCTATTGTCAGGGATGGCGCAGTGGTGTAGTGGTTAGCATTGCTGAGGGCCTGGGTTCAGTTCCATACCTTGAGTGCTAACCCCCCCCCCCCCCCCCCCCGTCACCCTGAATTAGATAAAGTGGTTAGAAAATGGATAGAAGGATTCCATTGTCAGAGGATGACTTTGAAAAACAATGTGTCTAATTAAAGCAGTAATGTTCAGTAATAGATAAGGCAATAATAGACAGCTGAGGATTGACACATGTGGCAAGCCCTCTGTCATGGTTCAGCCTTCCACATATTCCTAGACAACCCTAGAACAACTGTTGACTTTGGGCCCAAGTCATTATTTGCCTCTACCATAGACTGAAACAGTCTGAAGAGTAATGATGGTTGAAACTTTCCACCTTTGTATTTGAGGGCATTTCGGCAGTATACATACATCTTTTTCACCTGAGACTTGCCCTTGTCACTTTTATTGATTATTCTCATTCCTTCATTGCTTTGTTTTCTGAGCAACAATGGTAGAAGCCTCTTGGTCAGGTCATTATAAAGGAGAATAAGTTCTCAATTGATGTAAATAATGGGTGATTTTGCAATATGAGAATATGGTGTTGGAATGGGTGGAATAAAAGCTCAGGCATCCAAACTGACTAACATAATTACAGATATTTCACACATATTACTGCTAGTAAGGTATGTAGACTACAAATACTAATAAATCACCTATAACCAAAGCACAGAAGTCTTTCTGAAAATCCTCAAAATCACAAGAGATTTAAGTTTTTGTTACTAATGACATATAATTTTAACATAATTTTTTGAGAATGGCTATAGTTGTTTCAGTTGTGATTGATATTGGACAGTCTGATCAAATAGCTCAATAAGATTAAAGGCTTTTTTTGTAAATTTATCTTCAATTCTCTTTTTATCCCCTAATGTACATCTTGGATTCACATAAAAAAGAAAACTGAATATCAAACACTGAATGTTTCACCACGGAAGACCAGGGACTGAGGCGCACAGATTTCAGAGACGTCTGCTCTTTATTGTGCATAACTCATAACTGACACAGAATGGCAAAAACCCACCAAGGCATGTAAGTACTGTTAAGCGGTTACCCCCAAACCCCAAAACGCAGCAGTGTCGTAAACCCCAAACGGACGCTGTGGGCAATACAACTATACTTCTGGCTTAATAATGTTAAACTTTGATGCCCATAAAAGATTTGAAATAACAAATTGAAGTAAAAAACATTGAGCCAGCATAGATTAAAATTTTAAAAGGGTATATGCAAAGAAATGACAAACAGTTATTTTTATTAAAGGCTGGCAAGTCTTTAGAGAATTTAGAGAATTATCTTAATGACCCTTTTTCAACATCCCATCTCATATTGAAGGTAAAATTACAATTGCCTCTGTGCCAAATAAATACTAGAATCACTGGAAAGGAAACAATATAAAAACTTCACCAATTGCCTTTTACATGTTACATTTATTAAAGCTTCAGGTTCCCCAAAGAACATTGATTTTGTCTTGAATGCATCTGAAGAATGTACTTATTTTCAGTGCATTGAATGGAACTAAAATTCAAAATATTAAACAATATAGCTGTGTCTGACAGCAGAATTAGCTCTAGACTCAGTACTATTGACTTTATTGACCTGTCTGATTTATGCTGAAGAAAGTCTGTGAACAAGTTTAATGTTTGGATTGATTTTCCTATTTCCCATTAATTAACATTACCATTACCATTTGAATGTTTTTAAAGAATGTTGTTTTTTATAATTATTTAGTTGAAGAAGATATGCAATTAAAACAATTATGATCCTTCCTGCTGTAATTCAGGTCTAACATAATTTTGACAGTGGTGAGTTTTCAATTAAATAATTACCATTAGTTTCATTTGATGCTAAACTTAAGCTTAATTTAAAACTTTCCTTTTCAAATATTGTTGCTGATCATTTCTCATTAAATATAGCTAACAGGGAAACAGATATTTAAATGTAATTAGTGATATTGTATTGAAGTCCAATAGAATTTGTTACATTTTAAATACCTCTGAGTATAAAAGAGGTCTGAGGAATTTGTAGTGTGGTACTGTATAAGATTAGGATAGCCAAGAACAACACATGTGACAGTAGGTTCTGTAACGAACAGTTCTTTCCGGACCCTATGCGGACGACATAGTCCGACGAAGTGGGGAAACAATAGGAAAACGTCATGCAGGAATATGGGGCAGAAGACAGGGGGGCGTGTCCAAGGTGCGCTGGTGCACGGGGGAGGTGTGGCCGAGGCGAACAATCCAAAAGAGTAGTCCTAGGGAATATCCAAAAACACACGAGAAAGTCCAAAACCAGAAGATCCATCAGAACAAGTTAAAAACCACGAAGGCCAGGTCGGAACCGGACGGGGAACAGGAACGGGAACAGAGGTGAAAACCTTAACGGGACCTGGTGCTTCCAGGTCCCGGACTCGCACGATATGGAAATCAGAGCAGAGCCCGGATGAGCGTCAGCGCCTGGCTTTTAAGGTGGGCTGGGAATGGGAAACAGGTGCAGAGAATAAAGTCTAAGTGAAAGGGCTGGAGCACCATTAAGGAGGGGGGACTATAATCGTGACAGGTTCCCCCCAATAAAATCGTATCTGGCCATTACAAGTAACATCAGGAATGAGTTCTTAACCTAGAATCTCTTTATTAATGATAATTTAACTTTCCAAGTAAAAAAAAAACACATTATGTTTATATTCAGTATATCTGCAGTCTGTGGGTGGCATGTTAGTGTTGTGGTCAGTATGTCTCAGTATTCAGAGCACTTGGGTTCTGCATATGATTCCTGACTGTGATGCTTTTCTGTGTGGAACGTGTGTTTGTTAGGCTGTTCTTTGTGTGCTCCAGTTTCCTTCCACCTCCCAAATATCCAGTATGTTCGCTACTTTAAACAGTATCTATAAATTATCCATTTGTGTTCCCTGTGATGCATCCTGTCCAAGGCCTGCCTTCCACCTTATGTTTCCTGGATAGACACTGTGTTCCTGCACCCTCTACCTGGAATAAGCGGTTTTCTGCAAATTGATGTGTATACTGTATACTGTATATTTATCTTTGCAGTCTTTGAACAAACTTCAGGTTCTAGTTGTAAGGAGTGTCAAGCATCAGCGTATGAGAGGGGACCTGCATCAACAATACACAAATATTCAGTTGTACAGCAAAGTCGCCATGTGTTCATGTGAAGCACAAGCATTATTGTTTCAGGAAGAGGGATGTTAACAATACCACATAGTGCTGCTTTGTAAATAGCAAAATCCTTTTGCACAATCCTGTCTTTCGTCTGTTTCCATGCTTCAGGCATTCTCCACTGGTTGGTGCCAGTTACATCTCAGGAATCCCTACTGAGCCAGTGACTGATGAGGTCAGGTGGACATCTACATGATCGTTATTGTTCAGGGGTAAACAGCTCATTGACATTAGCTGAATAAGTTTACTCAGTACAGACAGACTTGGCTGTCAGGAATACATCTTTAGTCTATACACGAAGAATATATTATATAATATGTTTGAATTTATCATCTTATATTAGAGAGAAACAGAAAATTTGTCCATCTTTATTATTCTTATTTTGGTCTTGTGAGAAATAAAGTAAATGTACTGACTATACATTCCAAAGACCAGAAATAGTTATGGATAATGACTGATTATTTTATTGTTATTTAACAAAACGTATTGCAGTATTATATTATTTTCTGAAATTTGCAGGTCACAAGAATTTTCCTTACAAGCTTACAAACTCAGCACAGAGTGATTGAATGATTCTTGATGATTGTATACAGAAATACTCTAGGGTATTACTTAATGTAAAAAGGGGGTAAATTGTATACATAACTCTGTGGTGAAATAAATTAAAAATGCAATTCAAAACAGTTATTTGGCTTGGCAATAACGTGTTCTACTTTGGCACTGCTGACAGCTAAACCCTAGCCTTTTCCTCTATATTTAGATTCCAGCTGTTGCGTCTTGTATAAAGGGGGTAATTATGTTGTTGGATATAACAGTGTCTCACATCAAGCGTTTTTTTTAATGCAGCACTGAAGTTCTATATCTCTTAGTGATTTAGTGCTACACTTTTTCAGAGGGAGTATAAAGGAAGAAGTTTTGAATGTGTGCCACATCAAATGTTTAACAGGATTTCACTAGTGTTTCCAAAAACACAGTACTCCAAACACAATGATAACAATTTCTCATCTTAAGGATTAAACATCACTTTATTAGCCCTTTACATTTTTTTGCATTAGGAATTCATCTTTTAACATACACCCACTCACTCTCTATGAGACACAGACAGGGAGAGAAGCTTGGGGTCAGAGCAAAGGGACAGCCATTGTATAGCACCCCTGGAGCAGTTGGGGTTAAGGGCCTTGCTCAGGGGCCCAACAGAATAGGATTCCTCTGCCAGCTGTAGGATTTGAACAGCAACCTTCCAGGCATAGGCACAGATCCTTAGCCACAGAGCCACTGCTCCACTTCGATTTCCAACATATTCTTGACAGTATCCCACACAACAGCATTTTCTCTTTCCCTTACCATAGTATTGACAACGTATAAATGGACTATGTGGTCGTGCCAAAATGTAAATTTATTACAATATAAATTCCTTCATAAATTGCAGAAAACCAGCTGCATTCAGCTATGTTCTTTTTTTACAAACAGCAGTATTAAAAGATCTAATGATTTGAACCAATTGAAAAAAAAAGTAGGATAAGTTTGGATTTTCACATATCTGTGTGTTGTTTTTTTCACACCATTATAACACTCCTACTCTTCTCTGCACCTAAACAAGCATTATCAGGATAGGTGTCATATGTTCAGATTTAATTAATGTCATGTTTTAGACAAAAATGTATGTAACTGAGAAAATCATCTCCGTTTTACATTTTTCTTTGCTCTTGTCTCTGCTGAGATTGTTCTGTAATAATGCAATGAGATACAATATCTTAACTATTAAAAAAAGCAATTCCACCAAGAACACTCCACATAAAGGTCTTGTTTATATTTTTTTTCCTCTGTCTCTGTCTCTCTGTCTCTCAAAACGCCTACCGTGTTTTGACACAGCGTACTTCGCGCATTTTGAATGGCTGGATCTTTACATCACTGCTCTGCTGTTAAATTTATTTGTCACATTCTGGGAAAAAAACTTTTATTCGAACCCAACTTTAATTTTAATCTTATCAACCAAACATCTCAGTGGAAAACATCTGTAGACACCAATGTCTACTGTTGCTTTATCTTTAAGGTATTCAGCTAAGCCATTTTGTTGGAATATTAAAAATATAACCATCGTCATGTTCCTTATACAGTATATAATTCTATTTGAGAAGTTTGGCAAAACTCTAATGATGAAACAAGTCAGTGAATATAAAGGGATACTATAGCACTCTTAAGATTTTAGCCTTAACTTACCCGGCTGAGGAAATGGCAGTGCTGGTTAGATATTCCCCCTCACTTATAAAATCAGGGAGAAAATATCGCAACAGTGAAGTTGGGCTGAAGGGAGGGATGCTAGAAAAGATGCACGCATTGCCATGTTCAGCCAGCAAGCTTATACACACAGAAAACAAAAGTACAAGATTAGACTTTGACCTCCTCCCAAAATCCTGTTTAACTAAACACAAATTTAGTAGTTTGGCCAATGTCTAGTGATGAAATGGAAGATATGATGGATTACCATGCATAATACTTCGTATTTTCACAGTAATTGAGCAGAATATGCGTGTAGTGTGGAATGAGTGAGTAGATTTGGAAATTCAGTGATTTCGAGGAACAAAGATGATGAGTGAATTGAATGAAAAGCATGAGTTGTGCAAGTGATACAAAATGGGTCAGTGAACAAGTGATAGAACCAGCAGCTACTGTAGCAGCGCTTGCTAGACCTGCTAGCTTGAGACTGGAACTCTGTGGTGGGCAGTGGCAGAGAGCAACCTGTTGCTCCTTCAGGGACAGCAAAAAGGATTGGGGAGAGAAGAGAGAGGAATCAGCATATACAGTATAGGATGGGGCAGTAGGTGTGGTGGGTTGGGTGCTTGACCTGAAAGAAAAGGAGAAAGGAGGGAAAGTCGAGTGAGTGGGATGAGAAAGAGAGAGAAGGGAAGGGACAAAGGAAGCCAAAATTCCCGCAGTTGTTTGGAGTTTCTGGAAGGTTTGACAACATCAGAAGGAAAAGCACAGATGGCATGCCAGTAGCAGAGCTGCTTGTTCTTGGTGGAAGGATGAGGTTGACAAGGCAAGATAGTCAGTCTGGTTCTTGCTTGTAGGATATGAAGGCGATAAAAGTAAGGTTCTAGCAAAGCTGAGTGTGGAACATGCCCATCTGCCACAAAGTGAAACCCCAAAAACAGTACTAGAAAAAATGTGCCTTGTGTCATGTTCAGCCAGGGAGCCTTAATGAATAGGAAAATGAATGTGTGAGACTAGAATTTGACCTCCTCCCAAATTTCTGTTTAAACAAACACTGTTTATTGTATTAACTACAGTATATAGAAATTGTCAATATGTCTAACATTTATAAACTGTATCGTATGTTCAATAAGAGGTGGTATGACAGTTAGCACTGGTGCCTCAGACATCTGTTTGCATTTGCTTCCTGTTCTCAGTCTTGAGAAGACCTGAGTCTTTGCCAGGTGCTGGTTTCCCTGACTTAATAATTAGATTGGATACTCTAATTCATCTCTGTCTGAATGGTACTGATTTGAACTGGCATCCAGTCTAGGGCAAGAGTTGTCTTGTGTTCGCAGTTCTTTTGCTTTTCATCTTACACATCAAGGATAGGCTCTGACTTCCCACAACCTTCAGTGGGATAAACCACTTGCTCATAATGGATGTATGGATAATCATATTGCCTCTTCCAACACAGGGTCACAGGGTACCTGAACCCTATTCTGTCAAGCAATGGGCACAAGGCAGGATACACCCTGGACGGGATGCCAGTTCATCACATGGCAGAAAGACAAACACATACACACACATACTCACACAACTGCCATTTATCCCAGAAGTCAATTAACCAAATAGTATATTTTTGGACCGTGATAGAAACCAGAACATATATGAATATATTAAATACATTTTATTATCAAAAGAAAGTAACAGTCATCATGAGGAAGTTTGTATGTGGTTTTATTTGCTGTCCATAGAGAAAGAGAGTACTAAAATTAACTGAGGCAAACTTTGTGAAATCATGGAACCTGAATCTAAAAATTGTATCTAAGGTACTTAGAAGAAATAATTAATTATATTAATTGTAATAAATTCAGTTAAAGAACAATTCAAGTAAATTAAAAAAAAGTGATTAAAGTGATTTTAAAATTTAAAAACAAGTGTCAAACCTGAAGAGGATTTGCTAATTAAGGCTTTTAGGTATTTAGGTCTTTTTTTTAAATCTGTCAAAACCATTCCATAAAGGAGTAGACTTTAATTTGTTCTCAGATAAAAATATAATACCACTACAGCATAAAATAATGGACACAGAACGGCCAGCTAGTTGGAAGGTTAATGTTAGTTTGCCATCTGTAGATTCATTCAATTCTCTGCTCCATGGGAGATACAAAGTCAGTTCACTCATATTAACTGTCTCAAGCACAGACATCTGGAAAAGCGAGACTGAAGATTACAACAACAAAAAAAAGAAATTCAAGTGATACAATTCCGATCATGAATTGTTGACAAACATTTTTTTTAAATTAGAAAAATAGTGTTACAGTGATATGAAAGTATTACTGACCATTAAAACATGAGGTCAAACTCATGAATTAACTCCAAATAAATAACCAGCTTTATATTGTCATTGTCTCCAAAATGTATTGGTAAACGTGCTTTATTGGAAAACATATTACCTGTTTATACTTGAACAAAAGTATCTGCCAAGTTAAGTTTTAGTTGAATGAAATGCAATGAATTCTTACTTGAAAAAAGTCTTAAAGGGTAAGATAAACTATTCATGTGTCTACCATCATCTCATAATACACTCCATAGTTTCTTGGCCAGGTGAACATGAATCCCACATATATCAAATTTGGCAGGTTATGTAAACAAAAGCCTTTTGACTTTTGATGCACAGGTGTCAAGTATTTTCACAATTACTCCAGGAACTCTGTTGCAAACTCCCTTTTCATGGATTTAATGATATAGAAATAGTTTTTTGTTTTTGACAGGGTATAAGCCCTATGCATTGTTAAGATCAAGTGAGAATCATGTGTTGAGATTTTCATGCATTTATTCTTACCTGGTTGCATAGTCGTAATCACTTGTTCCTTTTTTTCCTTCAACATGAAATTGTTTTCTGTTTAACTCTTTGTCAAGTATTCTAAAGATAAGAAAGCATTATTACAGAAATCAAGAACTAAAATTGTGGAATGTATTATGAAATATTTATGTATTCACTTAATTTCCTAATGAAAAAAATACAGTATGTCTTCCTTATTAGATTAAAAATAATCTAGTATTATAATTGTAATTGTAGGAATATACTTCTCTGATCATGGGTTGGTTTTGGCTCGGCAACTGCTGTGAAAATATAATTTTCTACGTCATACAGATTTGTCTTGGAAAAGGTCTGAAAATGTATGCATGTACTGTCTTTTTATAGCTTCTATTTGAGTAAGTTGGTCAAATTCTAATTACTATGAAATGAGACAACAAATAAAAAGAATAGAATACTTAGTACTGTAGCTTTTGGTGTTAACTCACCTTGTTGAGGAACCATCTGACTTACAAAGGATGAACTAAGGAGGCTGTTACAAGGGTGCAAATATGGTGTAGGGAGGGGTGCTAGAAAAGATGCACAGCAGGGAAATATTTACTGTATACGTAAGATAGCAGAAGTGCTAGATTTCAATTCAACCCCCTCCTGAACTTCTGTCTAACACCATTTCAGTAGGTCAATAAAATTCTAATTATGATTAAATGAGCACATGAAATGAGGAAATGTCAACCTTGGCTGAAGGTCAGTGCTGTCACAACCGCACAGGGAGGAACCCATCTCTGTGGCAGCCTATACCACAACAAGGGCAACTCAGGGGTCCTGGCCCAGTGCAGACTGATGATGTGTACTTGCATCCTCAGGACAGAGTGGATATCAGCAACCTAAGAGGGACACCGAAAGGAGAATCTGAAAAAGGAGAGAGACGAAACAATGAAGATAGGCTGGAGCTATAATTGCAGTGGGTTGGACGGTCAGTCAGAATGAAGAGAAACGAGGGTGAGGAAGAGCGTAGAGTGAGTAAGGTTAGCAGAAGAAAGTGAAGGGTGGAAGAAGCAGCAATGACATCAGAGGAACAGGAAGAAAAGCAAGGAAATAATGGCAGGTGAAGGGATCCACTTGCCTTTAGTTGAGAAAATGTGGTTGAAGAGCTGCCTGATCAAGAAGAAGCAAGGAAGTGACTCCTGTCCTGGCTTGGAAAATGAGAATGTGACAAGGTCTAGCAAAGTCAAGTGCAAAAGACTTCTGACTCGACGAGTACTAGGAAAAGATACATGCTGAGTTGTGGACAGCAGCTGAGTCCAATTTGATCTCCTCCTGAAACTTTGTTTAACAACACCATTAAAACTCATTGCATTTAATAGTTAAATACTATTTGATGGTACTTTACAATATATATTATGTTCAGTAGGAGATTATTATATTGTAGTAGTAAGTTGAGACTGGAACCTGAGGGACAATTGTGGCTATGTGGCTGGGAATGCTGTACGGGCTGTGATCTGTAAAAGATGGTGTGAAAGAACCTTCTTTACGGAAATAAAATTCACTCACTCTCTCACTGTTTTGGTATCCAGGTCTTGCCAGAAGACACTTTTATTATAATCTTATACAAAACAGTCTATATAAGTTGTGACCCTGAAAGGCTTTTAGGAGAAGAACCCTTTAAAAGTGGCCTTCATGGTTATGCATGTCTGTTAAAGTGCTTTGTTTTCTGCCACAGTTATTTATTTTCTCTCCAGTACTAAATGTGTTTTAAAGCCAGCTGTTGAAATTTCTGCTTTCACCACAATGTCTTAGTACAATTTGTTGCAGATGTCAACTGTAATACTGTACTTCACAACTTCACTTTATTTTGAATTTTATAGAATTACAGCAATGGATTTGTACTATATGATGCATTTGTAATAAAAATAAGATTTACAACCCCACGTGGTGTTCAAAAACAAGGGTATGGTACAGGACAAAATTATTTTTTATCTCAACTAAGAAAGACAAGACTGATGAACAATTTACAGAACAATCACCACAGTCAGGCAAGCACCAGCATATGAACAACTTTATCAAATGTTGTTTTGTTTTTTTCCCTACTATAAACATAGAGATCAAAGCTTTATGGTGAAAAAAGGGTGTACATGCTATTTATTCCTTTAAGCCAATTTGTTAAAGATCTGTAACTGGCATTAAAATGACTGTAATGCATTATGTAAACATAAATAATGGAAAGCTTTACTTATATTTCAGAGACATTCATTTTAACAAATTAATACTTTTCTTGATTTAATTAAAATTAAGATATGAAGAAGTGAAAATGAAGAAGGCTGCTCTTCCTGTGCTGTAACAGGGCAGTGTTTGTATTAAGAAACTTCATATTTTATCATTAATGACTACAAATTGGAATGTAAAGTAATAATAATAAATCGACCTAACCACTTTATCTTTTTAGTAGTGTTTTCTGAAATTACCTTTCCAATGCCATTTTGTTTTAGAAATTTTATTTGAAGATAGGAGATACAGACTATTGTTTCTTCCAGAGAGAAAAAAAACATTTTAAAATGGATGTTGTAAAATGTGCTGCAAATGCCAAATGACAGGTCCTAAATAAACTGATATGAACAGAAAATATGTTCATCTTGTATAATGCAGTGTACCAGCTGTGGATGACCCATTGTGTTATCAAATCAAACATTTTAATAAAACAAGGAGACAAAAACTGGACAAAAGAAGGAAGAGAAAACTGAACCCTTATAGACAGATAGAAACATTTGTTCTCACTGTGCATGTTCCAAAAGATAACAGTGACAGAGCCATAGCAATACTGTATGTTACGCAATTCATTTCAGCTACACCTTTACACCTTTCTCATCTGCTATTGTTAAACACTATCAGTGACATGCTATAATCCCTCTATGAATTAGCTTTCACAACAAACCTCAGCCGCTTTTCACTTAACAATGAAGAAGGCCTTTCGACTTTCACAAGGAGTTCCTAAACTATCTAAATTATCTATGCTGGATTTTCTTCAAAGAATATTATATCTGTTTGAAAATTGATCTTAAAATTGTTCTACTAAACACCAAAGCAAATTTATTTTATTACAAATATAAAAAACACATCATAAGTAAAACACAGGGTGGCATGTTTAGCTTTATTGTGTACTTAATTTTATGTTGGCACGAATGTGGATATTAAGAGGAATGTAGGGGGAATGTTTGATGTTCATATGGTGTGGCGTTTAAGAAGAGTAAAATAATTATTATAGCTTGGATTGGAATTTCTAACATCTGATTTAAATCAGGTGCAAGAATTTAAATAGGTAATTTAATGCTTCAAGCTCTTTATTAAAGAGGACTTGCAATGTCAAAATAATAGTTCTGGTTATTTGTTTACTGAAGTCTGCTGTGTCTTTGTCTAGATTCTGCATGAAGAATGTTTTTTTTAAACTCTGGCCAAGCACAAGAGTTTCACCTGGAATTTACAGCTAGGACCCAAATTAAAATGAGTAGAGATACAGTACAGTATGTAGAAAAACATAAAACGACTACACTAAAAGTTAAAGTTAAAGTTACTATTCTATAAAATGAATTTGAGCACTCCATTGAGTACTGATATATTAGTCATTTTCATTTAAATTCTAGTGGACTCCTTAATCCATTTTGATTGGATCTGCCCAACTAATTTCACTAATTACACTAATTGTGTACATTATATTTCATCTAACAGAATGTCACAACTGAAACATTAGTCTGTTCTAAATTCATTTAAAGATTGTTTTATAATGGTTTTCTAAACAGATAACTGACTAAAACAAACAACTTTAAAACTATCAAGATTACCTTTATAATAGTTTTAGGCTTCCACATCTTGGAGGCAAAGGAAGAAATGTCTTTAAATAAATACAAATAATAACAAATGATATACAGTATTTGGGATAATATCCCAAATTGCGGGATTCTTCATAGTCAACTACACCTCCTAGCAATTTCTTAGGTGCTAGGAGCCTTCTTCACACACAGGCTGTTGGATCTCCAGTGTACCTACAGAATCAGTAAAAGACAGATTCAATATGGTAAATTTATTATGTCTCACATTCTGTATTCACATATTGCAAAGTCCAATCTTCCTAATCTCCGCCTCGGCCAGGCTATACTGGAAATCCTCCCAAAGACCCCACTCTGTTTCCCATCTGACCATTGGCTCAGTACCAGCCCTCCTGGGCAGTTTTTTAGTGTCCCTTGCCCTCAGGAAAATAAAGTCCCAGCACAGTTCTCGGTGGGAGGTAAAGAGCACCTGTACAGAATTTTTATATCCTTTTGGCCAGCCAATACCGCTCTGTGGGAGCTTGCTTTTCTGTCAGTCAGTCAGGGGTAGGTATGTACAGGTGATTACAGGACGAAGCTCCACATAAACAGTCTTTTGTTCCCTAATTTCTTTTTTGGCCCCTTTCAGTCTGAATTGGTTCAGCACCACCTCACACACCAACATGCCATTCATTAACTGCCATGGGAGTTTACATGTGCCATCTTTGTTATTGCTTACATTCTTCCTACAGCAAATGCAGAGGCAGCGTGTGACGTCATACACAGTCACAGCTAGGCTACAAACACAACACCCTAGTGCTTTCCTGGCTATTTCAGGAGACTTTTATCATTTTTTTTATTTCCATCACTCTACGTACTTTCCACCAGTTTATTAAGAAACACTAGAGAAAATAAAACACTAGACTTACTATATGTGTCACGGAACCTATACGTGGAATAGGAGGATCCTTATGCGTGACCGGAATCCCACAGGACGCAGAGTAGCGACAATCCAAAAGACAAAATCCAAAGGCTGGGTCGATAAGGGAGGCAGAGGGTCTGGTAACAAGAGATATTCAAAAACAATTCAAAAGACAAAATCCAGAAGGTGAGGTCAAGAGGCGGAAGCAGAAGATTCGTAACGGGAGATCAGTCGAAAGGTTTGGAAACGCGCACTGGAGAATACTAAGAAAGGCTTCTCAATAGTGAGCGTGGGAAGTGGTGCGAAGGGGGTTTAAATACTGAAAGGAAAGGGGTGTGATTGGATGATTGGTTAGGGAGTGAGAATTTGAGGAATCTGATGCATGTGAGAATGTGCTGGGTTCAATCAGGGATGAGATTGGGAAGCAGAGGTTCCGGGAATGTAACATTGTTTGCGAGGGAGAGTGTGGGGCGTGACAGTACCCCCCCCCTTTAGGGTTGGCTCCTGACGACCCCAGAGAGCGAGTACGAACAAAGTCATTGATGAGGCTGCGATCCAAAATATCTTTCTCACAGACCCAGGAACGTTCCTCAGGACCATAGCCCTCACAGTCGACTAAAAATTGTCGGCGACCTCGGAGCCAGCGGGCATCCAAGATCTTATTGACAGTGTAGGAAGGTAGACCGTCAATGAGTCGTGGTGGGGATGGAGGTGGCCGAGGCCGGGAGAGGGGGAATCTGTGGTAGGGTTTCAGGAGAGAGACATGGAAGGAGGGGTGCACCCTGAGAGTTGGAGGAAGAGCAAGACGATAGGTTACAGGGGTGAGCTGGGAGAGGATGCGAAAAGGTCCAATATAACGGGGTCCCAACTTATGTGAAGGCTGTCTAAGGGGTAAGTTTCTAGTAGACAGCCAGACAAACTGTCCTCGTCGTAGTCTGGGCACAGGTCGTCGATGACGGTCAGCGGTGGTCTTCTGCCGCAAGGAGGTCTTCAGGAGGGCGGATCTGGCTTGTCTCCAAATCCTCTTGAGGAAAGTGAGGCGCGTCTGGAGGCAGGGAGTATCCAAATCAGGGATAGAGTCCGGGAGAAGAGAGGGTTGGTATCCTAGAGAGCAATAGAAGGGAGACTTCCCAGTGGTGGAGGAAGAGAGAGAGTTATGGGTATACTCAGCCCAGGGGAGGAGAGAGACCCAGTCATCTTGAGAAGCAGAGACGTAAGATCGAAGGTAAGTAAGAAGGTCCTGGTTGGTTCTTTCTGTCAGTCCATTGGATTCAGGATGATAGCCAGACGTGAGAGATGTGGAAGTCCCAAGAGATTTGCAAAAAGTTCTCCAGAATCTTGAAATGAATTGAGGTCCTCGATCTGATACAATATCCTCAGGAATGCCGTGAAGTCTGAAGACATGAAGAATGAAGAGGTCAGCCATGTCTTGAGCAGATGGAAGGGCAGGAAGAGGAATGAAATGAGCCGACTTCGAGAATCTATCTACCATGACCATAATGGTAGTTTTGCCTTGACTCTCAGGAAGATCCGTAAGAAAGTCCACTGAGATGTGGGACCAAGGTCTTCTAGGGATTGGGAGTGGTTGGAGTAAACCGGGCTTCTTAAGACGGGAGGATTTGGACATGGCACAGATGGGACAGGCCTGCACGTACCCAGTAACATCAGTCCTCATAGAAGGCCACCAGAAATGTCTAGAGATGAATTCCAAGGTACGTTTGACACCGGGGTGACCTGCAAATAGTGAGTCATGACCCCAGCGAAGAACAGTGGAGCGTATGGTATCGGGAACAAAGAGTCTGTCTGGAGGACATTGGGGGGGAACGGTTTGGTTGTGAAGTGCACGTTTGATTTGGTTCTCCAGGTCCCATCTAATAGCAGCCACAATTCTCTCAGGGGGTATAATAGGTTCAGGAGGGTCCAAAAAGCCAGGAGGATCATGGAGGCAAGATAGGGCGTCAGCCTTTATGTTCTTGGATCCCGGTGTATAAGTAATGAAAAAATGGAACCTAGAAAAGAAAAGTGACCAGCGGGCCTGGCGTGGATTCAAACGTTTGGCAGTTTGTAGGTAAGAGAGATTTTTATGATCCGTAAGAATAGTAAAAGGGTGTAGGGCCCCCTCCAACCAGTGTCTCCATTCCTCCAGGGCGAGTTTGATAGCCAGTAGTTCTCGGTCTCCAACATCATAATTAGTCTCGGCCTGGGACAATATTTTGGAGAAAAAGGCGCAGGGGTGGAGGATACCCTCCTCTCCATGATGTTGAGATAATATGGCACCGACTCCGTTGGCTGAGGCATCCACCTCGAGAATGAAAGGAAGGTTGGGGTCTGGGTGACGGAGGAGGGGGGCTGTGGTGAACAGTCTCTTGAGATGAAGGAAAGCTTGGTCTGCCTCAGGAGTCCATTTCCCTTGATCAGGACCTTTTTGGGTCAGGGCTGTAATGGGGGAGACGACAGAGCTGAAATTCCTAATAAAATGGTGGTAAAAATTGGAAAATCCCAGGAAGCGTTGAATTTGTTTTAAATTCTGGGGGGTTGGCCAGTTCTGTATGGATTCAGTCTTGGCAGGGTCAATTTCAATGCCCAGGGGTGAGAGGATGTAGCCAAGGAAGTGGATTCTGGTAACATGGAAAGTACACTTTTCCAATTTGGCGTAGAGTTTGTTCTGAATCAAACGATGAAGAACCTCACGCACATGAGAGACATGCTCCTGGGGACTACGGGAAAAGATTAGAATATCATCCAGGTATACCAGGGCATATTTGTGCAAGATATCCCTAAAGATGTCATTCATGAACCCCTGAAAGACAGCAGAAGCATTAACCAGTCCAAACGGCATTACTTGGTATTCATAATGACCGTGGGTAGTAATGAATGCCGTCTTCCATTCGTCACCCTCCCGAATGCGGATCAAATTATAAGCACCGCGGAGATCCAATTTAGAAAAAATAGTGGCGCCCCGGAGTGATTCCAAAGCCGATGAAATCAGAGGAAGGGGATAACTGTTCTTGATAGTTATGTTATTCAGACCGCAATAATCAATGCAGGGTCTGAGAGAGCCATCTTTCTTTTTAACGGCGCAGGCAGGTGAGGAAGAGGGGCGGATGAAACCAGATTCCAAGGACTCCTGGATATAATCTTCCATAGCCTGAGTCTCCTCGTTGGAGAGTGAATAGACATGGCCCTTAGGGGGTAGAACCCCTGGAATTAGGTCTATAGGACAGTCAGATGGGCAATGAGGCGGGAGGGATAGGGCCTTCTGTTTACTGAAGGTTAGGTGTAGATCCGAGTACTGGTCCGAGTACTGGTAAGGGATATTGGGGAGGTTATCTTGAGATATGCAAGAGACGGAAACTTTCTGAGGAAGCTGACAACAATGCGAAAGGCAATGGGAACCCCGGGCTGTGAGTTCCCTTTGTGACCAGGAGATATGTGGGTTGTGAATCTGTAACCAAGGGAAACCAAGAACCAATGGGTGAGAAGGGGATTGAATGAGAAAGAACCGAATGACTTCCTGGTGGGTGGCGAATGGGCTGGGTGACTGGCAACCGGGGAATATTCCAGGACGAAGCGAGTCCAGAGTCTAGGAAGTTCTCTTCGGAGCCCGAATAAACAAAAGCAGAGAGAGAGGTCTGTCCAGTAGTCCATGACAGGGTGGCTGGGAGAAAGAGTCCGGATCTGGGAGAGGAAGAAGTGACACTGGCCATAACAGCGGGTGGATAGGAGCGAGGAGGGCGACCGGGGCAGGCGGCTCGGAGGTGATCAGGGGAACCGCAGTAAAGGCATCGCCCCTCACGAAGTCGGCAATCTCTCTCCTCAGAGGTCAGTCTATGGAAGGAATGCACTTGGGAGGGTGTGGGAGGGGTTCGATTATCCGACCTTCGCTGTTGAAGCCTGAGCTCTAGTTCAAAAACTCGAGAAATGAAGGAGTCAAGTGATGGGAAGTCCAGAGGCAGGTGCACAACGTGATCCTTGAGTTCATCAGATAATCCGAGGCGGAAGTAGTGAATCAGGGCATTGTGATCCCAAGCGAGTTGAGCAGCCAGAAAATGGAATTCGGAAGAGTAGTCCTGAAAAGAGCGAGATCCTTGGGTAAGGGAAGTGAGGCGTGCAACAATGAGGTGGTGAGAGTGCAACTGCCCAAAGGCAGATTGTAGAGCTGTCTGAAAAAGGTGGAAGTTGGCAGTCTCAGGAGCGTTTCGAGAGAGGAGATGTCCAGCCCATTCCAGAGCTCGTCCAGAGAGGCAAGATACCATAAAAGCAATTCTCTCTCCATCGTTGGGGAAGCAGTCTGGGCGGATGTGGAAAGCCATCTGACATTGAGTCAGAAAGCCCTGACAGCTGGAGGAGTCGCCATCAAATTTTTCCGGGAGGGGAGGGGGTAGAAGATTAATTTGTGTTTGAACCGGGGGTGCAGGAGCAGGAGCTGCAGGTGGGGGAGACGGTGGAAGTGCAAAGTGGTCAGCTAGTTGCTGGACTCCCGTAGTTAGCAGGTCCAGGTTCTGGGAGTGTTCGAGGAGAATAGAAAGTTGACTCTGGTCCGCTGGATCCATTTTAATATGGCTCACTATTCTGTCACGGAACCTATACGTGGAATAGGAGGATCCTTATGCGTGACCGGAATCCCACAGGACGCAGAGTAGCAAAGGGACAATCCAAAAGACAAAATCCAAAGGCTGGGTCGATAAGGGAGGCTGAGGGTCTGGTAACAAGAGATATTCAAAAACAATTCAAAAGACAAAATCCAGAAGGTGTGGTCAAGAGGTGGAAGCAGAAGATTCGTAATGGGAGATCAGTCAAAAGGTTTGGAAACGCTCACTGGAGAATACTAAGAAAGGCTTCTCAATAGTGAGCGTGGGAAGTGGTGCGAAGGGGGTTTAAATACTGAAAGGAAAGGGGTGTGATTGGATGATTGGTTAGGGAGTGAGAATTTGAGGAATCTGATGCATGTGAGAATGTGCTGGGTTCAATCAGGGATGAGATTGGGAAGCAGAGGTTCCGGGAATGTAACGTCGTTTGCGAGGGAGAGTGTGGGGCGTGACAGTACCACCCCCCTTTAGGGTCGGCTCCTGACGACCCCAGAGAGCGAGTACGAACGAAGTCATCGATGAGGCGGAGAGTGTGGGGCGTGACAATATGCCAATGCTAAGGACACATACAGCCCCACTGCCCATCTCCCCCTTGGCAGATCAGATCACAACCATGTCCTGCTTACACCACTATACAAGCCTATTGTCCAGCGCCAACCTGTGACCATGAGGACTGTGAGGAGATGTTCTCAGAAGGCTATGGAGGCTATGGAGGTGCTCTGGAAGTTACCGACTGGGATGTGCTGTGTGAGCCACATGGGGACGACATAGACAACATGGTGGACTGTGTTAATGATTACATTAACTTCTGTGTGGACAACACCATTCCCACAAAATACATACACTGTTTTCCCAATAACAAACCCTGGATCACCAGGGTAAGGCCACAGTTCATCACTGAACAACCTGCAGTTCGCCTACAAGCCCAATGTTGGTGTGGAAGATGCAATTATATACATTCTGCAAAGGGCCTACTCCCACCTGAACAAGATTGGCAGCACTGTGAGGATTACGTTTTTTGGCTTCTCCAGTGCCTTCAACACTATCCAGCCCCTATTGCTAGGAAGGAAGCTGGAGGAGATGCAAGTGGGTGCCTCCATGATCTCATGGATCATCAACTATCTCACAGGCAGATCACAGTTTGTGAGACTGCAGAATTGTGTGTCTGTTCAGGTAGTGAGTAATGCAGAGGCTCCTTAGGGGACAGTTCTTTCTTCGTTCCTCTTCACCCTCTATACTTCGGACTTTAAGTACAACTCAAAGTCGTGCCACCTCCAGAAGTTCTCAGACAACTCTGCAATTGTGGGATGTATTGAGGGTGGGCAGGTGGAAGAGTACAGAGAAATGATTAACAGCTTTGTGGAGTGGTCTGGGGAGAACCACCTGCAATTGAACATGGCAAAGATGAAGGAATTGGTGATAGACTTTAGGAGGAAGAGGGTCCAACCTGCATCTGCATCCATGGGAGTGGCGTGTAGATAATTGAGTCATTCAAGTACCTTGGCGTTTACTTCGATGATAGACTGGAATGAACTAAGAACACTGAGGCCATCTACATGAAGGGCCAGAGCCAACTTTACTTCATGAGGAGGCTCAGGTCCTTCAATGTGTGTAGTAAGATGCTTCATATGTTCTATCAGTCAGTTGTAGCGCATACCATTTTTTACACGGTGGTGTACAGGAGCTCTGGGATTAGAGCAGGGGATGCTAACAGGCTGAATAAGCTCATCAAAAGAGCATGTTCTGTCAATGGGTCTGATCTAAACCCCTTGGATCTAGTGGCTGAGAGGAAAATGGTGTCCAAATTAATGGCCGTCATGGACAACATCTCCCAACTCCTCTATGACATGCTTGTAAAAATGAAGAGCCCGTTCAACAATAGGCTGATCCAACCACGGTGCGACAGGGAGCGCTACAGAAGGTCATTCTTGCCTTCTGCAATAAGACTTTACAACTCATCCACTGTGTATCTTTGGCAGGGGCAACATTAACCTGTTTTTGGACTAAACATTAATTCTCTGTTTACAGCTGGTTTTCTTGTTTAGAACTGATTTTTGTGCAATATATACTAGGGATTTGTGCAATATATTTATAATGTGCAAATACATCGTTTTGTGTCCTTTACATTCTTACTTTTTACTGCACTTCTGACTGACTGTACTTAATCAATCAATCAAAGTTTATTTATCAAATGCACAACAATACAGTGTGCAGCAGTAATTGCTGGCAATGAAATGTATTTTCTATGAGCTCACCGGGAGGGGTGGGTGGAGGGGAGGGGGGGTTAAAAATCACACAATTAAAGTTACAAAATAAGGTTACATAATAATAGATAATAATGCAATAGAAATTTAATAAAATAAACTCAGAAAAACACAATACAAATAGAGCTGCTATGTGTCCAGGGTGTATGCAATATATTATGTCCAAGTAGTGCAGTATGCCGAATACAATGAAAACTATTTCCATGTAGCCATTACGGGTGATTTGTTGAAGAAGTTGCAGGTTGGCTATTTAGCAGTCTTATTGCCTGGAGATCGAAGCTGTTGCTAAACTGTTGGACTTTGACCAAATGCTTCTGTACCATTTACAGACGGTAGGCTAGAAAACGGTTTGTGAGTGGGATGACTGGAGTCCTTGAGAATGGACCTAGACTTCTTAAGACATCTAGCTAAATAGATATTCTGGATGTTTGGTAGCTCACAGAGCTGTGTTGACTTCACCACTCTCTGCAGTACTTTGCAATCCCGGGCAGAGCAGTTCCCGTACCAGGCAGTGATGGAGCTAGTCAGTATACTCTCTGTAATGCACCTTTAGAAACTGGCCTGGATATGTGATGGCTTGCCAAACTTCTTTAGCCCGCAGAAAAAGAATAGGCGCTGCCGTGCTGTTTTGACCACGACGTTGGTGTGGTGGGTCCAGGTTAAGTCCTCTGTGATGTTAACTCCCTGGAACTTAAAGACACTGGAGATTATACTACATTATTATACTACAATACCTAGACTGACTCATCCATTAAATTGTCTGTGAAGATGAAGTAATCCATGCACCAAAAGCAGCAGTATGGTCCAATAGAACTAGGAGGAAAGAAAAAAAAATCAATTATCATTCAACAATCAATTTGTCTAATGTTTACACTTAATAGGGATGTCTGTGTGCTGCGATTGGAATATTGAAATATTGCTGGGATTCAGAAATGTATTTAACTATATAAACAAATAATTTTGAAAATGTGTAAAATGTTACTCAGAAATTCCCACGTACAATGAGCAATTTATAACTGTAAGAATATGGGTGAAAATCACATAGGAACATTGATGGATTAGGATCTCATGAACTAGTTGAAAAGGTTATCTACTGTACATAAGATTAAGACAAGATCATGTGGATTAAATATGAGTATTACAGTGTATTTTGTTGTTGAAAAAAATCTCCCTGCTTTTATTTTTATTTCAGTAGGGCGAAAATGCATCATTTCTCTGTAGCTAAAAATGTCTTAGCTTCCATATGTTTGGGAGAACTTTTTATCACCTACAGTATATCAGCAACATGACATCCTCAAAGTGAGTATAGATAAAGATGCTTCTCCCTAGACAAACAGTATTGAATGGTTACGTTTGAGACTTGAGTTTAACCTGATTGAAGAGTAGGTGTTTCTACTAATCCCTTTTGGTAGGTATTTTACCCAAAGATGTTATTCAGCCATTTCTTTAAAGAAGCCAGGGTGTTGACTTCAACAATGATGATACCTTATTCCATACTCCTACAACAGTTTGGATAAAGAAGTGCACCCCATTTCATGTTTTAAATGAAATGAAATCCATATACAGTACTTTCAAATTGAGTCCTCTGGTTTGTGTTCCATAATAAAGTTAATAAATCTGCAGGTAGGTTTCTTTTCAGAAATAAGAGGAAAAGGGTTTTGTTGGCAAGGAATGCAGCATTGTATTAGTGTATCAAATAGTGCTTTAAGTATTTTAAGCTCTACTTTCTCTGTCTTTCTTTTAAGCCATCTGCCTGAGCCAAAATACACATTTCTATGTCATGCTGGCTTACTCATTCCAAATATTTACAGAAGATTATCTTACCAACTAAAATATCATGCTTAAAGGGACTGGAAGTAACTTCCCCTACAAGGAATTGCATCCTCTGTGCTTGTGTCTGTCATCACAGTGACATATTAATTGCATCTTATCAGAGGTGAGTTATGAAGTCAGTGGCTGATTATGTGGTAGAAAGAAAAATGTACCAAAAAACTTTCATGTTTATAGGACTGTGAATGGGGGTTGTCTTTGTGCTAATAGAAAGCAGATCAAGTACATTAAGATAACCACAAGTTGTTGCTGACACAGCTGAAATCATATTTTTTTTATAAAGAGGATGCTGAGTAAGTTCAATTTGATTGATTCTGGATTTCCGGACAGCCTGTCACAAAGTTTAAGCGTCTCAGAGATTTTTGTTTTTTTTTGTTGTCTAGAACAAAATATGACTAGGAAGACTGGGAAAGGAATTTTAATGCTGCTGGTAAACAATCATTGTACTTTGTGAAACCACACAAAGTGTCTCACTCCATGCCTATGCAATTATGGAATAAAGAGTCCTCATTAATTTAAATCTTTTTACAGGATTCTGCAGTCTAGCTAGCACTAAAGATTATGCTGACTGTTTTCACTATTTATTGTGAAGATGTGGATAACACAAAAGTCCTGCTTTTAGACATAGCAGACTGCTATAGTTATGTTAAATTAATCTTAATACTGTTACAGTTGACATCCCTCCTCTAGAGGGCACTCATTTTACTCATGTGAATAGTTCCCTGTGATCATTTATATAGGTTCCAGGTGTGCCTTGCTGTGTCTCCTTAGCTCCTCCAGTGCTCAGGGCTCAACATTATGTCTCTACTGCTAGAGGGCGCTCCTACTCTGTCCTGCTCCTAGTTTCCTGCACTTTGCTTGTCCTTCCGGTGCGTCTCTGTCTGGAGCTATATATTTCCAGGTCACTCTTTCCTCTTTGCTCAACATTGAGGTTTGGATGTCCTGAGACCCGCCTAGCACCAGGTTGCCCCACATCCGTGGCCTGAGGGCATAGGTTTCTATACGGCATTTCCTGAACAGCTGAGCCTGGGCTAACCCCCATTCCGCCGCTACGCATAGGGTCTTTTTTCGCTCACCTGCCATTCCACGGTTTGTCCCTTCCGACATCTGTGACACATTAAGGTACAGATGTCGCGAGGCCCGCTTAGTACCAGGATACCCTACGTCCACTCTTTGTCTCCCTCGCTCACTGTTTCACAGACTGTCACTATTATTTTGTGCACCATTAAACCCCTGTGTGTTTTCCCATTCCACGCCAACTGTTTTCTCCAGCTCTTACTGCATCGCATGTAGTCTACTACAAAACACGACACGGACCAAGACCCTGTCCGTAACAAATACACCACAAACTCAGCTTGTACTGTACATACAGTATGTACTTCACTGTCCATCCTTATCTGGTCTTTGAATGCCTTAGTCAGTTAATCTGTAATCTTGTTATCTGATATAGAATTTACAGGAGCTCAAATGGCACGATATAATTTGAGCACACAAAGACATACCTTTGTCTCTAATAATTCTTTACTACAGTAGTTTACAATCATTTTGAAAATACAAGGATTTAATCCATAAACAGCTATTTTACTTCAGTCCTGTTTAGTGCATGGATAAAAAAGTGAGGAAGTCTATGTTTCATATTTTAACAGAAAAATACACATTAAATATTGTGAGAGATGACATCCCACTATTAAGAAATATTGTCACTGGTTTTATGTCAGATATTTTGAGGTAAACCATGATCTTAGGAGAAGAAAACCCCGGCATGAAAGAAGAGGCTAATATCTGTGTGAACCCACTAAACCTCACTGTATTTAAACAGTGCAATATAAGAGGTTCTTTAACCACAGCTCTTAAGGTCTGAGAAAAACCATGGAAAAAAACCATAAGGCCAAAGTCTTATGATAATGTAACAGAACTGTATAAGACTACATGGAGCTATAGTTTAACCTGTCAATAAATTATATAGAGTGATCTACGTAGGGTTACTATACACAACCCGCAGTAGTATTTTGGAGTGGATAATAGTGTGTTTTAACCAGTTAAATAGTTTCTAATGTTTTGTGCAACTTAAGCATGCTGCTGCAGAATTGAAGGACATATTGGTTCAGCCACTGCAGTTCCAATATACAACTCTTCAGTAGGTGTTATTGAAAAGTTCTGGACATTTGAATATATTTCACCAAGATTTGTCTACATTTGTAAGGACTGCCTACAGTACATTTAAAAAAAAGATATTCATTTCTTTAAATATCACCTTAAACATTACTGTTCATACAAATTTGTTTCATTTTTTATCTAAATCTAAAAATGTATTAACAGTACATATATTAGTGTCTTTGTTGAGATTTAATATCATCATACAGTATGTTTGGAAGTCTTTTTGCTGTTTATGTACAGTATTATTTTCAGTGAGTGGTAGACTATAAATAACTTTGTATTGTTGATATACATAGTAAAGCTAGCCTTAATCTGTGCATCAATTAAAATATTAATGAAGTCATACAGATAAAATATGACTTAAATGGCAAGGTATGTTACACTTTTACTGGATCGATACCACTAAGCTATTGTTCACTTTATATTCATGATGCCACTAATGGAAAAGTTCCTATGGCTGTGTAGTTTGTAGTGTGAAGTTTTTGACTGTATTACCAGAGAACTACTTCTAAATGTTGCCCTCACTATATACAGTAATAATATTTTTGTATCATCAGTGGGAAGACCTACTTACACACCAGTGCTATGCTAATGATTAGGTTTATACTTATTGAAAACCAAGCAGTTAATTTGAGCATTTGCAGAGAATATGTTTTGTCAGCAAATTACAGTATGTCCCACATTTAGCACTACTGGTAAGAAATGCTAGATTGGGTGCTGTTGTCCAAACTCTTGGGCTATTTCAATTACATACTCCAATGTTGGTGGATTATCCCATTGTACCACACAACTGGCAAGTTTTACCAAATGTGGATGTGTTTGAATTGTGCAGGGTTTTCTTGACTTTTATCATCATACAAAGCAAACATTCTCTGTCCACAGGGGCAAACAGGATGTAAAGTTAGCAGAAATAATGTTTGCCTTGACAACTTGAAGTAGTAAATTATAGCACACTATTTTTTAATCTGAGATTGCCAGACTTTGTTGTTTTTATGGTAGAGTTACTGTGCCATGGAAGGAAAAGTTCCTAATATAATGAAAAAAGTCTAAAATTACTTAAAACGACTTTCCATAAACGGAAAAGTCTAATATAATGATTTAACAATAGTGGTAGAATAGTGGGAGTAGATAGTTTTGGTATATGCAGTGTCAGAATTTCGTGGCATACTCTATGACTCAGAGATGTTGATTTCAATGGACGAGAGTCAAGGTGAGGATTAAAATGTGTTATCGGAAGCAACAGATAAAAGCAGCAATTGGGTTAGCCTGACGTAGAAGGAAGCTGTGGTTGGCTGGTTTGGGAAACAGATGGAAGTGATATGACATCAGCACCACTGTCAAGCCTCCTGAGCTGTTGTGAATAGTCAACAAAAGAGGAGAAAGGAGGTTCCCACTTGATTACCCTTGTGAAGTGTTCCATCCTCTTCAATCCAGACAGCTGCCATGCTGATGCAGAGGGGTCTTGGCTCATTCTTGGAGCCAGGTTCGTATCAGAGTGTATGATGATACAAGCAGTGAGGGCACTTCAGACTGATTCCTGGAGCATTACACCTCAGGCAACAACACCAGTCAAGAGGAAAGCACCTGGGGCAAATTTAACTGCAAATATCAATTTTGGTATTTGCCTTTACTCTAATTGTTGTTGACAAGATCCAAGGATTATATGACTTCATATATTGCCTTCACCTTTTTATTCCTTGAAATAAAGGAATAATCAGTATATTGTAACGCAACGGGGGCTCAGGCGGGCGCTCTTGCCGCATCTGGTCGGCCCCATCCCGACTGAGGCTCGAACCCGGAACTCCCGCGTCTCTCTGCAGCGACCTAGCCCCGTGAGCTAAAGAGAGATCTCTCCACAGCCCAGTAGCTGTGGTCCTGCTATCACAGGGATGGGCGGTGACATCACCTGCTCTGGTACGCCGGCTCTTACACAGTGCCTGTCGGCCGTAAGCGTTACACTCTCCCCCGCTTAAATCGCCGTCCCCGGCGAAGGGCTATCCCACCCCGCTTCTGATACCAATGTAACGCAACGGGGGCTCAGGCTGGCGCCCTTGCCACATCTGGTCAGCCCCATCCCGACTGAGGCTTGAACCCGGGACTCCCGCGTCTCTCTGCAGCGACTTAGCCCCGTGAGCTAAAGAGAGATCTCTCCACAGCCCAGTAGCTGTGGTCCTGCTATCACAGGGAAGGGCGGTGACATCACATGCTCTGGTACGCCAGCTCTTACACAGTGCCTGTCGGCCGTAAGCGTTACAATATTAAGAATTGTACTGTGCTGTATATGTGTATGGTGTGTATAGTATACAGTATGTGCTTTTCAATTACAATTACAAATGATTTTCAATTACAAAATCCAAAAGGAAACAAATGAGTCATCTTCATGGAATTACAGACAGTGTGCAGACTGTGTGAGCATTTTTTGATTTATAGTCTGTTTTTTGTGTCTAGTATTTTTGGAATGAAGGCCAGAGAGTGTCGCTGTACTTCCTTAACTGCTATCTAATTTAAAAAAAGCTCTTAGAATGAATAATCTTTTCTGTTAATTTTTTTATTAGCTTTACATACTACATATTAAGCCATACATTTGTGCTGCCACTAAATTATCTTCCTCATGGTCCTAGCCTTTTTACTGTATTCTTTAACTATTGATAATTTGAACATACTGTAACACGTCACTTAAACAGTTGCATAAGATATAACATTATCAATTCTCTCTATATACAGTACACACATACATATGTCACATATACTACACATTCATCCATTTTCTAACCACTTTATCCAACACAGTGTCGCAGGCTAGCCAGAGCACACAGTTTTTACTTGTTGATATGTTATATTCATGGCTCTGGAACAGGAGAGAGGAGTTAAACTGGAGGCCAGAAAGAGATGAGCAGTGACTGGCTATCACTGTTGACCTGGCGACAGGAGGGCATTATGAATAAGTTTCGAAACACCTGATGAAAAATGGGTTCCATCTGATGCCATTAATTCCTGACCAGAAACAATGGTTAATGCAACTACTGACTAAGGAGAACACCAATAGATGTACACAAAAAGGTGTTTGTTCTGCAACAAAGGTGGAGCAGTTACAATTCTTTGGGACACTTTATTCTCAGTTGTAAAATCCTTAGCAGTCAGGACAATGCTACACTGCGTTAGTGAGCTCCAGTCACTGTGTAGTTCTTTAAATCCTAAATGTTTTAACTGCTAGCTTATTAATGAGTCTGCTGTTTATAAATGAGGCTGTTAATAATTTGTGTATTCACTTTGACAGAAGTCAACTTTCATGGTTAGTTCTGAGTTATAGGTCATTTTACACTTCTCTTTCAGAGGGTTGGGAAATACAAAGCATGGAAAACTAATCTCTGCTGTTTAAATTTAGTAAATTTTCTGTAAGGCTTGATGCTTTATAGATGCCTTAAGTTATCAAAACAATATAATTATGTGTTTTTCTCCATAATCTTTTTTGTTGAAATGTAAACCAGCTTGTTATATATTGACAGTCAAGCCTCAGGATAGCCTAATGCCAAGAACTTTAGAAGCAAATGTCCTTTTGGCCTGTTTATTATTGAATGATGCAGCACTAATATGTTTGAGTCATTTCCGAAGTTAAACTTTGAGAAGTATTTCAGCTTCCAGACTCAGTTTAATGTTGCTATAAGAAATTTGCAAAACAAATCATCTTCAAAGAAACAGCAGCAGCAATTATTATAGAACACCATATGAGAGAAATGTAACAGGAAAACAACAAAAAAGCAGATGATGTGCTGTAAACTCCTTGAGCACACCCTCCCACACAAGGTTTCTATGGCAACAGTCATTGGAACATGACTCAGAATGACTCCAATACCAGCAACCATATTCTTGTTTATATTATCAGTAGAATAATATCTTTTACCTATTCACATTCAAGTTCACAGAAATAGAACATAAAACAAAATCCACCAACAAACCTAATTAAAGTTATTTAAATATACATAAAAGTTAAACCAGGTTAGTTTTTCAGTTTAGGTTATGCTTGCCAAGGTATAAAAAGTATAAAGGTACTAAAGCAAAGCACTGTTAACTGTCATGTACTTTATACATTCAACAATAAAACACAATTACAAATAATTCATTTTGCATTATTTTCCCCATGTCTTATCAAATGCAACATATTCAGAAGGTAATGCATAAAAGAAAAATTACAGGTAGTTGTCACGGAAAGCAGGGGCTAGCTGTGGAGAGAGACCAGTGAGACAGGAGGACCCTATGCGTAGCGGCAGGAACGGCGCAAACACGGGGGTTTGGTCCGGGCTCAAGGTATCAGGCAGAGTCGGAACGAGACATAAGCCCTCAGGTAGCAGATGATCCCGATGCCGAGCGAGGAGGATAGGGAGACCCGGAAATATAAAGCCCCAGACAACAAGACACACCGGAAGAACAAGTAAAGCACAGGGAAACTAGGAACAGGACAGAGCTGGAGCACCCTCTAGATGTAGAGGGTGTGACAGTATTGAACAAAAAAAATTGAAACACCTGTGTAAATAAGATACTAATTATATTGAAAGCAAGAGCTTCCATATGGATATGGCTAATGTTAATTAAGCACATAAAAAACCAGCATGCTTAGTGTCAGGATGTCTTCCACAATATCAATGCCCTCATCCACAGAGCAGTTTTTGCCACTCAGTGGTTTGTTGAGCACAACATTTATGTTATCTGTAGAGTGTATGGATTTTTAAAACTATTATTTTTGTGTTTTTTATCAAATAAGTCATTTTTTTAAACTATTAGAAATTGGTGAGGACTTGGTGAAGGTCAAATCTGTACAGGTGAATGTCTTTTTTTGAAGTTTATATCCATATTAAAATGATCTATACGTAAAAAACACAAAAGACACGCACTGCTTTTTAAATAATTTGTGTACTGTATACAATTATTAATTATTATTATGTACATATAGTAATTATCAAACTAGTAATTTTGTTTAATTTTGTAACTACTGCATATTAGCTTTATTTCAGAGGTAAAATATACCATATATTTTAATACAATGACAATATGTAATTGTGATCGTACTGTTTGCCACCTAATATTGTAAGCCATACATTCACGTTGTACAGTAATGTGGTTGTAGTAGTACAGCCTTTTGCCAGCTGCTGGCAATGTTTTAAGTGTTTGTGAAAATTTAAAAATGGTAGTTCTCTTCAGAATACCCCCTACTCCATCATGAGTTCCCTTGCCTTGACTCAAAGACGTTCCTGCTGTCACCTTTCTTAAGGTATCCAGAAATACAATTGGTTTAATTTAGTAAAGTTAAACTTTCATTTTGGAAATATTTATAGATTGGATTCCCCAATAAAATATAAAATAAAAATGATGAGCAGCAAACTAGACAACTCTATGGCTCTAACAGACACAAATTAGCCAGACAACTTTCATGAAATGGTTAAAAATTTAGGATCAGCAAACAGGTTTTATTCTAATTTATCCACACATATTGTTTCCATTAATTTCAGTATATACAGAATAAAATTACTTTTATAAATTAAAATTAACATATATTAACATATAGCTACACTTGTGTCTTGTGCCACCATAACAGTTTGTCAAGAAAAGTCTGCCACATTATTTCTCATTTCTTTCAGCTTCCAATTAACATAAATCTTGATAGCCCAGTCTTTCAACTGCCTATGAAAGCTACACTTCCCCGAAATCTATGGTTCTGTTTCCTTGCCGACCTTTTCCAGCCTTGGTGTTTTATAATTACTTATATGATGAATGTGTATTCAAACATATGTTATATAGTATTTTTTATTTTGAACCTTGCAAGTGTTCATGGTAAATGTAGTTAAACACATCAAAACTTTTCAAAAATAATGACAGCAAGTGACGCAGTTAAAAAAAATGATGCAGAAAAAATTTATGAAGAAGGTGGAATACTGTTTTATGCTCTGTTTTTATTTTCTGCTAACATATTTATATTAATAAATTGTAATATTGTCAATCACATTCAGAAACATTATATTTTGGTTAATTTTATTTTCAGCTACCCAACTTTCCCTTTAGTTACATGATTCTATATAAAGTGGAATTAAAGAAGTAAGCTTCCAGTACATGAATGTTACAGTACTTTGAAGTACCACACATAGTGGTCTAATGCGGAAGCATTATCCAGGATACATTCATGGCATCTAATATCCCTTTCAGAATAAAAAAGTACAGCCACAATACATTTTAACACTGTAGCTTGGCTATGTACAGTATTGTACATACTTATATAATATATAAAATGTTATAATAAAAAAAAGATTATCCAAATAAGAAAAAAAACAGAAAAACAAATGAAGTCACTGTTTCAGTAACATAACACAACACAAGAGCCACCTATCAGTCTGCTTTCAGCAGTGAAGGACTGAAAATGACACACTGAACAGTACTGTAGTATACCACGGTATGCTTTCCACTGGTGCAAATTATAAGGTGAGTTTGAGATGGCTGTATCTGTATCCTTCATTAACACAGACTTATTTTCTTATTTACTGGGTTTGGTCAATTTATATTAGAATGTGAAAGGAACAAACCTTATTAGCTAAAGCTTGCATTAGTTTTGTTACAGGAAATCACATTAATATTCACTTTTGTATCTCTCACAACTCTAGGTAATGAATAATTATTTTTATTATTTAAAAGAGTCAAAATATTTCAGTGTTGTCAATTTGTTTTCCATTTTGTGGTATCAAAGTATACTATTGTTACTTTGTTTCTCTCTCTTTATGGTCCAGTCTGTAGCTCAGTACAGACTGGTGTGGTATTAAAATTAAATTAGCAGAATATTTGTTCTCTCTTCTGTAAATATGGTCTTACTATTGATTGTATCCATCCTGTACAACCTCTGACTTTAATTTCCTGGACACAGGATATAGTATCAAAGTGTTTTACTGAAGCATTCCAAACCCACTATACTTTCCAAATTTCAGTAACAAACTCCAGCAGCCAGTTTTGCTGAACATACCTACACATGTTCAGGTTTTTGTATTATTCATTTCAGATGTGGAGAACATTCACTCAAAAACTTAAATCTTTGAGATCAAAGCATTCTCACTTTGGCTCAGTGTTTCACACCTTGAGTCATATCCTTTTCATTCTAATAATAAAAGCTCCAGCTTTATTTTAACAGGTGAATGTTGCTGACAGCACCCTTTTTCACAATTCTCCATTGTCTGTATATATACTCCTCTTCTGCTGCATCTGTGAGTGAAGTTATTACAAAGCCAAGAAACTGTGGAATCCCAAGAGAGACTACACCCAATTCTGCATTGAAATGCCAAAATTGGGCAAGATGATAAAGGCTAAATGTGATTAAAAAAATTATATGTAAAGGCAAAGTATCAATACAAATACATTTTAATGAGGCAGTAAATTGTAGATTGTGTTTAGTAGAAATAGTATTGAAGATATAACTACTGTATATGCCTTAATAAACTGAATTATAAACTGAATGCAGTTAATTCACCTAGAATCTTTACTACCACTAGTGTAACTCAACATGCAATACATGCTGAAGAGATATCTTTAAAAATAAGCACAGTTTATAATCAATATTTATAATAAATCAATTACTGAAAACATTGTTTCAGAAAAGTACTATTTCAAACAGTGTTTTAATTTATAATATTGAATGTAATTACAGAAACTCAACACCTGGTTTTTAATGTTTAATTCATGAGGAGCAAGATATGTCATGTAAAAGGCCCATGAATAAATCATGAATAAAAGTGCATTTCATATTAATTTTCTCATTAAATCTTGTATTGCTTTAAATGTAATTACATTAAAAATACAGACTCCTATTGCAAAATATTACCAAGCAAGGCATACAAGGATCACAGATAACAACTAAGACAATAAATTTAATATATTGTAGTGGTATGTGATTTTTTTTGCTTCAGATGGAGCTCAAGACTTTGTTTACAGTTTATCAGTAAAGGACTGTAGAATATTGTTCCATGAATTGTGTAGATATTCAATACAAAAGTGACAGGTTATTGCTTCACTGTATCTGTATATACAGTAACTGTGTGTAACTCCTAAAACCTCAGTGACTTCTATATTTGGATTTTGTGTTGGCAAATGCATTTTCATGGATCTTCAGCACCTTTCACAATTCACTGTAGATGTGATACGTATCATCACTCTTGGAGATTTTGGACCTTAATTACTTATGTTATCAGCAGCAGTACATTCAACAGAGCCTTGCTTACAGCTTCTGCTGCAATGTGCAATTTCAGGCTGAAAATCATTATGGATGTTGTCACTTTTTCATTGGATGTAGCATTCATCTGGTTAAGCAATCCATATTGACCCAAAACATGACAAACATAACTTAGTGAAATCGTTTTCTTAAGCAGAAAAATCTATTTAAATGGATTTCAGAACGTGCTCATCTAGTTTTGCTCAATAGATGTTGAGCAAATCTGGTTTTCCCATGTAAAACATTTAAGTCTACTTTTGTATGTTTACACACTCCCTTGCTAGGCTCAAATTCACCCTGAGATGTGATCATTAGGCTGCAGGTTTCCAAGGGTGTCCCGGATTACCTGTTGTAGGTTCTTCAGCAACATCTTGGAAAAGGCAGGACACCAGTGCTGGGCTGGGAGAGGCTCATAGCTTGTCTTTGCCATGGGATCTTGGGACATTCCCACAGACACTCACCTGTCCATTGGGTACTAGGGCTGTCTCTCCATTCCTCCTTTAATCTTTCAATCAGACAGCCAATCTAACCTTCGAGGATTTGATTGATGTCACGCTCCCACATAATCAAACACCTAACCTACCTAAAAGCTGGCACATTCCCATGACCTCAGATAATCAGAAACCAGTCTGATCCAAGTCTTGGAAACAACAGCACGCGAAATAATCGTCCTATCATGTCTCTCGCTGTTCACCGCACCTTCTATTTATACTTTCCTCAAAACGCACTTCATTGTTTGGTATTAAATAGCCTGCTGTTTCTCCTAGCTCTTCCTTCATTTCAAACCCTTGCAAAGCAAATCTTCTCTTCTCTGCCTTTTGAATACCGACTCAGCCTGCCTCTTCGACGCCGATCTTGTAACCCCTTTGGATTTGATGAAAGCCTTTTTCTGCCTTTTTGAATTCTGACACTCAGCCTGCCTCACCGACACCGACCTTGCTTTATCCTATTGAATTTGTTTATTACTTGCACAGGGTTCTTCTAATGTGACAATTGATCAGCCTATTTAAGACATAATTTCCAGCTAGTCCAATGCACCAACATTGAGCTGTGTAGCACAGTCAGATCACATGTTCCGCATTACCTCTTGACCACAAACTATAAACATTTCAGCATCAATCAAGTGGAAACTTTTTTTTGCTACAGCCGCCCCTGAGTAGCTTCTCTGCTGTCTGCTCTACAGGACAGCCCTTGCTCAGCAGCATCACTGCCAGTTACTTTTTTCTTTTCTCTTTCTTATCTCTGTGACCCAGCTACTGTACCTGCCAACCAAACAGCCCCTGCTCAGTGGCTCCATTGCCTGACTTTACCCCACAATGTCATTTTTCAGCCATCTGCCTTTTCCATCAACTATCAGCCTGCGTCCAACATTATATTAACCTGCCCTCAATATCACTCAGCCAGTCTCCTGAAGATCGCCGTGGTTGGCTTTCCAAAACCCCACAGAAAACCTCCTGCACTTGTATCCCAACCTGTCAGCTCACCACAGCACTGCCCTGTACCACCAAACATACTTATAATAATAATAATAATAATAATAATAATAATAATTGCTTATACTTATATAGCGCTTTTTCTGGACACTCCACTCAAAGCGCTTTACGGGTAATGGGGACTCCCCTCCACTACCACCAATGTGCATCATCCACCTGGATGATGCAACGGCAGCCATAACGCTCACCACACATCAGCATCATCAGGAGAGCAGAGTAATGAAGCCAATTCATAGAGGGGGATTGTTAGGAGGCCATGATTGATAAAGGCCGATTGGAAATTTGGCCAGGACGCTGGGGTACACCCCTACTCTTTTCGAGAAACGCCCTGGGATTTTTAATGACCACAGAGAGTCAGGACCTCGGTTTTACGTCTCATCTGAAGGATGGCGCCTGTTTACAGTTTAGTGTCCCTGTCACTACACTGGGGCATTAGGACCCACATGAGTCGCAGGGTGAGCGCCCCCTGCTGGCCCCACTAACACCTCTTCCAGCAGCAACCTTAGTTTTTCCCAGGAGGTCTCCTATCCAGGTACTGACCAGGCTCACACCTGCTTAGCTTCAGTGGGTTGCCAGTTGCGAGTTGCAGGGTGATATGGCTGAATGACAGAAGTTTAAGAAAAACAGCTTAGAGGCCATGATCAATGAAAGTTGCATAAAATAGCAAGTGTTTTGTTAGGTATTCTTTTCTGTTCTCATTCTCTTCTGTGCAAACAATACAGCAAACAGCAATCTTTTAGAATGGAGTGATAGCGGGATAGTGAGTGATTGTGTGACAAGATGGCCATTAACTATCATACAGCAAGGGACAGCACACTGAGTAGTGGGTTGGCATTGAACCTGTGTGGAACCATACCTGGAACAAGGAGACAAAGGAAACAGAGGAGAGAGGAAGGAAGAAATAGAGCTCTACGACACCTGGGAATCAACATACAGATGGCTCTCAAACAACCCTGATTGCTAACATCCAATTTCCTCTGTCATCACTCCTGCCCCTAATTTTGAATCCTGAACTTATGTCCAGGAAGGGACTTTGTAAGCCTTAATTAGGAGGACTCGTAAGGAGAATTTCAAGAGCAGGAAGGGAGGACACAGACTGCATCACTAGAAACAGGAGGATGCAGACATCAGAAGGCTTTTCAGAGAGCGGAAGAGGAAGGCTCAGGCATCTAAAGGATACCTTGCCCTGTGTTGGACTCACAGAAACAGGTTGGGGGGAGCATAATGGACCGCATTGATCAGGACAGCTGGGACTGAAGAGGATGCCTAGGAATCTTAAAGGACTACCATCATTCATGGGATGTGATGACTTGAGTCCTGCTGTTGCCAGGATCAACCAAAACTTTCCTCCAATCAAATGCTAATGAGATCTGGATGGCTTTCTACTAGACCTTCCAATAAGGTGGCAAACAACTCAAACAGTTCTCAATCAGCTCATTAGGTTGCCTATTTAAGGCTGCTTTCTCCAATGATCAGTGCTCTGACATCGAACTACCTTAGCGACACCTCCATTTCATCTAGCCAAAATTATAAGCCTTTTTCCAGTACTTTTAAGAGCACTGATCCAGCAGAAGCTCTTTCACACTGGCTAGCATTTACAAGCTGTAACGAATCCCAATGATGAGATATGAGGATCCTATGCAGACAAAGGAGCGGGTAGATATCGAATCAGGTGTAAAATCCAAAACGTCAGACGAGTTCGTAGTCGAAAGGCAAAAGTTAGTTCGAAAGCCAGAAGATACAGAGACAGGCATACAATCCTAAACAACAGGCGAGGTTCAAGGTCGAAGGGCAAAAGGGAAGTTCAGAAGCCAGGAGAAGTATCACAAGCGAGGTACAAACAAAGGCAAGGTAGACTCAATACTGAGCAGCGGGAAGCGGGTTAGGATGGTTTGAACTGCACTGCCTGCCGGACGGTAGGGCGTGAGCTGATGGATTAACACGTGCGGCGGCACTTGTTATCAACCCGTTGCTGGCACTGGTTAGCTTTTTTGTGGGTTGATCTCTGCTGGCTGGCGGTCGTGACATCAGCCCCCTGAAGACACAATCCACCCATTTCCTCCTTTTTCTCCAGCTGGCTTCACTGTCTTTTCTCTTAAGGCTCCTCCCTTCTAGCTTATTTACTGCCGCTAGCTAGGCAGCTATTTACTGCTGAAATTCAGCCTAGTTTTTACAGACAGCACTCACACAGCTATCTCACTTCTTCAGTCACCTACTTAAATCAGTCTGTCTGCTTCCTCTATCTCAGCAGACTTGCAGCCACACTCTCTGCTGAAGCCTCTCCAGAAAAACCTGTCTCTAAGTCCCGTGCTTAGGCTTCAGCAGCTGCTGTTGCAGAATAACCACTACATAGAGGTCTCCTCTTCCTTAGCTGCTGTGTAAGTACTGTAGGTACACCAGGATACAAGACAGAGCTATGTCATGAGAATGGTATTCTTAGACTTTTTTTCTACTTTGAGACTTCTGCTATAGGTTACTGGAGACAATGCATCTTGGTTTTTACATAAAACACAAAACATTTTTGTGAAACAGGTTCACTGTCTGTTCCTTAGGCTATGACAGTAGTTCACATATTAAGA
Source organism: Lepisosteus oculatus (assembly GCF_040954835.1). Taxonomy (NCBI): domain Eukaryota; kingdom Metazoa; phylum Chordata; class Actinopteri; order Semionotiformes; family Lepisosteidae; genus Lepisosteus; species Lepisosteus oculatus. The sequence continues at coordinate 29,978,728 of NC_090702.1, forward strand.
CTGCTACAGTAAGTCTATTGAGCTTCCTCTCCCTCTCTCCCAGTAAGATTGGAAGCTGTTCTGATTCTGGCAGGTGTGGGAATTCTGGGATTGTATTTGTTTTTTGGGGAAAATGTGTGTCTAATCCCAGAACATTTCTTGCAGTGCAACAGAATGTGGATCTCTGTCTCTGCATCTGTTTGCTGGCAGTGGGAGCACAGCCTCTATGGAAGGCAGGTCTGATGGTGTCACCCAGTTTTTTGGGCCAATCTGTGGTCACTGAAGCTTTAGTTCATCATGATCTATTTCTCCTCGCTGTCTCTTAGCCTGCTCAAATGCTCAATTTGTGTATATTGTCTTTTTAAGGGTCCTGTGGTTTGTGTTGTTTCACCCTTTCTAGCCCTCCAGAGGTTTTTGGAATTGGAGAAGGATATGACAGTATGTTCTTAATATACTTCTAAGCTTTATTACCCACCACAAAAAGTCCCTCTGTAAGTGCCTCCAAGGATATGCAAAGTAAGATAAGTGATGTGTGCACTTTTCAGATGACTAAGCAAATACAGTAAATTAATAGCCAGTAGTAACTGACCTACAGTAAAAATGACAGAGAAGAAGCAACACATGATAACAATGACACACCTGGGAGGGATGTTAAGTTTACATCTTTAAATCATGTTGCTTTAGTACCTGTGTCAAGAAAAGACAAGCATACTTCTGTCAGACACCAAGGATCACTTTCCATCCAATTAGCATTTATTGAATCAGCTAAATTACTTCTACCTAATTTTAGCATTGTGGTTGGTTAAAAATAATCTTCCAGCTATCAGCTATCAGCTATTAGCATGTGGTATTATTAAACTAACAGAACAAAGGCAATAAAATATAAGATTCAATTATTTTCTGTATTGCTGCAAGATGATTTCCAATCTACTTTTGATATGTTTAATTTTCAAATAACAAACCTCATGTTAACCTCATGTGAAAAATAACACACAAAATTTACTCTTTGTCATTATTTTATAAACATCAACTAGCAATATCTTTTAATATCTTTGTGTGAAAAGTAAGTGCACCTTTAGTTCTACCAACTCAAGAAGGTATGTAATGTAGACTCAAGTGCACAACATGTGCAAATGATTTGTTGATCATCAGGAAATGATTCCACCTGTATATAAAATCCGAAACTTTGTCTGGCTAAGAGAGGGGTGGAGTGGTGGCTAAGGATCTGTGCTTATGGCTGGAAGGTTGCTGGTTCAAATCCTGTGGCTGGCAGAGGAATCCTACTCCATTAGGCCCCTGAGCAAGGCCCTTAACCCCACCTGCTCCAGGGGTGCTGTGCAATGGCTGACCCAAATCTTCTCTCCCTGTGTTTCTGTGACTCTTATGGAGAGCAAGCTGGGGTATGTGGAAAAGATTAATTCCTAATGCAAGGAATTGTATATGGCTAATAAAGTGATCTAATCTTATCTTATCCGTTTGTAAAAATCATCTGGGAATCAGTCTGGGAAGGGTTATAAAACTATTTTCAAACAATTTAAAGTTCATCATTCCATGATAATAAATATAATCTACAAATTAGAAAAAATTCAGTTTGGCTTTTAATGAAGAATAGCCAGAAGGAAATCCCTGCTCTCTAAGGAGAACAATGCTTCACAATATATGCTTGCAAAACAGCATTTGAATGAAAAACAAGACTTCTGGAACTATGTGCTCTGGACAGATGGGCTAAAAGTGGAGTTGTTTGGCCATAATGCAAATTGCCATCTTTAGCTAAAAACAAAATCTGTCTTTGATCATAAGAGCTTCATACCAGCCATCAAGCAAAATAATGGGCCTGCTTTGTTGCCTCAGCACCTGGATGAATTGCTTTCATTGAGCCTTCCAAACATTCCACAGTATACCAGGGTACTCTAGAGGAAAACATGAGATCATGTGTCCTGTAGCTAAAGATAAATCCAAAGTGGATCATGCAACAGGATGGTCCAACACGCACAAGCAAATGTATGATAATGATTTTGCAATGGCCAAGTCCAAGTCCAGACTAAAACCCAACTGAGATGCTGTTGAGAGACCTAAAGAGACCTGTGCATACAAGAAAGCCCTCAAACACCATAGAGTTGAAGCAGTACTGTAAGGATGAGTGGGACAGAATTCCCTTGATGGAAAAAAGAGGGAAATCTATCCATGTAGTGTGGACTAAGGTTATCAATATTTTATGGGTAGATTTCAGAGGATTTAGACATGCAAATGTAGTACTTATCAAAGTCAGCTTTGAGAAGCATGATTAAAAGCTATTATTGTTGAAAAATTACTGTGACAAATAATAATGTGGATAAAGTAAATCAACACAGAATACACACAACTTGTATAACCACTAACCTACTGAGACTTTAAAAAATAAGGAAAAGAATAAGGATATTATTGTTTAATAAAATGATCAGAATAAATCATCTGAATATGTTAAAGCCACTTTATATTAGAGTGGCATGGAAAAAACAATTTAAATGTTTGAGACTACAGCAGTGGAAAGAAGGTCATTTTTTGTAATTTGGATGAAAGAGTTATTTCTTTCCTAAAGCAGATTAAAAATCTTAGATTTTTTTTCTGGACTTGGATACATCTGATGGAAATAGGCTATTTCCCAGGCTCTGAAGTTTGATGTAATGAATTGCTTTTTTAGACATTTCCCTTCTTGGCAGCTTCAGAGGGTAAGAAATAGCATAGGAATTATCCTACTTAAAGTATATTTAGTTTAGAAGAATTATTGAGACTCTTCCTCTGTGCAAGCTGAGTGAGATCAGAAATGTTCTACATATCTTCAAAAGTCATACAGAGACTGATCACACAAATTAAAGAAGACCTTTGTTTTATTTCTTGGGCATTCTTATGAGTGCCAATTTACTAAATGTTATTGAAGTTCAACAACAGAGTGAAGGCCTTGTATAAACAGTGTAGCTGGATGCCAAGTTAATCTTGGTCTTTCAAGACAAATGGATGGCTTTGTTCCAGGACCAGCTTTGCCTTCAAATCCCTGAAGCTGCACTGAAATTTTAGCCGTGTAAAGAGAATCTTAGCAGAGCAGGATTTGACAAAAGATGACATTGGCTTGTAAGTTTTTTGGTGATGACGCTCTAGGGAATCCATTATATGCCTGTCACAGTATGTTAGCAGAGACACCAAGCACTTTCATGTGTGGATTAACTTTTGCTCATCACAGATAATAGATCATTGGATTCACTAATCCATTCCCTCCATTGATTTTTTTCTTTTAATAACTTTATGCAAGTAAAGCAAATTTTAATAACATGAAGTTGCTGACATCCAAGAAAAAGGTTTTGTTTAGCAGAGCTGATCTAAATATTTCCCTATAACTCTGATATGATCTCAGAAAATTATAATTGTTTTTTTAATTACTGAGTAGCAGGTATTAATAAGTGAACCAGCAAACAAGTTATAAAAATGTTTTGATAGAAATTGTATTTTACACTGTTTTGCACTCTAACGTTACAGATACTACATTCTTTCTCCTGCATTTTAAGCATGTTTAATGTAAAGTGTTCATCATAAATACCTTGTTGTTTATTATACAGCATTAGAGTCCACATTTAGAAATACCTTTTAAAAAATTCTCAAACCATGTGATTGAATGTTTTCATTCCATAATCTCAAAATATTAATCTAACCAGGTACACAAAATTGACCTAAACGATTACCAAGATGCCAACATATTAGCTAATGGCTGATTCTATATTGTTATAGCTAAGCTTCCATTCCATTGGATTCAAAGAGACAATTAAGATATGTACAACAGTTGAACCATTATTTACGAATACTCTAAGTGAAAGGAAAGAAGTATTATTTTTAATCTCTCCAAGCCCATTGTTTCTCATTTCACCTCTCACGGCCACGACCACACTAATCTCTCCGTCTGTGTTCTCAAAGACGGTTTTCCGAACTCATACATCAGAAAGACCACCGAAACTAAAATTATTCTGCAGTTAGGATCACACATTCTCCCTTCCCTTAACGACAGATTACTGTTCTTTTAAATTTTCTCCATTCATTGGAAGTTTCATTTCACACCTCTCTGCACCCATTCTGACTTCACACCTCTTGATTGGCCTCTCTTTCTGTCCCCTGCTCCCGCCTCTCACTCCTCCTCTCTCCCAACCTTTGTTCTCCCGCTACTTTACCTTTGCCTACTGCCCTGTCTCTCTCACACCTGAAGAAGGCTCCACGGCCGAAACGTTGTGTTCTCTTTCTTCTTTTTTTCAGCATGGAATAAACCTATTACTTGTTCCTTTGCAGCCTACGCATGCTGACGCAGCTACCCACCTGAACTACTTATTTTTAATCTGCCATGTAAAAGAAAACCCACTTAATAAAAATGTTTTAACTGCGTTAGCAAGATTTTAGGGGACCACACTAGAGCAACGATTAGCACTTCCTCCACACTCTTTTGTCTTGACTTCCAGACTGGAGGACCTTGTGTATGAAAATTTCTCCCAGTGTCAAACTGGGTTTTCTCTCATTCCTAAAACATACTAGCTAGAGAAATGTGTTTGGGGTGGAGTACCTACTTGCATCTTACACATCAAGGAGAGGTTCCAGATTGCCATGAACCTTTGCCAACAATGAGCAGCTTTCTAATAATTGAATGATGAATCAATAGACAGATTATGGAATTTGTGGTACAATTAATAGAATGTACAGGTAGTGGACAAAAATAAGGAAATAACTGCGCAAATAAGGAACACCAAATATACTGAAAGCAAAGGTTTTCAAACAGGTGTGACTCATTTATTAATTTGGCAAATAGCACCCCAGCATGATTGGGTAAAGTATAAAAAATTAGACCATGCCATGCTATGGTTAGCATGGCTGCAAAAAGAATACCTCAATGACCTTGAAAAAAATAGAATAATAAAATACTTTCCCATCAATTGTCTACATTTGTTCCCACAAAACACATTTAAGATAATTATCATTTAAAATTGTAAAGTTTTAAACCCATTCATGCTGTTTAAATGAAATATTCACTTGGCAAGGGATTTCAGAGAGTCTTGAGTCTCAATAAAGAAAAACAGCATGGCTTCACCTTGTTAAAATTGCTTGCACGCTGATTGTGATGGAGCAAGCTGAGGTTTGGTTGTAGGTTCCTCCTAGAGAGTAAATTGGACACACCTGCCTTGATTGAATTGAATCAAGGCATTGAATGCATTGAATGACATCAGCTGGCAGCATTACTCCATTATAGGTTTGAAAGTTTAGAAAAAGATAATGAAGACTTGCAAGGTTTTGTTATGGATTGGATTTTAAAAAAGATAGATGGCTTCACAGTGAATTTAGCATTTGTTTTTCTTAATATGTGTTCCAGGATTAATTTGAGTTATCTATTGAGTAGAAGGTTAATGTTGTTTATAGTTGGAGACTGGGTGCCGGTGATTAAGGCAGGTAAGGTGTACCAGTAGGTCTCTGATACAGAGAATGTATATCTTTCTGTGAAGGGAAGACTGGTTGAGTGCTCCAGGTGCTCAGCAAACTCACAGTGACAGACCACCCAAAGGTGCCATCCTGTTTCAGGACTACAGCTTGCAGCTCAGTCCTCAGCATTCTCACACTTTTTAAGTAAAATAAATATAGTATTCCTGTTGATTTGTGCCCCTGTTATAGATTTGACTTGTGCCATTAGAATTCTCACATGTGTCCCCAGTTATTGTTTTTGGTTTCCCAACAAGGGAGGCAGGTACAGTATGGTCATTTTAGGAATATGGCAGTAACAACTATATAGCCATTGCTTTTGCATAAAGCTAGGGGAGACCTGTATTCTGGAGACTCGTACATCAGTGCTGAAAAAAGAGTGTGGTCAACTCAACTTTTGTGCTTGCCAGTGAACAGGAGCAGCAATGACTATTGCTGGCTCAGCTGATAAAGATCATTTTCAGCTGTAAAAATACAATCATCACACTGCCTCATTTCTCAGAAGATGTTTTTGTGTCCATAGTTCTAAATATTCACATCTAAAAGGTCCCAAGACAAATGCCAGGCTTTTGTTTATAACTTAAAGTTTTCTGATGACTCTCATTTTTCATCAGAAAACCCCTTCCTTAAACTTAATGTGTCAAAATCCACAAACATTATCATAAATTCTAGAAAGCAACAACTTTCATTGAATCTTTCTTAATATTTATTGTGATAGCCTGGTTTGGTAACCCTAATACACACTATAAAAACAGACTGAGCAGGACTGCGAAGGTATCCAGCAAACATCTCCAAGTTTCAAATACTCTATTTACATCAAACAAATAGGGCAGAAGGTCAATATAATCATGGACTGTCATGACCACTTCTTGCACAGTGAATTTGAGCTCCGTCCATCTGGGCATCAATTTAGGCTACCTAGGTTCAAATGCAATAGAACCAAGTTATATTTTATTTCCATGGCTATTAACCTGCTGAATTTGGACAATTCATTGTGTATTTTAGTTATATATTTATAGATTTTTCTTTCTTATCCTACATGTATGTCTCTTATTTGTTAAAAGATTCATGTTGTGTTCAATTTATTGTGTTATGTCCTTTACCTGTGTCCAAAGTAAATTTCCCATCTGGGACAATACAAGTAAGTTGTCCTAGGTTAGCTGAGTTGTGAGGTCTTTTTTTTTAGTAAATAGCAACTGAAGTGAAATTGAAAGTAACTGGTGATTCAAAGGTTTATTTTTAAATGTGTTCCCTTGACTCTGCCTTTATAAGGATTTTCAAACAATTAATTCATGTTTTAATGCCAGCCTTAGTTTGCCAGACAATAAGCAGTTTTGAAATGTATGTATTGTGGAAGAGCTCCTTATGTTATTACAGCTGTATCAGTGAGTTATGTTGACTGTGTTCAGTGTCAACTGATAACCACCTTCTACCAATGTGCAGGATGTTAAGCAGACCATAGTTTATCTCTTGGCTTGATACATATGCTATGAATTGCCCTGAGAAATGATGACCATTTGTGTTGGTTTGTAATTTTGTATTGTGCCTATTTTCACTGCATAATTTCCAACAATCTGGAGATAGAACTGGTAAAAATCTCGAATGCGTTTTAAGATTAAAACATAATTTGTGAAGTGAAAGCTTCTAATAACATTATTATTTTTAAGTCATTTTGTATAAACAAAAGCACATGGATGAAAAGATATTTAATTAGTTCTTTTTGGAATATAACCAATTGATATGAATTATTGTAATTTTCTTTTTGATTTTCATGTATATCAGTACTGTTTTAAAAATCCATATTTCTGTATAATGTCGCAGAATTGAATTGAAATCATGCATAATAGTACAAACTTGGCTCCTAATATTATCAAGGATTCCTGTTATCAGCTGTTTAGGATATTTTGATTTCAGAAAACTGTAAATTCAGAAATGGAAAGGAAGTGTATGGAGCTTCCTGAAGATGATAAGAAACAGACACATATTCATTAATATGCTAAAGGACTTCTTTCTTCTAGAATGATGCTGGGTCAGCACTTTAAAAGCTGGGATTCTGGCTCTTTGTCTTTGGATAGCCTTTGTGGAGTTGAATTTAATATCTGAGTTTCACTTAAAATTGTTTCCACTTATTGTAACCATCTGTCCCGTGAAGAATGGCTGTATAAAGTACTACTGACATCTTTTTTTTTTTGGAAGCTTTCAGAGTTCATAGTATAGGTCTATAGCATAACATTAGATATAATGTATTAGGAATAGTGTTCCAATAATTGAAACAAATTATATTGTCTAATGTTTTTTAATGCTTTAGACTTTGGATTGAATAACTTATGAGGAATCTTCTACTGCTATGCCCATGTGTTTTTGGTAATGGTTTTGGTTAGTTTAATGACTGTTTAAAAGCACAATCTCAGATTTGCGATGAAGCAATACTTACATAGTTCTGGAAAATAACCAGAAAAGTTCAGAGGCTGTGTTTGACAGGTTCAGTTTTGTATTAGAGTTAAGTTGTACCTTATAAAATAATAAACTGCAAATGGTCATCATGACTTTAGAACAAAACATAAATGTTTGGCAGAGTACACAAAGTTTTCTAGGGATCGTTTTTGTATCAGAGCCCAGTCATTTTTCTCAAGCAATTGGCCAGAAGCCATGATTCTATTGAGAGCAGACACATTAGAGATTAAAAACACAACTCCATATTATCACTGTTTTCAACTTTTGTCACCATTACACCAATTTTCAGCATGAGCATACCTGCAAAAGATTATTTTAGGTGGGTAGAGAATAGCCAATATAGACACTATTTGGCCAAGACTCTACACTCCAGGTACCTGTTACTCTCACGAGAATCTTTCACTGTAATAGATTGTGTTTTTGAGATGCAGAAAATGTGAACCCAGGAACTAGGGAATTAATTGAACATGAATCATGTTTCTCTTTCCATTTCTCTGTCTTTGTCTGCTTCATTTTCTTAATACAGAAAAATGTGGTTTTCAAACAATGGCATTTGGAGTCTTTCATTTAAAGAACAAACAGCTTTTTGAACAAAATGCATTTCTCAAGTTTGCAATTGTGTCATTTTTCATCGATTTTTTTCTGTTTTAATTTTCCAAATTTCAAAATCTTTGTGATGACACACCAAAAAACCTAGCTCTAGGCATTAACAATCTTATTGTTGCTTTTTTTTGTAATTGTTGCTGAGTTGGCTTTATAATGCCTTCATAACTGCTACACAAGATGATAAAATCCTATATGTATTGCTTTACAGAGGTGCAAGTGATAACCTGTGCTAAGAGGTCATGAAATTTGTTTTAGCATCATTTATAGTACTTGGCATGATACAATTCTTGACTTCCTATGCACACTTTATTCCATTTGCACATGTCCCTGAAAAGCATTATGCTTGTATGCATTATGAAGGGATTATTAAGACATAATCCAGAAACATTCAAATAAAGCATTTCTACATTTTTCTCCTTTTCATCTGCATCTCTCTTTATTCTTCTTTCGTCTGCTATTGAAACAAACTGCAAAGAGCTGCGACATGAAAATAAGAAGGTTTGCAAGTGAGAGGAGCACATTCAGGCCATCTAGCTATTTTACTAGTAGCTGATTGATCCTAAGACCTCTTCCAGCCATTTCTTGAAAGAAATACAGATATTGGCTTCCAAAGTATGGCTGCTAACTTGTTCCAGATTCCTATAACCTTTGAAAACAAAGACAGCAGCTTATTCATTGCAGTCTATTACCTTCAGACATTCAATATGCTAGATGGGCTGCAAAGCTTCCTCTCATTTGAAACCTAATATTTTTATGACAGTACACAAAAAGTGCATATGAATTATAGAGAAGTGTGATGTACATGCAATTTTCAAAGATGTTTATTTTATAATGACTTAGTCTTAATTCAAAATTCCAGAAATTAGACATTTAGTAATTAGTAATTGCCTTGAACAGAACAGAAACAAAGATAATGAAACTCCCTTAACTGAAATGAAAAGTCAGTTAGGGGAGTGAAGCATCACTGAAGACACAAGAAGAGAATAGACAAAGAAATGTGGTTTAAGGCACCAGAAGCTAATGAATGCCTACAGTTTATGTGCACCTGTCTAAGAGAACCAGAATCAGAATGGTAGAAATCAGTTCTCTCGAAAATGAAATCATACATTTGGTGAGCATAAAAAGTGACACTACCTTGTCAGATAAATGTAAATTGTATTTTTTTCTTGATCTATGTTACTTATAATGATGTAGTAAAAGTGAAACCCAGATTAAAAGGAGTTGTTAAACCGAATTCTGGGAGGAGGCCAAATTGTAATTGTGCTCTTCCTCTCTCTTATGTATAAATACAGTGCTTCAGCTGCTGATTACTCCTTTGTGTAAATCTTTTCTAGCACCCATCACATTGTCACCCTTGCAGCAGCCTCCCTGGTTTATTCCTTACAAGTGAAGAGGCTGTGTCATTTCTACAGCAAGGCAAGTTAATACCAAACACTGAAAAGTATGCTGTCTTTATATTTATTGTATCGTTCTGTTAACTTTGATCAATCTAATCAAATTATATTGGGGTCAGCTGTAATGAAGACATTCTACTCTGAGAAGACTAGATATGTTTGGTATGTCTAACTGTGTTTAAGTGCATTTTGATGTAATTCCATGTTTAGTTAAATGCAGAGAAAGCATATATCAGTTATTCATTAGAGATTTTCCATGGAAATAAACCATAGGGCACTAATTAAATTAAAGGCACCATTACATTGCTGGAAGCCTTATCAGTATGGTAAAGATGGGACAGGGTGTCTTAGATAAGGAACTGATATTGCACAAATTTATGTCAATCAGTGTTCACAGAATTAACATTAAACTCCATTGCTAGCAGGGCTATTCTTAACAATTTTAATATGTTTAAAATGCCTCACTGTGTAGAAATTGAATATACTGTACAACTGGGTTTATTATAGGGACAAGTAATAGGTTTATTCCATGCTGAAAAGAGAAGAAAGAAAACACAAAGTTTCGGCCATAGCGCCTTCTTCAGGTGCAAGCAGTGAGCAGTGTGGGTTTATTATATGTCACTTGGCACAGGAAGTGCTAAAGAACATTATGTTAACTGTGAAATGCTGTTAAAAATAACATACAGTAATACACTATATAACTATACAATAATAATACTACATAGTGTGAAATAACACTGTAGGATGTGCATAATGTTTCAGTTCACTTATTTAATATAAGAATACTGCATTGCTCATTTTAATGCATAATACTGTACAGTACATGAAGTATAAAGCAAGAAAATTAGATTTGACAAATTTTGGATTAATATCAAAATTGCCTACTTTTGATTTTTTAGTTTTAGCAAAACAAACTATATTTACTGGACTGAAGGGTGATCAGCATGGTTCTAATTTTATTCCCCCATGTATGGACTTTTCATGGGGAAAAAAGCCTTCTTACACTACATTTCCATTTGATTTAGATTTATTGTTGTAATTCATCATGCAGGCTGCCTAATCCACTGAAAATCTTTCTCCCAGTTGCAAGAAAATCATACTAGCACCATGCTGGAACATTCAGTGAAGATGTGTTGTGTGCTCCCCTGATATATTTCCTCATTACATTTCCCCTGTTTTGGCTTTGGAAATCCTTTTCAGTAGCTGTTCAGCAGAAATTGTTATCCTAAACTGAATAAAAATGTAAGAATCACATAGAATGCAAACAATTGGATATACAATGAGTAAGAACTGAAAGAGATGCAGATGACATATAATTTTTCTTTAAAGGCAAATGCCAGGATGACTAAACTGAATTAGTTTTCACAGAACAATAGCACAAATCTTCACACAGCAACAGAGAAAAGGCTTATGTTCCTATTGCCTGTTGTAATTTAGTTTTCATTGGCTGAACTTGTAAATAGATTGGGGTCTTTTGAACCATCTCATTTTGTCTGGTTGGTGAATTAATTAAGTGTGAGTAACCAAATACAAATGTCACTAAGTGGCTATTTTGACGTACATCAATCAGCATGTGACAATCAGGTGGGAAGAGTCGAGGCTTATCTTGCCTCTGAAGTCTGTGTATGTGAGTCCTACTTATATCTGAAGCATGGTGTTATTTTCATGGGCTAAAGAGGATTAGAAAAACAATGATTTCTCTGAAAGCTGAGAAAGAGCTGCATGCAATGAATTTTAAGACTGGAGAAGGTTGAAGGATTTCAGTTCTCAGGCTTCTTAGAACACATGATAGGAGAACACAAATCATAAAAAGGTAAATTCATTGAGTGACGGTTGAAGTTTACAATGGTCAGCAAAGAAAATCATTGCTTAATCCCTGATACTTTGATGTTTGTGAACATAATATATAACACATATTTTAACAAATTAGCTATGTGCAATTGTTAAGTAGGAAGGGCTGGTCCTAGCTTTTTGTGGGCCATAAACAAGACTTTGGAAAGCAGCACCTCCAGAACACGAATTTGCACATACTGTACACTACTGTTACCATCTCCTAACACAGCCTTATTTTACTACTTAGAACAATAAAATTATATAACTACTTGTAGAAAACTTTAATTCACCAGATTTGAAGAACACATAATGAATAACGTATAAACAAGATTGTGAGGCATACAGTACATTTTACAGAGATTATGTATTTTAACATTGAAAATATTAAACAATTAAAAACAAATAATGATAAACTGGATCTCTGTTACTTCCAAATTTTAGTAAATCATAACTTAAAAATTACTGCATTGAAACCTACAGTATGTAAAAATGAATTGCAGAAATAAAAAATTAAATTAAATAAAGCATCAAAAACAAGTGCACTCGGTAACAAGGGAGGTGAGCTAGGTAAGGCTTAGCAGATGGTAAAGTTTTATTTTAAAAAAAGATCGGTAAATCAATTTGTCTATATTTTCAAGCTCAGCTATGTTTTAATCATACCTGAAAAGTTCCTCTCTCCTGCGGCTCCTGCCGCTGTCACTTGGAGAGAGATTGCAATCCAAAGTTTAGAAAACCCCCTTTAATGAAATACAGGAGAAACCAGAAGGAAAACAATGCATTTTAATACCAATTACATCTAATCGTCTTTTGTACTGTACATTCACTTTCGCAATTTCGATTGGTCAGGCAGCACCAATATTTAGCCTGACGCAACTTGTGTACACTTGTGGAAAGCATGAATCTGTTAATGTCTAAGACCGTGTCTCAAATCTCGCACTGCGCCCTAAGCCTTTCCTTCAAGTCTGCATTTCTGTGATGTAGCGCAAGAGTGGACTTAAAGGGTGCGAGAATTTGTAGGGGCACCATTACAAAAAGGTAAGGGACATCCTCACGTGATGTCACTCGTTGGTTACATGGCTCACTGTCAAGATGCTTTCTGTTGATGATGCTTCTTTTACAGTGGCTATGTGCATGTTGGCCGATATTTTTTTAAAATATATTTTTTAGTTCTTCGCTCGCAATTTGATGATGTTGAATGTCATCTCGTCTATCCCTGCACAAAAGTAGTGACACATCGTTGAGCAAGCTCGGCTCAAAGCAGTCGAAGTAAACTAAAGAAACCTTGGCATTATTGTTGTTTATTCAAAGCTTTGTACTGCTAAACACATTTTATCCCGTCTATCTGGTACAAAAATGACAGTACGAGGAACATAATGTGTGAGGTCATAACTAAACGAGGTCAACTTGGCAATACCGCAAAGCTTTGTACTATTAAATATGTGTACTATTAAATATTCTATGAACAAAATATATCGCAGGTAAACAAATATTCATCCGTCGAAATGAGGTAATGAACTTTACGCCAAACTTCGTAGCTAGAATACCTAAAGTATGAATCTTAAATAGTCAAATAAATCTTTTTTACATCAAATGAGGTTTAAAACTGTAAAAAAGTTAATTTTACTAATACGTGAATGTTATATTCTCCATGGCAGCTTCTCTCCTCTTTGATAGCCTATAACATGAAACGTCACCATTCTGCAAAGAACTGGGGGTGATTCCCTTTAGCGGAGTCTGCTCCAATGCAGAGAATGGTGCATTAAGGATGCTATGGGGGCACTCGTGAGCACACTTATGACACACAAATTTAGAAATGGGACACCCAAGCCCTTGGAGACTTCAGCAGGATTGCACATATGGAAGGTGCAATTCCACAAGTGTGCATATTGGGACACAGCCTAATAAAACACCTCAAGCAGTCTGCATGTCAAGCTTGTCTACAATTTGCTAGTTACATGGATCTGACAGACTCAAAACCAAATTAAATACAAATGATTACATGATTGCACATATTGTGCATATTGTGTATTATTACAATGACCTGATGTAGCATACCTCAGTTTTGAGTTTGCTTATCCTGCTCTTCTTTTCTGTGCTTCAAAAACATGTACTTGATTATGACTGGTCATTGACACAGCTTCCATTAGGATAATCCACAGCTGCAACAGTAAGAGCTACTACTGTATAATCGCTCTTACTGTATAAAGTTCCTCAGTCAGCAAGTTGCATTCACATGGACTGAAAGCTGAGTCTTACAATCCAGAGTGACATTGACTGGGTGCATACCCTGCTGTTGTGCAATACGAATAGAATAATAGTGAAGGTAGGCAGCAAAGTTAACGGTGCACAACAACTACAGATGGCAGACGCCTGTACATAACAAGTAAGGCTAGTATAATTATTAACTGTCATGCCACCCATTTCACAGTGAACATGAGCTCCTTCCATTAGGGCATTGAATTGGACTAGAGTATGTACATGTATATTTAAGTGCAATAGAAATATGTTATGTTTTATTCTCATGATTATTAACCTGCTCAATTGGGACAAGTTACAATTAGTTATATTTTATTTTCATGTACTGTACAGTATGTATCTTCTGCAATGGACTGAATCACCTCCAGGGTGCATTGTGTCTTTTCTCATTGCTTGCCGCGATAGGCTCCAGCTCCCCTGCAACCCTCAGTTAGAAGAAGGTCCAAAATGTACACTGTAAATGATGTGTCTATTTTACTGCATGTACCATACCGTAAGAGCCAAGCAGGTTTAGGCAAGATAGCAGCCTTGTCTGAATCACGTTCCCCAAGAAGCTCTGGTGGAATGACCTACTGCTCTTAGAACCATTGTTGGATGACTATAGGTAAGGTGACAATTTAAAAACCAGGAAGTGACGGCTTTCTGGGCCAGTGAAAAAGTTTTGTTTTGAAGAGTCTCAGGGAGACTGAGCTGTGTAAAGGGTCTTGGTGAGACTGAATTGTTTTGAAGTCGGTAGGCAGCTTAGCTGCTAATATGCTAGAGAGGGACTTGAAGAAGTTGAATCAGTAGTTGAAGAGGGGCTTAGGTTTTTGTTTTGGTGTTTGTGGTGTTTTTGGATTGTTCCCTGCACTGTAAATACATAGCTGTTTTAGCCTTCCAGCTCTATATGCGTGTCTGTTGTTCTGGACCAACCTATTTTAAAGATCCTGTTACAACATGACCAATAGACTGTCACAGTATACAGTATATGCATATAGTACTTCATCAGCCTCAGATTTTTGTTTATTTAATAGAAATACTGTAGTCTCACCATCACTGACATCATAAATCATACACAGAAAATCTTTTAAAACTGTAATCATTCTCATAAACTAACTTCACATGACAATACAACATTTTCTGTTTTGATCTGAATAAAAATAAAACATGCAATGACCTCTTTCATAATTTAGCAATAATGAATGTGAACTCCAGGAAAATATCAAATTAATGGCATCCAGTAGCCCCCCTTATTACCTTACCTTATGACCTTATTACCCTTTAATTAATAAACCATAACATTCACAGCAGAGATTCAGGAGATTCTTCATAGATAAAAAAATGATGCCTTTGAATGCTTTTATTTTCAAAACTGTTTCATGAGACTACTGATTGCTCAGGTGTTGATACAGATCAGTTACAGTGATAATTCAAAATTCACAAAAAAAGTATAAATATTAATATCTATGAGACTTAAATAGTAAGTGTTCTATTCAGTATTACAACAACCTATCATTATACTGGTTCTTTATCCCGTCTATAACTTTATCATTTATTTTATACTATGATATAATACAAATTCATAATGCCATTAAAAGATGCTGAAGGGCATAAAAGAAACAAATGAGTTGAATAACACAAAGCCTCTTTAGAACTAGCAATATAACAGTCAAGCCTGGCATTTTGACTTGTCCATTACTCACACTTAGAAAATGTTGCTGGTTTTTGTTGCCAGGAAACAAATCACTCTTCCTGTGTATGGCCTAAAAACATTTACTTTTTTCTTGCAGTAGGTCAAGGATGACCTAACTACATTAATTAGACCATCTCTGCATAATAAGTAGGTTTTCAGGCAGACATGTTATGATTTAATTATACACTTTTATTTCCTCTCTAAGAAGTATTATGTGATTTAAAGCATTATTTTGCTGAAATGTGGGTATTTCAGTTACAGAACAAAATGTAGAAAAATAGTTTATTTCTGAATAATAATGGAACTCACTTAACTATAATAAGTACAATAATAATTGCTACTGTACAATATATTATCATCACTATTGTTGATGTAATAATACAAATAAAAGAAAATGAAGAAACATAAAAAGTTTAAGTTTTATTGCTATTGGGTCGCAGACAAAGTTTGTTCTTGTTGAGGTACTTTCAGAAATATTTTCTGTGCATTTGGACTACTGTATTTATAAATTACTAAAAGAGAAACAGGTTTTTCATTTTTTAATCATAAGAGGAATTCAGTAGTGAACAAGGAATATTTGTTGCCATGACAATAACTAGTACTATTAGAATTCCAGCATTGAAAAAAGAAATAGGCAGGGAACTGTAACTTAAGAAGTTTCAAAAGTAATAGTAATTAAGTACAATATTAAGTGATGAAAGAAGTCAATTTCTGCTTTACATATTTGGGTCATGCATCTGTGTAAAAGTCTGATTTCTTGAAATTAAAAGATTAGTTTTTAATATAATCACATTTTGAGCACTAAAACAGTCTGTGTGCCATTTTCATAACTGGTGTCTGATGGTTTATGAGTATTTGCTAATATTACTCTTGTTACTGTATCTTTTAACAATTCGTGGAGAGTTTAGAAGAGTCCTGCCACAAATGTCAGGTAATGTAAATTTGTTGATTCCAGCTGCCTTTCTGCTTTACAATTTCCTTGTGGTTTTATGCTTACTTGTGGATTAATTGATAGATAAAATTAATTAAGAAAAAAGCTACAGTATGTAAAACAAAATTTGAATGCTTATAAATTAGGAACATTTTGGAAAATGTGTCAGTTTCTCATATATGTCTGTAAATTAACATCATTAGTAGTCAGCTATTTTATAACTATATATGAAATACTGTTGGTGCATATTCCTTTCATAGTTTCCATTGAACATCATTCTTGGTGGGTTTCACGGCCCCAAGTGTCTAATGGTAAAGGGGTGTAACGTTTAGGATGATTTGGATGCAGGTGAGTTTCTGGTGAGAGACAGGAAGTGTGACAACAAGTTTTGGTGCAAAAGTGATTTTAAAGTGAATAAATGACTGGTACGTGAATAGGACACTAACACATAGGGAAAGGGAACTAGAACGGTGCCAAAGAAAAGAATATAAACAAAATGGAGCTGGCTAATAAAGTGAGGGAAAGCTGACCTATGTACAAAAACAAAACCTGAAACACTCGGTCTTCGGCGTCTTCTAACACCCTGGCTAACCTTCACTAACTACCCAAAACCATACAAGACAAAAGGCACTCACCCGTCCTAAACTAGTGTTACCAACACAAATATCAACTACGTGTGTAGAATGTACCCTTAACAAACCCTTAACACAAAAGTTCGCACAAATACACAAGTGAACTACGAATACAAATAAGAGAAAATGAGAGTAGACACAAGGAATAGGGTACAAAAGGGCACTTACTGTAGGCTGATATAATATGTTTGGGCAAGGTAATGGCAAAATACAGGATAATACCTACAAACAAAAGTACAAGGAGACGAACACAAACCAACAACGCTGAAGCTATATGGAAACACACACGAAGCGAAGCGAACAAAAACGGAGTGAAATGAAGCCTTAGCAAAACGCAAGTGAAACGAACCTGAGCCGAGCAGAACAGAAGTCAAGCAAAAGGCTCCCTCATTCTGAAAACCTCCAAGTTAAATACTGAATAAGCTGATTTCTGACTGGTCGAGAGTTGATTGAAGATGATATAATCCGAAAACAATGGTGTAATGATGGACCAATGGAGGAGGGAGAACAATCAAAGTCAGGATGTGTGGAACATAGCAACAAAAAGACACATGGACCACACACCTATCCAGTTAATAGTTATTGGAAATCTGCACACATACTGTAGACTCATAGCTATGGTTTACTCATTGTCATGTTTAGAAACTGGCCCAGTGAAGGCCTCAGTTTAATGAAATTTTAGGGGCAATTACGAGTGATAATAAAGTTTACACATAATTTTACAAACTCTGAAAATATTGCTGGTAGGTCTCAAAAGATTTATTGATTTTACTTATTCTTCCTGTGAAAGACAAAATTGATTTAACAGCTGGAAAACCAACATACAGTTATTCTGTCCCCCCTGTCCACCTACCATGTTGTATTGTTATCTTACCGCTTTCAAGCACTTTCAAAATCCAATCTAAAGTAGCAAATAGATGTCCCAGAATAATACCTTATCTCCTTGATATTACCTCTTTGTAACTTATTAATGTTTACCTGACAGTAATGGTGGGTTGGTGTTTTTTTGCTGTCTTAGGCCCACAAGATAAAAACAAAATAATAAAATATGGGAAAAGAACAATACTGCAATGAACATGTTCTGATATACAACATCACCAATATCGTCTGAGTTGTTATTGTTAATTTCTTGAAAACAGATTTTAATCAGCATTGGACTGCTCAAGTTGTTTAACCAAATTCCTAGAGAGATTCTAAAGAAGTGGTTGCTATCAATGAAGTCTATTGTTCAAGATGAAAAATCAGTTACATTTTCAATGTCCTCTACTATGTCTTTTTTGAAAAATAGTTTATTTCATTTTCCATCAAAGAAAAAAGCATACTATACATATTGAGCTAATGTTACAAGTCTGGTCTTTTATTTGATAGAAAAATAACATTATAGATTTTTGTACTATGTCATTTCCATTTTTAAGTATAGATGTGCAGATGTTTAGTTTTATTGCCAATGGATAATTTCTTTTTGTGTTTTGACATTAAGACCAACAATGATAACTGAACTTTGTTAGCTTTAATTACATATACTGTACTGTAGCAGGTGCTGTTGTTCTTTTTAGAAGTCATTCCAAAACATTTTAGATAACATTATGCATTGTCTGTAATATGAAATAAAGTACAGATGCAACCACTCAGAATGTGTGGTATTTCTTCCTAATATGGCAAAAGTAGTGCAGTGCGTTTTGGTACGCAATTCACTGGCCAAAGACAATCAATAGGTGGCACGTGTGGTGCATTAGATGTTAGTGAAACAAATTGCTTCATTTAATCTGTTTTCTACTGTTCATGTTTATATCCACTTTGGAATATTAATATGGAGTTTTACAACTAAAGGGAAATTTCGGTAGCAGAAAACAAAAACAGAAGTATAACATAATATATACCTAATTAATGTAATGTTCCAATATAACCACCATTAATTAGTTAAGGACTTTGATCCATAAAATGTTTATGAAGACGGTGGAATACGGTGTGTACTTTGTTTTTTATATTTAGTTACCACTACCATCTACCGTGTTTACATTAATTATATATTATGAATGAGACAATATGACTTTAATGCCACTACAGTACAGTATGTGTGAAATATATTTATCATAGTCAAAATTTAAAGTTAAATTATCCCGATTACTCGTGCTGAACTTTTCATTAATACACAATATAGATTATCTCAATGCAAATGTAAACCTTAAAGAAGCACATCTGTTCACATAAGCCACAGCGGAATAATAAACTATATTTCACACGTGGAAATAAGTAAGGTTGCTTTTTTGAAATAGCACTACTTTCTTTTTTAAATTAATCTAATATTTAACATAATATAATACATTGTTTAAAATAAGTAAAAGTCTATTCAGTATACAACTGAAATTGTATAACTGTAAAAACATTGTCCGTCAGAACTGACTGGGATTCGAAACCAGATGTTTTCTAGTGACAGTCAAACTGCTTTTACATGCCATGTTAAACATTCAGTGCTCCATCTGGTGGTTTTACAAAGTAGTGCAGTCCCACAACAGAATATTTTATTAAATGTGCAGTGGTCTGTGGTGCCTGAGGAACGCACAGCGCAATGCACTGCATTATCTGGCATGCATTCTGAATGGTAGGATCTGTATGTGTAAGTCATCAGACACATTTATCTAATTTTGTTAATTTGCATAGAAGCCCACCAAGGGAAATGGGCTCTCAGGTTCCCAAATGCAAGCGTTACTTAGCTACAACAGCTTTCTACAAACAACTGTTGTTGTTTGTATTTTAACTGTCAACTGTTGTTGTTGTACATGTATTTTTTTAAAATGTATTTTACCTACACTGTGTATGTATTCAATTTTGGTTTACCTATTGTTATCTATTTATTCAAACAATTTTCGGTGCAACAATTATTTTTCAAGTCAGTTCATATTTTACAGTACACTGGTTGATAGAAGGACAGCTGTTGTAGCTGTTTTAGGTTTTTCTGTCCAGCTATTTCTTTTCATACTACAACTGGTTTGAAAAACATGGGTGTTACGTTTAATTTTTGTTTATCAAGTGCATCTGTGTCTGGGTGTGCCCTTCGATGGGTTGATGTCCCTACCAGGGTGTATCCTCCCTTGCGCCCATTGCTTTCTGGGATAGGCTCTGTCACCTCTATGTCCATGTATTGGATAAAGCAGTTAGAAAATGGATGGATTGAATAAGACAGATAGATATATATATCTACAGTATATGAATAAATGGCAACTGTTAAAGAGATTCTGCTTGAAGCACAGAACAAGAACATGTTGAAGAAAGGTTACAAAAGAGAGGAGACCATTCAGAACATTTGGTGGTCAATAGCTACAGTAATTAATCCCAGGCTGTCAATGATTTGTGTCAAAGTATTGGCTTCAACTACAAAAAATATTTGACTCCTTCTAAAAGAAACATATGTTGACATATCACTTACATTTTCTAGATAATGGGGGCAAGTAATCAAAAGGCAAATGCTAGGAAATGCAGTGTAGTGTCATAATTTCAAGAGGAGTTACATTTCAAATGAAAACAATTGTGGCTACTGTAAAATATATTTCTGCCCATGAATCTGTCCATCGGAAAGCAGCCAGATACTATCTTAGTTATTTGAGTGGACTTCTTCATATTCAACAGTGAGGCACAAAACCAGGGGATAGGTGTGAAAACTATATGGAAGTGCATTTAAAATCAAGAACAAGGGGCATTTCTTTATACCTACCAAATGGGTTAGATGGGCTGAATATCAAATCTGATCTGTAACCATTTTTAACTATGTTCTTTATATTTAGGGTTGAATAGATCCCATCTGTTTAATATTGTATACAGTACAGTAGAAAAATTGGGACATTGTGATTTTCTTCACATTTAGTTTACTGTTGTCACAGATAAAAAAGTAGTGGAGTGGAGTGGGGCAAACAAGTTATATTTATGTGAATATTGAAAGACTTTACAATTAACTTAATCATGAAAAACATACTGTACCTGCTACAACTATGCTGTTATCATTTATAAGCATTGTAAAGCCACTTAGCACTGTATTATAGGTACATGTACAGATGGCATAGTGCCACAATGAGAAGCATAGTTGCTTGGTTCAAATCTGGTTCTATTTGTGCAGAGTCTGGATGTTCTTATTACGTTTTCAAGGGTTTTGTTTTGGTAATCTTCCTCCCACAGTCCAAAGGCATGATGTCTAGACTAAGTGACATCTTTACATTACCTCTATCTCTAAATTGTTTGTCTGTTTTGCTATGCACTTGCGTCCTGCCCTGTGCAAGCCTGCTTAGGCTTGCTCTAGCTTTGGCCCTTAGTTGATAAAGCTTTCACTGAAGATGGATGGAGGAGAGGAACATGTACTACATTTTTAATAATTAGTAAATGATTATTTATCATAATGACTACCTTATTTCCAGATACTATACAATTGTTCACCCATGAATGCTTCAATGGAGAAACAGATTTGCCTTTAAGGTACATTTTAAAGCATTTTACAAACAGTTTTCCTGTTTGTAGAAAGGGATCACAGGAAGACTGATAGGACTGATGTATTTTTGTAACTCTGTGATTTCTGTATTTTCTTTTTTGTTAGAAAACAAATTTAAAATAATCCTTTCGAATTTTTAACCAATTTTCCAATATTTCAATTCTCAAAATAGAAATGAAAAATTATACCATAAATTATAAGTTAAAAGTAGGGAATATTAAACAATTAACTGATAAATATTACATAAATAGTGTACAGTTTAGTGTGCTTAAGTGGAATAATTGGGATCAATTTTCAAGAGGAAAGGCTTTGTAAGATTTCTTATCCTGCTTGAATACCTTAAAAATGCCTTTGACCAGCACACAGAAGTCCTTGCTTCTGAAATACATCCCCTGTATATACATTTTTAACTTCCAAATTTGAGATCATGAACAATATAATGAGGATAAACTACACCATCTACTCTTGTCCCATTGAGTATAGTTCCAAGAGTTCAAAAAACCTTCCACAAGCAGAAAGTATCTGAACAGTTTAAACAATCAATAAAGTTTATGATCAATACATTATTTACCATGTTGTCATTTTTCTTATATATGACTCTGACATTGTTGTTGAAGTTGTTTCAAGCAGTACCTTGGAGAACACTGTAGGTGTCTTTATTCAGTGTCTCAAAGTTTTAAATTTCTGTCTTCACTGACAGTTGTGAACCTTTAATAACCACTGAGAAATACTGCACTCATACATGGGTTGTATACTGGGAAACACTGGCAAATTAAAATGACAAATGAAAATATCATCATTACCAGAACCTATTTTTGTATTTGTAGTATTGAACACAGGAAAAGCCTATTGAATTATATGGTGTAGCATTTACATTGGTCAAAACATATTTGTTAATAGGTACAGTATGACTGTATGCATTTCTCATAAATAGAAGGTATTATAGTGGATAACAGTTAACATAATTATGTGGAATTGTACCTTGTTTATTACAGAGTAAAATAACAAGGGTATTTGCTGCCACTGAAGCCAAATTCTTTGACAGAACTATTTTTAATACTGAGAATGGTTTGTACTGCTGAACATCATTAATTAAATTTATCAGGAAAAGCGACAGGAGCAAGATATGACAAACAAATCTAAAGTCTTTAACTTTTGGGGAATTTTTAACATTTTGTCTGCAAACAGTTTAAATACAGAGGTTGCTTTTTTAATGTATTTAAGAGAATGGCGATAGCAGGATAAATCCTTATTGATTGGCAATTTAAACAGAAAGCACAGATAGCAGTTTACAAGCAGCAACAGGCAATGAAGGCAGAGTCTATCTCCTTAATACTATACTTATTATGAATATATCCTTCACACTATGCAGTATTTAAATATTCAGTTATTTTGAAAGTGTGGGACTGGATCTTTACAAAGCTGGCTATTTTTACAGTACTTCTCAATCATTTTAGCTCTAAATTTATGTTTTACTTCTTTATCCACACCTGATCTGCTGTCAGATCTCCCAGGGTAAGGTTTTACCTTGAAGATATGAAATGCTATACTCGGAGAACTACTATATGGAATAAAAGAGAATAAAGCAGATATTTAATTACAAAGGGCAGGGCCTCACTTAGACCACTTAAATACTTGTACACTACTGGAATATCCATTTCCTAAAACAAGTAACCTTAAACATGTTCCAGGACCTAATTTTTATAAATTAACATTTATCTAAATCATCTGAGAGTTTAACTAAATCCAAAATACATTGTCTTGAATGAATCCAATAAATGCCTTCAGATTGTGAAAGATGGCATGTTGGTTCAAATTCACTCACTGGAAATCTTCAACGTAGAACAAAAACTGAAGAATGTTGGCCTAGCAGTTCAAGAACAAATGTCTAGCTTTTGGACCTAAGAGTCCACAGATGTCAGTACAGTTCAGACTGATTCCTGTTTTGGCACCTTAACCCTGCTGTTACTGGTTTACTTGCCCTCGTTAGAAGTAAGGTCATGTGTCTGATCTTTTTATTCTAAAATTTAGTGTGCAAGTACAAAGGGAAAACACACTTGAATAATTTTCCAGTGATAAATGTCCTGAATAAGTGTGCAAAAAAGTTTACGATTTTCAGTGCATTTTTAAAAATTAACCCCGTTATAGGTCTAATTAGGTCTAATGAGCTTACATTGACACTGTGAATTAATTATATACAGTATATAATTTATTAAATAAACTGGAAAAAAACTTTTTGCAATTTGCCTAGTTTGTGGCCACAATTATAACCATGAAATCTTCATTTTTCAGAAAAGCCAAACATTCTTCTGATAACTCCCAACATAATTTATTAATTGACTTTGGCAGTTTAGTTTTCTTTTACTGAGTGTTCGCCACCTCAGTTTCAGTAAACACCAAGAAACAGGGAAGATAAAATACTATGTATAATTCATACATTTATTCCAATATTCTGAAAGAAAAAATAAGGAAAGCTTAAAATTAGTTTACCATGTTATATTTGAGTAATTACATGCTTTTCTAATGTAAATTAAAGTTGAATATCTTCTGAGCACCGTATTATGCCTTTGGGCTTTGCGTAATAAATCAAATTTGCCCTCCTGCCATTTTCATTTCACAATTTATATGGTTAGGGACCATACCATGCTGATTTATGAAATTTTGCCACTCTATGAATTTTAACACTCTCAGTCTGTTAGCATAGTAAATGCATTTTACATTTCTGAAATGTTTCAGTAGTATAGTTTTCATACATATGTTTTTTTTCCTTGTATTTTCTGACCATGGTGTCGCATTGAGATTAGGATCTACTTTGCAATGTGCACCAAGCAGTTGGGGAAGAGCAGGAACTAGATTTAAGTCTAAGGAAGGGGAACAATAGGTCAGAATTTAAAACGGTTTCTAGAAGACTACAGCAACAAGGCCAGATTTTTTGAATTTTTAATATCACAGTCTGTCTTAGGATGTTCTAGGTGCCCTACTACATGCACAGTCCCTTCCAAATTACAAATGATGTACACACTATTTTTTAAAGTACATATTTTTAATAATAAATATTATTTAATAATTTTAAAAACTGAACTCTTTTTAGTTAGTAAAATAAGTAAAATGTCATCTAAAACAATAAAGGAAATTTAATTTAATTAAATTTTAAAATATATTAATTTCATAAGTATTTACTCCCCTAAATCCATTACTTAATGGAAGGATCCATGGTAACAATTACAGCTGGAAGAATTTTTGGATAAATCTCTACTGACCTTTTACACTTGGGTGGTGGAATTTGCCCTCATTCTTCTTTATTGACTTGGAAAGCAAATTTGAAGTCCTGACACAGATCAGATTCAGACTGTGCCAGTCAAGGACATTTATTTTCTTCTTTTAAGCCAGTCCATCTTAATGTTAGCTTTGTGCATTGTTGCTGAAAGGTGATTTTTCATCCATGTTTTTTTATTAGGCAGAGGCAGATATCCCACAAACCTTCACTGGTACTTTTCCCCTCAAATTAATAATAATAATAATAATAATAATAATAATAATAATAATAATTGCTTACACTTATATAGCGCTTTTCTGGACACTCCACTCAAAGCACTTTACAGGTAATGGGGACTCCCCTCCACCACCACCAATGTGCAGCATCCACCTGGATGATGAAATTCACTCCATGATAAAAAGCTGCCCCATAACCTAATTCTGCTATAGACAGCTTTGACAGTAGTGACAGCCTTCACTGGGTTATGCACTTTTGCCACTATTACTTTCTTTCCAGGACACCCTCTTTCCTTCTCTTTTCATAATCCTTTTGTCTCTCCCTTCTAGCCTGTTTTATTGTTGGGCATCCAACTCAAGAATAAGTCTTTCCCACTAGGAACAGCTGGGCCTATAGTTGGTGCCAGTCTATCTCCAGTGTTTTATCTCTCACCCTTTTGTTACAAGTTGGTGGAATCATGAAATGGATCCTAAGCAGAGTTTAGAGGGAGCGTATTCTAAGCCCAAGGTGAAATGTCCAGGTATAGGCGCCAAAGACGAAAACCGAGAATCACAGTCGTACAGGAAAGCTAAGTCCAAAAGCCAACAAGTACATGAATCAGGAAAAACACAAAGTCAAACAGGAGGTTGAGCTCAACGCCAGGAAAAACCCAAATACTGAGCAGTGATGTAAGTGCGTAAGACTGGAGGTATGGTGGTGAACAGGGACGATGAGTGGTTAGGTAATAAGCAGGGAAGAATGCCTTCTTAAAGGGGCTGTGGTCGAATTACGGGAAAACCTTTCCCAATCCTTCTTTCCTGCTGACCCTGTAGGAACCCCCCCCCCCCCCCCCCCAGCCCATGAATCTCCTCACAGTGGATACAAATGCACAGTTACACTATGCTGGACTCAATCAATACACCTGCTGCCCCTGGTGCCTGCTACTCACTCACAGCCTGGCAGAGAGGCTCCCTCTTCTCCCCTGATGTGGTGTCTACCGCCAACTCTCCCTCTTCCCAACCATGTTTTCACCCATGATCTCTCTCCTATTTAAGGACCTTCACTTTATTTTCTGTTTTTTATGGTTCTGACAGTAATCTGTCTTTAGTTGTTTAGTGTAGCCAAATGGATCAGACTGGCCATTGCACCTACATTCAGTTTTTCAAGCATGAATCTGCTATTAGTCCTATGAGTCTCTTATTCTTATTTCTTAATTGGCTTTTCTCAGCCAGCTCTTCTTTACATTCACTGTAAGAGAAACAAAGCTGTAATTCTCTGCTAGTTCTTGCACCACATTAGCATCAGGTTACCTACTATAGCCAACTTCAGTGTTGATATACTCCTTCTGGGTTGGCACAGTATCTTTCACAACCCTGTGGTGCACCCCCAGTCCTAGACCAGTGTACCTCCAAAGATTTCCATGTATCCAAACCTCATGCACCACAAGCTCTATCATTGTAGGTAAGGGTAAAGAATATGCATTATTATTATTTAATCTCTTTTGGGTGTACAGCAAGCCTCAAGCTGTTCAGCCAGGAGAGTTACACCACATAAACTAATAATATGTTTAAATTTATCAGTATGTCTTGTCATTAATTAGGATTTGGAAAATGCTATATTATTTTTTTGATAGAAGGCACAAAGATTGTAAACACTATATATATTTAGTATGCACATATAATAATAATAATAATAATAATAATTATTATTATTATTATTATTATTATTATTATTATTATTATTATTATTATTATTGTTGCTGTTGTTGTTGTTGTTGTTATTTATTACAGGCTCGAGTGCTGGAATGAATGGGCTTTTCAAAAAGACCAAGCCACCATGTGATTCAATATTTTTTATTTATTATTTAGCATAGTTTTACTAAACATGTTTTGTTCAGGAGCACTTTTCTTGTTTTCATTTTGACTCCACATTATTTAACTAGAGAATACTTTCCAAAGAAGATCACGTGTGTCTAACACGGGAATTTCATATGCTGCAAGTTAAGTGTTTTTTGCTAGTGTTCAAAAGTATCCATCTTTTCCCATATAAAACATAGTAAACTAATAACTAATAGGTTTATCCCATGCTGAAAAAAGAAGAGAAAAAAAAAAACAACGTTTCGGCCGTGGAGCCATCTTCAGGCGTGAGTAAACTAATACTGTCCGTCTTTGGCTTAAATAATTTAAAAATGATAATTTAAAAATGAAAACCACTTGATTGCAGTTTTCAGACTTTAGTAACAAATTTCTGGATTTTATTTGTAAATTTGGTTGCAAAAGTTGCATTGTTAGTTATTGAGTTGTATTTCATATTTTGAGATGTCTGGTTGACTTTCACTGGATTCATATCTTGCTTTCCCTTTATAAACCACACATTCACTCTGTTGAGACCAGCAATCCGTCTTCTAGCTGTAGTTCACAAAGCATTACCCCTTTTCCATACTTTGACCACAGATGTACTCTATACAAATCTCGTCTGCTGTTTTAAAATCTGACACATGTATTTTCTATGTCCACATGTCTGTCTTCATAAACTTCATTGAATGCAAGTAGAAAGTAAAAAAGCAATTGTTCGTTTTCAGAAATTCATAATTGATAAGTAATTCCAAAAATGAAACAGCTTTTATTTTAATTTGACAATCAGGCAATTTATGACTAATGTTTTTGCCTTGAAAGAAGTAATATTCTCAATATGGTGTATTGCCAAATTTTCCTCATTATTAAAATAAAAGTGGTAACAATGTTTTCATGAAAATAATGTTAGTTTTTTCAGTTTTCCCAGTTTTTGCATGTGTTTTAAATTGCAAAAAATTGAAGCCTCAACGACATGCAAAAAAGTATAGAGAAAATTGTAGCTAATAAATAAGATTGACCCTTTTGTGTTTGAATTTGTTACATCACACGGTTTTCTAATAATCTGCTTGTACTGTACAAGCATCATATTCTTAATTTCAACAATTTTAGTAAATATGATGCTCTTGATAGAAAATAACACTGAAAATACTGAATTCAAGAAAATGTTTGATAATACTGTATACTGTACCAGGCGTATTTTCCATACTGTAGTTGGAGAACAATCTGATTGAATTTCAACACCACAGGACTGTTATTTAATGCTAAGCCATTTATACTTTCTTCGAACTATAGAAAGATCACTCTGCCCCATTTGGGGCTTAGAGTCAACATACAAACTGCCTTTCTGAGTTTATAAACATTGCCTGAAGGTACAATAAGGTTTTCCCACTAGGAACAGCTGGGCCTACAGTATCTGCAGACCAAGAAACTTAATGAACACAATGGGATTGGGGAATCCCTGTAGCATGTTCCAGAAAAACAACTCTCTTTCCATTTATTTTAGAATGCAAAGTTCTGTACTGTATACCAAATAATGATTGTTTTGTTATGCAAGAAAACATTTGCAGAGAAATTGAGTTAGACCCCAATTTAACCAAATCCCTTTCTACTTCATTTGGAATTTTAGTTATACAGTATATTAAACAGAGAATCACACCATAAAACAATGGCTTTGAAAATCATAGCATATTAAGCTGTAGATATGATCTTTTTGTATTAAATTCTTTCAGAGTTTGTCCAAAATGTTATTTTATAGCTCCCATTGTTTACAACATTTAATTTTTAAATGTAGACAACACTAATAGGTGGGATTGGGTTCCACCATGTATTACTGTTGGGCTTCTGAACAATGATTCCTGTTCAATATCAGGTGTGTGACAAAAGGAGATTGTGCAAAAGGTTAGGTGGAATACATCAACCACAAAAAAGGGATTCACTTTTTACAATCCAGTGCTTAAAGGTAATTGGCACCACTCTGCCCATATAATTTTTCCACTCCAGAGATACTTAAATTAGAAGCATATTATTAGCCCTCTAAAAATATGTATTGGCAACATCAACCAACATAATATAGCAGCCCTGTGAATCTGTTTCTACATAAAATTTTCAGGTTTAAAGTCTTAAAATATTGGTATTATTATACTTTTGACACAATGAACTGTAATTTGTCATTAAATTAAAATATTATTGGTTTTCTTTAAACATGAACCAAACATGCTCTGTCCCCTTTGGTTGTAAGCTCAATGACCGTTCCATAATTGTTGTTTGTTCATAACTTCCATCGTAGCATAAAATATGTATCATTGTTGTCTTATGCTTTAAAATAACATTTGAATGATCAAATCAGCATGCATTAATAACCCCTAGGCCTAGTGCTTCTTCAAAGAAAATAAGGAAAGAAAAAAGAAAGAGAAAAAAATATTTTCTTGCAATGTTTCCTGGATGTTGTGACCTGCTCTGTAAAAGTCACACTTCTGTAATAATGAAAAAATTAAAGTGTTAAAAAAATTAAAGTTTTCTGAAATGAGAGAAAGATTGTTGTCCAGACTAGCAAATTCCAATGGTGTGAAAGAGAATGGGATTTGATTATAAGCTTCGTTATGGCTGTCAGTAATGTCAATGACTAAAAACCATCTTTAAAAGAGATTCCAGCAAAACAATAGTGCCATTTTCAACCAAAACCTTTGTTGATGGCAGCTATACTTGCCATGAAGCAGTAAAAATTACTAACCATTTTGTAAACAGTTTTAAAGTAGTTACCATTTGTTTACCGTTGTAAAAGACACTTGTAACTGCAGCAGATAACAATGAAGATTGTTAAAATTGCAATCCAAACATAGCATGTTAATGCAATGCAAAGGCCTCTTGTGACACCATAAAGTAGCTGACCTTTAAACTGCATTTCTCTCTGTCCAGTTACACTGAAACAGTCTTGTTTCAAAACACAATTGGCTATCAAATAGAGATATTTCTGAGCTTTAAAAGTGCAATTGTTCACGTTTCTTCCAAAAAGTTTATTGCCAATAATGATACAGTATTAAACATTCTACCTCAAAAACAACTAATGTAAAAAAAATATATTTATTTCTTTATATATGAACATATAAAACATTTCTATAAACATCCATATAAAAACAACTAAAAACATTTTTTGTGGCAAAGTCTGAGATTGCTTGGCTTGGTCACTGTTTAAATTTGAGTTGAAGTTTTAGTTATCTTACATCATATTTATATAAGAGAGAAGAAATTGCAATCTCAAGGAGGATTTACAGCTCCAGTTGTAGTTATCAGGGAGGAAGAGAAGTGGATAAGGTCAAGGAAAATCAAAGATTCTATTTGCATAAAGCTCTATCATGGGACATGAGAGTGGGCCTTGGAGAAACTTGCAGTTTCCCGAGGTTGTACAAACATCACTAAGGCCAGATGTGGTGGTGAGGTCCCCCGAAGTGAGAAAGTTCATCTTCACTGAGCTGATGGTGCCATGGGAGGAAGGGTGTGAGGAGACCTTTGAGAGGAAAAGTGCCAGATCTGAAGATCTGCTGCAAGACTGTTAAGGGAAAGGGTGGCAGACGTGGTTATTCCTGGTAGAGGTTAGATTCAGCCTATTCCCTACACAATCAGTGTGGAGAATGCTGACTGCTGTTGGGTTGACTGGGAGGGACAGAAAGACAGCAGTTTTAAGGTTGGGAGAGGGAGCAGAGAGAGCCTCATGCTGGTTCTGGAACAGGAGAGAAGAGTTAAACTGGAGGCCAGAAAGAGATGAGCAGTGACTGGCTATCACTGCTGACCTGGTGGCAGGAGGGCATTATGGATAAGGGTTGAAACACCTGATGAAAGCTGGGTTCCATCTGATAACATTGATTCCTGGCCAACAACAAGAGCCAATGCAACTATTGACTAAGGAGAGCATCAGAAGATGTACAGTATATGAAAAGTACATACACAGTATACTTTACACGTAATATTTATTTACCAAATGCAAAGTACCTGAGCCAAGGAATAGCTTCTGGTCCAGTGTGTTGAGGATGAGTAATCCTCCACTGAGTCTATGGATTGTACTGTAGTCCTCTACGATGCATTTCATAGTTTTCTTCAACTCAATGGCACAAAGAGCACAAAAAAGGCTTGCATCTATAGAAGTTGGCAAGACATGGAATGTGAGCACTCCTGAAGTGAATGATGAGGTGCTTGATTGTTGTCCAGTGATTCCTATTCTTGTGCCCAGATGGAGTTTGTTTTGAAGTCCTGCCAGTGAGGGTTTTTCTCCCCAGACAAATGCTTTCAGTCTCCTTCAGAGAGGAATAGTGTTTTTGGTGAATTTATATATTATATATATGTCCTCATGTAGAGGCAGATTTACCTTTTTGAGTGTATTATTGGTGGTTGTGAGTACTCAAATATGTGTAGATATGAGAGAGCCAGGGGAGTAGGGTGGAGTGTAGGGTTCCATTAATGATGCACATGATGGCATTCAGCTGGGTGTTTGCTTGGTGTGTATGTGATGAACTTGACCACACAGGGGCACATTGTTCTGCTACTGAGAATGGCAGTGCAAGGGCTGGGGTCTGGAGGATGGTAATGGCAGTGCTCTATGATATACCAGTAAATTTGGAAATCAAATTGTTCCTTGTTTGGAGCTTGGTTACTGTACTGCTCCCTATAGGTCAGCATCCTGTCTAGGATCGCTCCAAGGTATGTTGGAGTAGAAATGTTCTGCAATTTATCCTTGTTCATCTGGAAGTTAAGCTCTTTTGAAGATTTTGTGTATTGGAGGTGAAATAGATATGAAATTGTACTGTTATAAAATTATACTGTTTTTGTATGAGTCATCATGTCTTGCAAGTGTATTGCTGTTCAAGTTTGATATGTCTTCGTTTAAGTCCTGGTCCATGGTGTCAAAACTAAGTGTTGGGTTGCCAGACAAATGTCATCATCATGTGTACACTTTTGGGATGTGGTTTTTGGGAGGAGGGTCAGGACAGAAGCCTCATAGAATCCTAGTAGAAGTCCCAAATCCAAGAATATATACTTAATAATGTAGTGCCTTTCTGATTTCAAGTGATTGCAAATTTTGTCACATCTTGCTAACAATTGACCAAAAAGAGAATGAATTACATATATTTTAGTTTGAAGCAGTCCAGCAGTGGAAGAATTACTAACACCCATTGCCAATTACTAACGACCAAAGGGGTAAACAGCCTAAACCATTCAAAATCTCTTGCGATTTTTATTTGCTGGGGATCAGTGCACCTTAAATAGTTAACAATTGTTCATAGATTACAAGGTGCAGTCTGTTCAACTAACTGTAGATCGTGAAACATGCAAGATATTGTTTATACTTTATATTTGTGTTATTTATTTCCATTGCACCAATGTCATAGATATAGTATACTTTATCTGGTAGTATATCTGGTATATACCATATCAGGTACTTGGAAGATACTTGGAAAATAATATAGGAATAAGGGCAGTACTTGACAAAATCTTTACTGTGTGCCAGTATACCACAAATAGGACCAGTCATAACTGGAATATTGTAATTGACCTTTCCATAAGGCAACTGAAACAGATTTCTATTTATTATATTGGCAGGAATAAGTAGTTCACTTTGCAGATGAACATACAGTAGGAATTGATAAAACATAGAAAATCTGGCTATCTTAAAGAAAGCACCACCTGGGGGAAATCAGAAGCAGGCCTCAATACAAAGTCCTCTGATCTTCCTTATGTGTGTAAATGGGACTTATCATGCCATAAACAGTATATGTGTCTAATTTGCTTATAATACAAAGATGGGAATAACAGAAAAGAGGCTAATAAGGTTGAAAAACACAGGCTTTCTAGGCTATATAAAGAAATTATAGTATACAACAATACAATAGAGTAAGTACAGTCAGTGAGAACTGCAGTAAAAAATGGAGTATACAGAATTGCTCACAGAAGGTAGAAAACAAACCAGAATGTACAGTACACGAAAAGATGTATTGCACACATTATAAATATATTGCAAAAATCCCCAGCATATATTGCACAAAAACCAGCTGTAAACAGAGAATTCACGTTTAGTCCAAAAACAGGTCAATGTTGTCCCTGCCCAGACACACAGTGGATGAGTTGTAAAGTCTTATGGCAGAAGGCAAGAATGACCTCCTGTAGCACTCCCTCAGCCTATTGCTGAACATGTTCTTCATTCTCACAAGCATATCATAGAGGGGATGGGAGATGTTGTCCATGATGGTCATTAATGTGGACATCCTTCTCCTCTCAGCCACTATCTCCAAGGGATCCAGATCAGACCCAATGACAGAACTTGCTCTTCTGATGAGCTTGTTCAGCCTGTTAGCATTCTCTGCTCTAATCCCAGAGCCCCAGTACACCACCGCATAGAAAATGGCACTCGCCACAACCGACTGATAGAACATATGAAGCATCTTACTACACACATTGAAGGACATGAGCCTCCTCAAAAAGTAAAGTCAGCTCTGGTCCTTGAACTTGAACTTGAACTTTATTGCCATATGTAACCGGTACTGGTACAATGGAATTCTTACTTACAGAAAGTCTCTCGATTGTAAAACAAGTGTAAAAAACAAAACAAAGTGCAAACAGTGCATCAAGACAATATACAAACAAACAATAGACAATGTGCAAGTAAACATGTAGACAGTTTGAATGTTAACAATACAGACGTGTAAACAATGACTGGAGATGTGCAATAGATAAGAAATCATAAAGAGGTAGATGGTGATGGTGTAGGTGTGGTCCGAGGGGGATGGCTAAATGTGTTCACCAGTCTCACTGCTTGCGGATAGGAGCTATTGAAGAATCTTGTGGTAAGTGTCCGTATGCTCTTATATCTCTTGCCTGAGGGCAGTGGGGTGAAGAGCTCATGCCCGGGGTGGTGACTTTCCTCTGTGATGGCCAGAGTTCTACCACGGCAGCGGTCCTCATAGAGCTGTTTAATCTCGGTGAGACCGCAGCCGATGATCTTCTGGGCCATATTGACTATTCTCATGTAGATGACCTCAGTGTTCTTAGTTCATTCCAGTCTATCATCGATGTGAATGCCAAGGTACTTGTATGAGTCAACTATCTCCACGTCACTCCCATGGATGCAGACAGGAGTAGGTTGGACCCTCTTCCTCCTGATGTCTATCACCAACTCCTTTGTCTTTGCAACGTTCAATTGCAGGTGGTTCTCCCCACACCAATACACAAAGCTGTTAATCAGTCTGTACTCTTCCTCCTGCCTACCCTCAATACATCTCACAATTGCAGAGTCATCTGAGAACTTCTGCAGGTGGCACGACTTCGAGTTGTACTTAAAGTCTGAAGTATAAAGGGTGAAGAGAAAAGGATAAATAATAATAATAAATGCAAAATGTTTCATGTGAGGAGTAGAAATATGAAATATAATAATAAAATAATGTTGTGGAAGATGGGTACAAACCTGAGAAAAGGGAGATTTACGTGATTTCGTGAATTCATTGATGTCATCATTGACACATTAGGACAGAAAATACTAAAATTTTAAAAATGCTAAATCTGTAATGAAGTGATGTGATAAATGCTACTGCTAGATCATGGCTTGTATCATAAAAGATAACAGATGATTTACAAAGGAAAGGAAATTCTCTATTTATACTGCCTAATAATTTAATCTGAAGTATTTTTTTACCCTTTTATGTTGATTAAGTTCTAGATGTTCAATTATTAAAAACACAACTGTTATTTAGGGATGTGAAAAAATGTTATTCATCATTACTAAAGATAAGTAGACCATTCACGTGGTTAAGCTGTTGAACAAATTTCCTGTATGCAATGTTAACATGCAATGTTTATTAAGAGAAAACAACAATATTACTGAGCTATTTACTATTTGGATCCAGATAGGATTTTGAATTCTTAAAACAGTAAATATACTGTATAAAATAGTCATCCTTTCAGGAACCCTTAAGGCCAAAATAGAATACTTGAAAGATAAACTTGAGGCAAAAAAATCTTCATGTCCCTTGTAAAAAATATTTGAAAGAAGGAAAATAAAAAATGTTTTTAGAAATGCAAACTAATTTATCTATTTTTTTTTCTTTCAAAGGTTTTAGGTCAAACTGTAATTTCCTTAAGTATAAAATATGGTTATGTAAAAAATTTCCAATAAACCTAGTAGACAAGTAGACTCTGGTGTTGAATATACTGTATTTATAGGTGTGTGTAAATAGCTTTCTGAATTACTTTATTGACACATAGCCAAAGGCCAAAGCATCTCTAAATAATGTGTGTGTGTGTGCTAGGAGTTGCAAGCTATGCTTTATAGCAAGGTAATTTTGCACTGTAGTATAATTTTGTGTAATTAACAGAGCTGCACAGAGTTTTTCCATATCCTTCAATGCGTTCAAAGACATCATTAAGAACACCTGTTTTGGTTGTTTTCACTAATTTTAGTCCTGTATATGCCTCCAGGAACAACTGAATGCAGAATGTTTTACTTTTTTGTTTTTCAAAAAGTGAACTTGCCAGCCAGCTGCCATGAATTCCCCTTTAAATACCACTATAAAGATTCTCAAGTTTGGAATTTGCTGTATGAAAGGAATATCTAAATACTTCATTCTGTCTTAGAGGCTTGTTCAGTGCTGGTGTCATAAGATGTGCATAGGCAAAACTGCACCTGGGCTTGGTTTTTGGGTGGGTAGTGGAGGGGGTAGTGGTGCATTTTTAGATAATTACATGTGAATTAAATTGCTGTAAATCTCCTCCTTTCCACAATGAAACCCTGAACACCAAGTAGGGTTTGTCAGTAATACCACGGATTCACATTTGACTGCTTCTAAAGCGTTAGACAATGGCAGTAGTGTTTTAAGCAATAATACAGTAATATAATGTATAGTTCATCTGCTTGAGCTTACAAATCTGTCTGACACACTAATGAAAAAGTTCTCCTTTTTCACCCTTTTTATGGAGCTCATTAAGCTTAACATCAAAATGTATTTGTTAACTTTTACGGGTACAAGAGGGATTTTTTATTCTTTATGATAGAAAACCCAAAAAGAGCCACTGGCATCTATACAATTAATGTAATTGCAAACCTTCATTTACAGTGAACCACAGGGACCCAAGTAAATGTATCTTGTGCTTCCAGAGAGATTGAATTCCATTTGCTTACTTTATTACCAGTATTAATGCTAGAGGTCATCATGAGGTTATAGTGGTGTAATACTGAGTCACGTATAAGCTGAATATGTTCTTCTTTCATGCCATGATGATACAGTTTATTGCTGAAAAGTCATACTAAGCTTCAAACAGTATTTGCCATTGTACAGTTTTATTTTAATGACTGTTGCTTAAATGGTATATATCAGTCTTATGAATGTCTAGAAATATGCAAGACTAACAGAATTATCACATATCAATTATATGATTGCCCCTCTCCTACAAAAATCTATTTCATATACTGAATCACATAAGAAAAGGTTCTAGAGAGAATAGACCATTTGACCCCCCTGCTCATTTCAGAGCTATTATTGAACTAAGAACCTCATGACATGTTTTGAATTGACCTCAATAACTGGCCCTTGCAGAAGCAGTTTGTAGTTGGTGTTAGAGCTCTTTCAAATAAACATTACTGTTCAGGACTGAAATTTTCATTGAGAATTGTATCTGTGGAAAGTACAACACATTCGCAGGTAAGGATGCCTTTGATTTTAGCTATGATCTGAAGATATGACTCCAAATGTCTGAGGAAATATATTGTACAACTCTTCTTTGATTTTGTATTTCTCCGAGTTCTCTTCAGACAAGTTGTTTGCTTTGTTTGCTTGTTTCTGATGTTAACCAGACAGATGGTAGTAATAAGCTCCAATGGAAAGCCTTGTTCTTTTTCAGTCTTCAGTCTGTAAAATTTTATATTCCCCAGTGAAATAACTCTAAGTCTTCCCTCCAGGCTATTAACTTCTCAGGTTATCATTGCTCTACAGTATGTTCAGTTCCCACTTGCAGATAATCTCCAGCAAGAAGAACAGTTTTCTGTCGTAATCTTTTCCGTGAGCAGACGAATATTGTGAGTGTTTCTTGGCAACATCATGAACTTTATTTCCTATGGTTTCTGTGGCTTTTGGAGTACAATGACTCTTTTCACAATAAAATATAAACTAAAATCAGATGACATAGTGGGATGGTGGTTAGTGCTTGTTAGTGCTTGTTAGTGATTTTAAAGCTTTGGTTCTTAGTTTGATTCTGGACTATAACTCCTTATACTATATGTGGAGTTTGCATTGTATTCTCCTGGTTCCCATCCACCTTACAAAGACATGATGTCTAGGTTAATACTTCTCTCTCAATTGTCCCTGGACGTGTACCCCATAACAGACTGGCACCAAAGATTAGTCCCGCCTTTCTCCATTTTGCTT
Source organism: Lepisosteus oculatus (assembly GCF_040954835.1). Lineage (NCBI taxonomy): Eukaryota > Metazoa > Chordata > Actinopteri > Semionotiformes > Lepisosteidae > Lepisosteus > Lepisosteus oculatus. Next base: position 30,016,171 of record NC_090702.1, read on the forward strand.
CCAGGATAGACTTTAGGTTGGTACAACCTTTACCAGGAAAAAGCTGCTCTCTGATAATGTAAACCTTAGTTTTTCCGAGGACATCTCCCATCCAGGTACTGACCAGGCTCACACCTGCTTAGCTTCAGTGGGTTGCCAGTTGAGAGTTGCAGGGTGATACAGTATGGCTGCTTGGCTACATAAGATGTTAAGGTTAGAGACTGCCCTGGTCAAGAAGTACAGATTCTTCTCTCTTTAGTTCCAGCTGAACCTTATTTTTGACTCTCCTGACTTCACATTTGTTTTTTTTGGATAGTTTAATTGTGATATTTACATGTGTTTGTGCTCAGACGTCTTAAATTTAAATGCCTTAATGGTATTTCAGTGCTAAATTTGGCTTGTTCAAATTGTGTTTGCATATTCTCTGAATATTTTCATGTTATTTTTCAGGTTTAGAAAATCTGCTAACAGAGTTTGGGGTGCAAATTTGGAGAAAAAATATTCTCTTTAAAAGTACACATACAGACATTGAAAAAGTTCTCTTATTTATATGACGGCAACCTAATTTGTGCCCCTATACATATAAATGTGGTAACTGGGGACAGAGTGGGTATTTCCTGAAAAAACATGTTTGATCTAATGCTTAAATTTTAAGAATACTTTGTCTCTAGATAAAGACTATTAAAAAGCTGGCAATAGAAATTGGTAACATTAAATTAAGAATACTTTATATTCTAACAAGTTAATATCGGTCTTAACCCAGCTCACTCATAGAAAAAAAAAAACTTTATGATCAAAATATTTTTAATAAACGTTTTGCACATACAAAATTGGTTTAAAATATAAAACACAGAAATTAGAAATGGGAAAAGTGCATGTTTATTTCAGATCCATTTTAATTTAAACAAAGGTGTTTGTATTTTATGAGGTATATGCTAATACAGTTAGCTTTAGGAACTTCAAGTAATTTCCAAATTAAGGTCAAACATAATATGGGGCATCATTTGAATACCTTTGATAGTGCATATTTTCAAGGGAATATATTTAGGAAATTATCATTTCAAGGTAAAAAGCCTTTCTTAACTTCTGTGATTATAAATGTCTGAGCCTCATTGGCATTAATAGCTCAGCTTTGAATTCATTAATAATACTTGGAATGTGAAACACAGCCTGAAAGGGTTTTACTGTTCTCTGCTTCTGTTGTTTTAACTTCTAAATCCCTGTAAATGAAAAACAAGTTAGCTCTTAAGCAATCTTAACATGTGCTAAAATTGAAAGCATTACTAGCTGTTGTCTGTGGAGGGTGGGGTTAATGATCTTTAAATGATGCCGTTCCCAAGATGACATTTTTATCATACTGGCAGAATGCCTTCTTGTCTGATGTTTTATTCATTCCCCCAGATGTAAGAGTTTACTTTAGCCTTAAAGAGGCCTTACAAAAGAGGACAAAATCTAAAATTCATACTGCTGTGATACTAAATGAGTGGTCAAGGTTCATGCATCAAGTCTGTTTCAAAACGCTGTACTCCAGATTGTTAGCTTCTTAAACCAGTCAAGCAATCTCATTCAGGATGACTTTAATGTGAGGTTTATTATGATGATAAAGTAAGGAAAGCCTCTCACAATCCAGAAAAAAAGACTTTTTGGCACTTTATACAACTTGCAACACTGCTTTTATCTTAGTTTAGATTGTGAAACATTTAATTGAGATAGGGACAGTTGGCTTGAGGTAAGGATCACCAGAGAAAACCAGAAACATCTAAACAAGAAGAAACATTTTGAAGTGGGGGTATTGTACATACAGTACACTGTAAGGAGCTGAGACAAAAAAAGTAATTGCTCCCTTACTCTGTTATATAAAGCATCTACTGTACAAAAGGGAATGTCTGTATTGGAAAACAGACGTAAGAGACCATTAGAGAACTTAGATAATGACATAGTATATTGTAAACCATATTTTGAAACATTATTCTTTAGGTAGGGTTGAAATCAAAGGCTTATTTATAACCTTGGGAGAGCAGGCTACTATATTAAGGAATAAGACTAGAGAGACTATGAAAGAATTAGAATTTGAGACAAACAGTAATAAAATAGGGTAAGAGATTCTGCCTGAAACAGTTCATCCCAAAAATAAATAAATCAAAAGCAAGTAAGCAGTGGCTTAAATGGATTGTTTAATTGGGAAAAAATAACGATACAAAATAGCATTTTATAAAGTGTTTTAAGAACCAAATCCAGATAAGGAATTAGAGTTCAATGAGTTGTTTGAAAGCATACGTAAAAAAGGATATTACAGTGGCCAAGAGAAACAAAAAATGAGATTGTTTTTAGAATTATTAAAGCAAAAGAACAGTAAAGAACAATGTGAAGTTTCTCAGATAATACTGAGACTTTTTGAAGGGAAATGGCGCAATCATTTTTTACCAATTGTACTTAAGGAATCAAGAGTTGTAACTTATTTTCACTGTTAGAAAAACACAAAACTCTTCCAACAGTCATTCAAGACAGGGGTGTGAGTAGTGAGATGTCTTTTTGAGAAAGCCACCATCTTGGCTCAAAACTCAGGCCGTTTTCATCAGGTCTTGAGCCAAGATGGCTGCTTGTTAATCAGGAAAACCTGCACAATAAGCCACAGCTGGTCTGAGTTAGTAGCTGGCACTCAGAGGGAGTGAGATTCTATGTGAGGGAAAGGAGCTGTGAGGAAAGGCTCTGTGTGGAATTAGCCACTCCGCTGGGTTACTTAAGAGTCTCCAAAACCATTTGTGAGAGAAGGGGTTTCAGTGTGTGTCTAGCCTCCAGCCTGGAAGGAGTCACAGTGAGAACTCCAGGAAGATTTTATGCTAGTAATGAGCATGGGCTGTCTTAAAGGCCTGTGGGACTGAAGGATACAGGGAGGCTTGAGGTAATAATTGCTGGACAGGCAGGCCACATGCTAGCACATTTTCCGGTCATGATAGTGATGATGCGCACTACCGGAGAACAGGGTTGGCCTGCTAAACTAGGGCTAATAGAGACGTTAGTCCCTGAAGGATCCATCTGTAAAAAGTGTGACAAATGTTAACCTAGTAATTACGGATTAATGAGCCTTCTATAACATGTAGTACTACAGAAACCATAATTATAAACTAGAGAATCATCTGGATGGCAATAGGCCATGATATGATATACATTTCTACCTCATATAGTGCTTAGAATGTGTTCTTGCAGAAAAGAGAAAAAAAACAGCATAAAAGATGATTTGTGGGTGCAGTTTCCATAAATACTACTTTACTGTATTTCATATAGTACTTTATGAAAAAATAACACATTAATACTATATTGATAAAAATACATACATTAATAATAAATGTAGTAGTATAGTCAGTTATGGAAGTGATCTAGACCCCACGGTTGTTATGAAAGCACATAAACTCAAATGAGAGGCATTATGTAGGTTATGACTGTAAGAGAAGAAAGTCCACCTCTTCATTACAGGCAGAAGCAGAAAAGGCAGCACATAACTTGTAAGAAGACAGCAGTGGTTATCAGGGGGGTGATGCTGGCTTGGAATGTACAAGTACTGTAATGTATTCATTGGTCTTACTGGCTGAGCAAGCGTAAACAAAGATGTCGGATGACAGTAAGATGTGAGCATTTCGTAACTTATGACTATCTTGAGGCTTTGTGCGCTCCTAGAAGATAATAAAGTAAATGTAGCACTGCTAAACTGTTACTCAGCATTATATGGGGTAGTGCTCAGCAGGGTGTGACTGCATTTAGATTTTCATAATGTTCGGTAAATGAAGGTGTTTGATACATATTCTCTTAAATTATCAGAATGTAGGTGGATTACTTCTAAGATTACTCAAGTTTAAGGTGTATTTCAACAAAGAACTGGTTAATGGACAGGAAAAAAGTACAGATAAGGAATGGATGTGCTGATTTAATAGTGGAGTACCACAGGGATCTGTATAAATATCGTTGTTCTTTATACGTGATATACTGTACACTTTCTAGAATCTGGTACAGTAAGTAAATTAGTCCGGTTTGCAGATAACTAACTATAAATGTTAGTTTTTGAAGGAATATCAAAAAGATCTAGATTCTAAGACTGGGAAACATTTGCAGATAACTAGTAATGTAGACAAGTGCAGAATATTACAGATAGATAGAAAAATACAAATATTAAATTGGTACACTGGTATTTATGTTGACATTATGTCTTCACCATAAAGGCAGTGATAAAAAGAAAATGGAATGTTGTGATATATAAACATACACAAGTTTTATCAAGAGATTATATGTTAAAATTGTTCCAATAAAAGAACAATGTCTTATTTGTATTTGTTTAGCAGAGAATGCAGTAGTAAATCCTTGAGAATATTATATAATTTATATTTCACCACACTACAAAAAAAGATATTTCTGTTCTATCCAAGGAAGAGCAGCTAAGTATATTCTAGGGCAATGCTCTACATCTACTGTACACTGAAAGGATAAAGGAAACTTTTCTTTTTTAAACTGAATGCAGAACTATAAGAAGACATTAATCAAGTATTCAAAATCCTCAAAGACAGTGACAATGTCAATCTAGTGGATTACTTTAGGAACAGTATGGTTGTTACTGATGATAGTGGGCGCTGGGTTCAGTTTTGGGTAGAGGTGTCTATTGTGTACCATTCAGGTGATATTCTCTGGCTATGGGGAACAAATACATGAATATACTACAATTGCCAATCCTATTTTCCTCATTGAGGGGATTAACCATCATACACCATGTTGACCCACTAGTTGGTGAACATGGTCTATCAGGGATTGAATAACTTACCTTTGCTTTACTAAATTAGTGCAGTGAGTGTGTGGTTGGATGCTAGTTCTAAATTGCAATCTCTCTGGTGCAAAAGCCTGTTTGAAAAACCAACACAAGCAATGGACAAATCCATTATCCATCCCCCATATCATGAGGGTTTGTGTACTCCTAAAAAACTGAGATAGTAACAGTGATTATTTAAATTTAACCTCGGAAATGTATTCACAGATCTTTAAAGAAACCGTAATCAATGAGTTCACACTGCAATATTGCCATACCTCTTATAGTGTTTTTCTGGAGTGTGCTTTTTCAGGGGAAAGAATAACACTTATTATATAAAATATAGACTTTTTATTTCTTTCTAAATATTTAATAATTTCACAGTTAAACAGAGCAGCGGCGGAACATTTTCATGCCACACCTACTGTATATGCATTGCCAAAGTAATAATGTTATTTATACTGAAATGTCCCAATTTTATGGGAAAAAAACAACCTCTGCAAAAACAAATCAAGAGGATGTATATAAAGGTGGAAATAATAAGAACTAATCCTTAGTTTATCAATATATCTTAGCACAAATTGAGGACAGTGTAGCAATGTACAATGGAATCATAGTTCACCAAGCTTATACTATTGTATTAACTCTGATGACAAGGTAACACACTTCTTTCTCAAGACATGGTGAGTGAGATCCTCAGATAACTATACTGCTAGCACCCAGACAAGCTACATGTTCCAAGTGGCCTCCAATCATTAGTAACCTTATTTTCCTATGTTCATAAATGTATGGTATGACGTAGAGTGTAGGAATCCATGGCAAAAAAAAATAAAAAAAGATGTGATATATGCATTGTAAAATTATTTAAGAATCACTTAGCAAAGTTTTAAAGGCTTGCTTTACTGATAGCATGCCTGAAGGAAAATCTGGTAAAGTTCCTCTTAAAACCCTGGGCTAAAAGCTAAATGACTGCCTAATACAGTATATACCTTTCAAACTAAAATGCATATTAAGACCATATATGTTCATGTTTGGAATAACATACTGTATGTACAGCATATTCAATGTACATTTATGTAATTGCATTTATAAATTAATTCTTTCAAGAAAAGGAATGTGCTGTTTTCACTTTGGATATCAGAAGCATACAGACATTTTGAGTAAACCACCTGCCCTTGACCTTTTGAGGAGACTGAAGGCTTTCTCTGAATACCCCAGTGGACTTCTAAACCGCATGCAGAAGAGGATAAGATTGATTGCTCACAGTCTCTAATCTGGTATAGGTTCTTTTTACCCAGCTGCCTGGTGTGACAGCAGGATATCCAAGTCTGGGAAACCTTTTTAGGTCAGGGTATAATCAATTTCATTTGGTGTATTTCACCTATTTAGTGTCACTTTAAGCAAATTTGTCTATTGCCAGTGTAGACCCATCCAATTTCTAAATTTAAAAAGTAATGCATAAAATGATGTAATTTACCTGGGGAAATAGAAAAGCTCTTACTAAGAAAAAATAAAAACAATTGATATAGTTACACATGTGATACAAAATTTATTTTGAGTACCAATGGATAAAACTAAGAGCTTAAGTACCATTGACAATATTTTTAAATGCATTCCTATTTAAACATTTTGTTAAATAAACAATATTGATGATTGTCATGTTGCTTTCAATTACTTTAGTGTGATACAAATCCTATTCAACTGAGGTCAGTTAGGTGGAATTTAAGATTAACTTTTGTCAATTAATATTGACTCAATTGCCAACACATGGGAGAACCCAAAAAAATCATACATTTTTCAGATGCATACTTAAAAAATGAGATATATGTATACATGCATAAATGAACATATAAATGACTTGTAAATGATTTTAGATGGTTATAATCCTTGGTAGATTTAAGCTGCATTGCAAGCACTATTATGTATTTCTAAAAGTAACCATATAATATACTTTATATACTGTAGCTAATGTATGATTATTACTCATTTTGACATATTTATTGTTTATGTATTTCATACCCACTCTGAACATCAGTTCTTGCTCCTCAAATTTTTTTCTTTCTCCACTAGAAATAGATTTAGATCCCAGTAAGTATGTACTGTTTTCTTGCCTCTCACATCACAGTTATAAACCACTACTTTGAAGTGAGTTTGCTGGCTGTTCTACTTTATAAAAGTGGAGGGGTGGCACAATGGCATGATGGATTGCACTGCTGCCTCACAGCTTCTACAGTAGGTCCTAGTTTGATTCTGGCGTGGTGTACCATCTGTGCGAAGTTTCATCACCACTTGGTTTATTGCTGATTTATCCAGTTTTCTCTAACCCTTCAAAGACATACAGTACTGGCTATTGTCAATTGATATGTCACGATTATCTGTGTATACTGTATCTGCAACACTGGACTGGGGTCCAATCTAGGGTGAAGTCCTGCTTCTGGTATAGACTTTGGATTGCAGTAACTCTTACCTGGAATAAGATATTTTCAGATAATATCTTGATGAATGTACTTTCTTTTTGTTTTGCTCAAAATGTAGCTTATTGAAGAACTGTTGAAGCACTGCATGTAATTACTATTAACTTGTTTCTGCCATGTACTGTATGAACAGTTTTGTTCATGAGGGTAAGCAGAGATCTGCTGACTTAAAATGGCTTTGATGTGTGGTTGCTCCATGATGCTAAAACCGGGGATTATTTTGGCACATCAACAGGCCTCTGTCAACCATAGATCTGTTGACCCCTAACTTTATCTGAAATCAAGCAGTTTGAATTAAACTTTAAACAGATGTGCAACATTTTTTCTCTCAACTTTGGATTCCAAAAACACATCTGTTTTTTTTTTACAATACAGCCAAGAAAGGATGTTTTCTTTCTGCTGCAATTTCGGCAGTGAGTTTCCTGTACTATAGATGGGTGAGTGCTGGTTTCTGAAACAAGAGGACAGCTTGGCTGAATGGATTGAAAACACAGCTTTCTCAGCCATGAGAAATGTCTCTTTGCTAGAAATAACTCAAAGGACTTGACAAGCACACCTTACCAGACATTACTTACTAATTGCAGAGGAATAAAAGAGTTTGGTGTGCTTTACAGCATGATCTGACAGACATTGCGTGAACACATGTACAGTAATGTCAAAATACTTAATTTGACAATGTAAGTCAAATTAATTGCTATTAATACCAGGTATTTAATTAAGTCTACTCATTAATTCCTACATTAGACAAGTTGAAGCTTTCCCATGTTCTTAATAAGCTGAAGATTTAAAGAAACCTATAAAACCTTCTGGACAGTGGCCCTTGAGGACTAGACTTGGGCACTTTGTTTTAGAGTTTTAAGTGGATCCACGATTTGCTCAAACATATATAAATCTGTCCTGCTTAGCCTTGTAAAGTCTTGAGCCTTGAGAAGGTTCTCCTCATATAGCCAATTGCAGGGGCATCTGAGTGCCTTTAAAACCTGATAATCATTGCAATGAAAACAATGATTTATGGAATATGCATTAGCTGGTGTTTATTAAATTTGTTAATTTAATGATATTGACTTTACTCTCCAGAACATATTTAAATGAGTGGTACTGAAATGTGAATCCTGACCAACAGCTACAATCCATAAAAGAACTTGCATTCTATCCAAATAAGCAGACCGACAACTTCCTAATATGTGACCATAAAATTAAAAGAAGAAAAAGGAAAATATCTTATATTTGGTACATACCGTATAAATCTTTTCCTTTAATATTTATTTCCTATGTTGATTTGAAGAGTCAAAGTGAAACACCGATTTAAAACAAGACTTAAAAAGTTGCCTTACGAACATCAGTTCAGTTATTTTCAAGAACTCTCTTTAACTGTACCCACAGGAGATAAAAGTATACATTCTATGAATAATAAGGGATCATATATGACACACAATATGTTAAATCACTGATTATATTATCACTGTGTTTCTTTTATATAGCTTATTGCTGTGGAATTTGATGTAAATTGTAGATTTTCTGTTAAAGTACATTTCACTGAGCATTTAGCATTTATGTATTGAATACATAATTTTGCTTTCATTAGCTTCTGCTGTTTAAATCTTTCCTTTTTATTTGCACACAGAGAAGAAAATCTTTAGTGCCAGTTAAAAAATAATTGCTGTTTATTAGAATCCAAATCATTTTGATGGCTCTGATAAATTAGCGAGGGAAAATCTTTATCAGGTTAAGCCACAATGCTTCTTTTGTACTGTATATTGCTCGATCAAGTGGTTACATATTGATTTTCATAAATTAAATGTTAGTATTTTTTTGCACAGCTTTTAAATGGGAAAGTAAAGCCACATACATGCAATCCAATACTGTGTTTTTTCAAGAAAGTGTTTTCATTGCACATACAGTACAGTATATTGCCATTTTTTATTTAGCTTTAGTCTCTGCACTCAAATAAGAAAACTGATTGCATCACATGGTATTAAACGATAAAGAAAAACATTTTCACCGAAAACAGATTTTCTTTTATTAAGGAAAAAGACAGTCTGAAAATAGAAACTGGGGTTCAATTGATAAAGCTATCAATGGAGCATAACAGGAACACGTGATTGGATTTCAGCCAAAGCCACTTGTTTAACACCAACTCATTTCAATAGGACTTCTGACACTGACACAACATTCTGCTATGAATAGAGGTTGACAATAATCTTATAATCATAACGTTTAAGATCTGTACTGAGACCCAAACACAAAAATATGAGTGAAAACAAAACACTGTCAAGACCTAGGCATTACTAAACACTTTCACAAGTCAAGTCTAAACTAAGGATAAACTCAAATTCAGATCCAAAATTGACAAAAAAATCATATTTAAAAAAGCCCATAACTGTTAAAACACACCACCCCAAAAAATAAAACAATTTTATGATACAGTTTGATGTTCCCGTGATTATTATTACATAAACATTACATTAACATCACTTTGACCTTCCAAGGATGACCTCCAAAAGCATTTACCAGTCATTCCTGGCAAAGCTGCGAATACTTAAATATACACTTAACAGCAGGATCATTCATCACCTTTGTTTTTCTTCATTACTGAGATGGATTAGCAAGCTGGAACAACAAATTTCTCATTGTTTTAGAAGTGTTCCATTTGTTTTTACATTTTTTCCATTGTTTCAAGAAATCCTGAGTTGTCATGAAAGTTAAAAAGTATTTATCCTGAGGTGTAATAATAATAAAATATCAATCATTTAATATACATAATATAACAGTGGTTGTCATAAATGACCATTCAATATGTTTCATATAGTTTATGAGCTTATTCTCTTGCCATAATGTGGTGATTCATATGCATACTATTCCTTTTAATGGGTTGGAATTACTCATACAACCGGTGATGAGTAGTACAGGTGAACAGGTTGAAAACAAAAATGTGCAAAAAAGAGAATACAAATAAATATTTCTAGTGAAAAAAACAACAATTGTTTAATTATTTGATTTTTAACCCAGATAAACATTTCTGCACATTCTCATTATGTAATCAGTTTTTGTCTATGTTCAGGGTGTATCAGTTTTTGTCTATGTTCAGGGTGTATCACTGCAAGGCCCTTGAATAAAATACATATCTTGTCATTTAGTAATGCTGCTCTCATTTATTGATCGTTTTCTTAATACTAGCAAAGTGGTATTTAGCACACTTTGAAATACATATCTGAACGTGCTGATCAATGGAGTTCAAATGAAACTTGATTCATTGATCAAACGCTGATTTGCTCAGTTCCACCCACCAACTTATAAATATCACAGTTCTAGTTTACCTACACACTTTTAATTTTGGGACTTCTGGCCTCTGTCGCATCTTCACCTTTGCAGCAGCTCTCTGGCTCATTCCTCAAGGTTCCAACAATCACGTCCTCATGGACAGTTCGTTGTCCTTTCAGCCAAGCAAGTTAAAACCAGTGAGACAAACTATTTCAAATCTCTATCCTAATTAGGGTATAAATGAACTACTGAAATTTCATTATCAAAAATCAAACCTTTACATGAAACTTCTTATGAGCCACGCAAGGATGCATTTCAATGTAAAATAATTCAAAGTTGTATCTTTAAAAAAATCTTTTGCTTTTCTGTAATTTGAAAAGCAATTTAAAATTTAATTTCTGTATAATTTACAAATGTTCATCTGCTTATGTTACACAATGTAAAGTAATCTACCAGATTAATCTACCATTTTTCCATTTAAATTTAATGTTCAAAACTCAGACAGTTTGGGAAACACGATTATTACTGTTGGTTCCTTATTTGCTGAGAGTGCTCAAGAATTCCTACTATTATAATGACCAAATCTATGGCAGAGCTATCTTGGTTTAAATTTGCCCCAGGATATGTTAGATAATTTGATGTCGATGTTTAGCTAAACACATCTGACACACAAAAAAGATAAAATTAGAATGAATCCAAACAGTATGCTTTTGAATTTTATTATCATAACGCAAGAAGACAAACTGCATGAAATGACCAAAAACATGCCCCTATTTTGTTCCTATATTTTCATGTTGAAAATGTAATTTAAAGTTTGATGTGCATACCATATTTTATTCCTCTTGGCAGTAGCTTTCTAAAATACTTTTCATAGCAATTTTCAGATAGTGCCATTCCATAACAAAATAAGCACACAAATGTTGTAATATATACAGTATATTGAGTTTTAGCTAAACCATAATTAAGTGGACAGCACATGTTAGCATTAGACAGTGCTCAAACCCACAAAGATTCTGAAATTCAAAATTCTGTTTTACAACATGAACCAGATTATAACAAAAGTGAAGACATTTTAATTGTAAGTCTTATGTAATACTTAGAAAAGATTACATTTTATGCAACACTCAGTTCTCATTCTCTCTCATTCTATAACCGGCTAGCGATAGTTGCAGGGAGAGCAATACGCATCATACAGTATGTACTGTATAAAATGGGCTTTGTAGAGAACTGAGATGTACAGTATGTGAGTAAATTATGCACACACATTCTCCTACAGTAGACATGCCTAGCAGCACACTTTTCACATGTGAAATGACTTCGTGGAAAGATTGAGAAAACGCATGTGAGAAAATGGATAAACACACATTTTCATATCTGAGTAAAATCATGTGCTATATACTAATGTGTACAGCATTATCAGAGTAATTACAAAATTCAACTTCTCACAGAACAGCCATGAAACATGGCCATGAAACTTAAAGTTAGGTTGCAAGCAATCTGCAACCAAAGGGTTCAGAGATCTTAGACTCCACTCAAATTGAGCGAGACTGGTAACTACAAGAAGCTTTCTTAGTGGGGAATATGGTACCTCAATATCCAAGTATCAGCAGTTGCTGGGAGTTTCACAGAAGAGGGGAAACTATAACACCATACTACTTTCAGAGGAGAGTGTGCCCAGTAACATCAAGCAGGTTCCTGCCGCCAAGAACATTCCCTAAATTTAGGGGATGTAGGGTTACCAATCTTTTGGGATTACCCTGAGAAGACACCTCATATAGTATGTTATAAGGTTCCGATACTTCTGACAGAGAAGTATTAACCATTACTGTAGACAGAATTGCTCCCTGAGAGCCTATTAATTTTCATTCTGAATTCTTGAGTTTGAACCACAAATATTTTACAAATTGATTGTATTGAGGTCTGAAGAGTAAAACCACTACAGAACATTTATCTTGTATGAAGGCCACAACTTCTTTATCAACTCTTATGTAAACTTTGGACCATGCTGGTATGGTGGGAAAGCCTGAGCTTCTTGGCAGAGGAAACAAGATGTTTGGTCAAAATTGTCCAGTACATGTTAGAATTCATGATTTATGATCTTAACAGGGACTCCAGGAGCTGTATTTACAAAACAACCCCAGATATATTTCTCAATGGTATGGCTATTCTCTCAACATGAGTTTCACCTTTTTTACACCAAACATAATGTTGAATACCATGTCCAAAAGGCTCAATTTCCATTTCATCTGCCAGTAAACCTTGGTTCCAACTGTCTTTCAGATTTAGTGTGACAAATTCAAGATGCCTTTTTTACTGGTTTGCTTTCTGAGGAGGCTTCTTTCTTTCTGACAACATCAAATGGTACTTTTGCATACTTCCTGTCCTAAAGATGCTAGTTTCTGTTGGGGATTTTCCACTGTTGCCTTTGGATTTAAGGTGGTTCTCTCAAACCACCATCCCACAGTGGCAAAATAACCTGGTATCTTGTTCCTGGCTGGGTTGCCTACCTGTAGTCTACATTTTTTTCAATAATGAACACTACTTTGTAAGGTGGTGGATTGTGTGTCGTATTCTTTCATTGACATCCTATAAACGGTGGAGGTCAATGCTGATTTGCCTGAAGTGGGAACAGTCCTCTAACCTTTTTCACAATGATGGATGCTGCTACTGAATGTATTCCATGTGTTCTTTTATACCCCAGGAAAACAGGAATTCTTCTGAGGCTTCTACCTAGTTGTAAGTATTTTCTTTACACTTCAAAAGAATGTGCATTGTTATTGATCTCATATGATTTGTTTTTGTTTGATTTTATTTGAAGGAATACTAAGAGGAGTGGATAAAAGTGATGTTTAAGTTATCTGGAACTAAATTATGAGAAATATGACTTTCCTGTGAGCAAATGGATTATACCTAATATAACATTTTTAGAATTGTTTTAAACAAGATATTTTAACTATAAGTATTTCTGCCAAATTATGTTTTTGGTCCTCTTTCATCAGGATATGAATAAATATGGAGGGCATTTATGTTAAAAATACTATATAAATAATGCTCTAGGGATAGAGAAAAGCATTGGAATGTAAATTAAAACACAGCAATGTACTTTTTAACGCTTTCCATATATTTTGAATCAGTTACTAAGCAGTTGGCTAGCTAAATCCAATTTGTTTTTTTTCCAAATATCTTGATGTAATGTTTTCATGAGAAGATTGGTAAATACAAACATCTATAGACTCATGAGACTGCTAGACTTCATGAAAATTAAACATCACACAGATTATTATTAAAAATAGTGTCAATCATCAAATACTATGATGTGTAACATCATTAAAATTTCAGTTTTTGTGGGATTAGACATAAAATAAAGCCATCTATTAATAAGGAACACAGTGAAAAGATGCAAACTCAAAACTGAAGATAGCATTGTCCACAATTGAATCCAAAATTCAAACATTGTGCTGCCTACAAAATACTTTTTATTCCATACAGTAGTTTTTTTTTGTTAAATGTCACAAAATTGAAAACTGGCAAGGTGAAAACTAATTAATAAACTAATAATAGATTATAGCATCTGCCCACCTATATTTTTGTAAATACATTTTTAAAATGATTGACAATAAAGTGTTAACTGAACAAGTGCTCAAGATAACTGCCTCAAAAACTGCAACTCAAAGCACTACAGTGAAACAGTGGCCTGGAATTAATCATTGTCTAAACAGTACCTTTTCTTTTCCTTTCTTTTGTAGACTTATCATTTCTATGTGACCTGTGCAGTCACAGCCTTGTTTTTGTTTCAAAGCAAGGACAGTCAGCTGGATAAAGTCTGCAGCATCTGTCTAGCTGCATGGGGATTTTAATTACGTACAAACATGAGCTTATTTTATCTTCTTATGATTTTTTGTAAAAGCAGATGTCTATCTCAACAATATGCCTGGAAAAAAGTCTGTTTTCAGTACGATTTCTTTGTTTATTATCTTTCAATGATAAGATAGCTGTTCAGAAAGAAATTAGCCAAATTTTCCTTTTCTTTTATTGCTTTTATAGGTAGTTTCCCAGGACTTTCCAAACACCAATGTCATGTTTATAAAAAGGGTACATGCTGAAAAATGATCTCTTCATTCCTGTGCCAAGGATAGTCTTTCATGCTTTTTCAACATCTCCTGATATAGCTGTTAGAGAATTCTTCTCTAATCTTATAAATCACAAGTAAACATTCCCCTGGTGAGAATAACATGGCTATATTGTGACACACATATGTTCAAGGCATGTCAATGGCCTTTCACTGTCTGAGTTTGCAGTGATGAGTTAAATAATATTTATTTCCTTTCCTGGAACATAAATCATACTTAATTCCACAATGACATTTATGCCTATGAAATCAGTAAATGGTTTTCCATGCTCTGGATGTGACCCGAGCATTCCCAAGGAATGCACTTTGTTCATACTGGTTTCAAATTTGTGCCAATTCCCTCTTTTTTCTGTCACAGAAAACATAGGTTTGATAACCACAACTTGAGGCCCCTCCTGGTGAAATTTTAAGTTTAATTTCTTGCCATTCCTGTTGGGGTTTCCTTCCAATATGTTTTGTTTACAAGACAGCACACAGCAATGTACAGAGGGAAGAGGTTTGTCCAGTCCAGCTAGACCTGAAGTCTATTCAATCTCATAGTACTCAGTATTACATTCAGAAAAAAAATTGCTCTGAATGTAATTGCATCATTTGTGTATTTGTTTAAGAGCACTCATAATTTCTCATGGACATTTTGTTAACACTGCAGAAACAGACTACCAAGCATACAGTATTTCAATACTCGTTCCCTTCTTCAGTGCCATAAAGTCAAGCAGAGTCTTATCACCAAACCTGAACCTGAAATAATGACTGCCTTGTGTATTTAAATTTTAAAACACTATATTTTTATTTTTAATAACAATACATATTTTATTATATTTATTTACAGTAATATTTGTTTGTTTTAGAGAGTGTTTTTTTTGGTGAATTGTTTCATTTCCTATAAGCCTGCAAGAGTGAAGTGCATGTACTGTACGTTAAGTGAAAGTTATGAGCAAAACTTTTTTATAGTTGAAATTTAACTACAGTTGTTTGTGCTTGTATAGGTAGGCTGTAATTATAATAATTAAGATAATTTTATAAAGTATGCAAAATTACAACTATTGTAAACAGAAAAGGTTTTTCATGGAAAAAAACAGGCCTACACTAGGTGTCCTTATTTCAATAAATTAATCATAGAATATTTTCTTACAAAAAATATAGCTTTTTCTCTCTAAATTAACATCTTTAGGAACTTTCAGAGATGTGGCTAGTTTGTCATAACCGACAAGCTGTGGTTTCTTTTCTGCACTTTTCATTATTGGATGGTTTTTTTTGTCATTTCCGACTTAACTACAAAATGGAACGTGCTTCTTTCAAAGCATATGTTTTGTGTTAGAAATGTGATGATATTCAGGTCTAGGGGTTTCCGCCTTTACAATTTAAAAAATGGCTTTTCTTGGAGGTCTCACAGCTTTGTTTGATTTTGCAGGGATTTCACTCTGCAAAAGTATTCACTCTGCAATACGTTCCTGACACTCTGCTCCTCTAGCACAACTAATATAATAGCTTTTACCTGTCATCTAAAATCTGAAATATTATTTGTTTTTATTATTTCATTTTTATTCTTAAAACTATTTTCATTGGCAAATGGCACACACACAGAGCAAATGGCCTAGCCAATTGGAAAAGATGTCAACAGTTTTTGGATTGAGTTAGGTACTGTATGAAAACTTTTCAAATGTTCTGGACTTGGTCGCTTTATCATATTGACTGTTGTCAGGTCATATTTTAAATGTAGGCCTCATCAGACCTCTAAGGACAAGGATTCACAACTTTTTAACATCTACATTGTCTGAGCCTTTCAACAACTTAGACAGATATGTACATCAATACATAACTTGAATAACTTGTGAACTCCAATAACTTGGAGGCACTGCATAAACCTCTCTATTTATAATTGTAGTTCTTTAAATTGGGTCATCTTCCTAATTATCACAATCACTCTCAAGTTTATTTGAAATATTAGTAATGATAAAAATAATATAGTTTTATTACAATAAACTAGTAATTGCAGCAGTAGGACTTATAAATTGGAAATCTATAGTTAGCAGGCAGCTCTGAGCTCTTAAGTTCAATTCTGGGTCTGGGATGCTATCTGCATGGAGCAGATAGCTCTCCATTTTCACATGTGTTTCCTCCGGGTGGGTTTCCTCCCTCAGTCCAAATACATAATGGTAGGTTAATTGACTTCTGGAAAAATGACCCTAGGTGTGAGTGTGTTTGTGTCTGTGTGTCCTATCTTGCACCAATTGCTTGCCAGGATAGGATTCAGCTGCCCTGAAACCCTATGATGTGAATCAGCTTGCCAGGCTAAGGAGAACAACAGCTGGTCTAAGAGGGCAAGGATATCAAAACTTTTAAAAGAAGCGAGTGAAATCCCATAATGCGAAAAGCAGCAAATTCTTTAATGATGAAGACTGTAATAGAATAAAAATGACCGTATAGTTAGCAGCTTGCCTCAATATGAAGAAAGATATTCTTTCTATATAATCAGCCTAACAGTGACGGTGGAGAGTTGTGGGCGCAATGCTCTAAATTGTATTGTTTTGAATGAAGTTGATGAAAGGGATACTTGAGTAACTTGTGAACGAAGAGTCAGCATCAGCACGATATCACTTCCAGAGCTTGGCTCGAGATGTAGACCCCCCCAAAAAGCAATGATAAAGACCAAAAAATGTGGAACAGAGGTCCAAAAGGGAAGTTGTGGACATTTTAAAAATTCAATAGGCTGCAAGGGGCTACAAATCACTTAATTTCTTACAGGTAAGAAACAAGGACACTGGGCAAGTGAACCAGTGTGTGCAGAAAAGGTTAGATAAGAAGCAGAAATACGATGTGAGTGCTGGGGCAGAGAGGTTGGTGAATTATGAACAAGGACTGAGCTGGGCAATAAGGCCATCAGGAGGGGCAGAGCAAGCATCAGCATACACATGAGCTACTGCAGGACAGTGTAAAGGGGTGAATGGGGGAAGGGAAAGAGAGAAATGTGGTAGACATTGCTGGGGATGAGGATGTTAGGGGGGGTCAGGACTCCAAAAGATGAAAAAGGAGAAAAGAGATGTGGAATAAAGAACCAGATATGGACTGTGGTAGGGGTGAGAGCGAATAGAGATTGGTAGAGAGGGTGGGACAATGGGGGCCCAGGGAATTTGTTTGCACTCAGTGGTGGTGTGATGTCCTCAGAATTGGTCAAGAAAGAAGGGAGAGCAGCATGGTGACTCTGGTGAGTAGGTTCTTTTCCTTGGTGTGGGAAAGTTGAACTAGTGTCGCAAGACATGCTTGGAGCAGACACAGGTTGAATATTAAACACTGAATGCTATCATACAAAAAAACCCATCAAATCCCCATGCTAAAGTATGAAATTAAAATATTCAATATAAAAATCTTGATATATAAAAAGTAGGTACATATAAAATAGCTTACATTTTGAGACTGTGTGTTTAATTACAATCCAAGTCAGTGCAGGAAACTTTATTGGAAGCTTTCTACTATCTTACAAAATGCAATGTTTAAAAAAAAACATTAGCATCGTTCGCGCCTTTTTATACCACACAAAAACCACTAATTACACCCATGTGTATTTCTGTACCGATCAACAATAATCTTGTTATTAAATGGCTGACACCCAGTGTAACTATTTCCAACGATTAGAGGCACTATAGTAGCAACAGGTGGCAAGTCGATTCTAATTGTGACCTCTTCTTAAGAAGACCTGGTACACTGATATTTTCTATGTGGGTAGGCAGAAGTGTAAAAGATTAATATTTGGGTATTATGTTTAAAACCCCATTGATTTTCACCTGAATCTGACTCTCCTGAATTAGATAAAATTAAATTTTCAAACTGGCTAACTGCTTGTTAAAACTGAGAAGGCAGTAATAAATTAATGTATTGTTGTGATAACAATCCAGACCTAAATGCACAAAGAACTATTATGTAATTGGTTTCAAAGTGGGACTTTGTTATAGAAATAGTGGAATAGAAAAACTTAATACTCATATAGGGAGTTTGGAACTACAGAAACATATGGATTTTTTTTTTGTTAATAAGAATTCAACAAAAATCTTGATTTAGATGATGTTGTAACAGTATTTCCATAGTGCATCCTCCAAAAAATATTTATGTTGACTGCTCTTCCATAGGCCATGACAAACCCCAGGTTACAGTATGTTTTCAGAATTCTTTTCTACACTGACAACAGTTTCTGAAATAAAACAGGTGGTCATACCTGGTATTTGTTCTGATGAGTGATCTAGGCTAAGATTTTTTGTGGATTAGAGTCTAGTGACAATTGAGATAAGACATGGCTTTTCAGGAATAGGAATACTACTGAGGCTGGCACCCTGTCTGTTTTGTTTTCTGCAGTGTCAAAGTCCATGCTTGAGGGCAGCAGTGTCTATTTACTTAAGCTCAGGAAACAGAGGAGTTCATTAGATCTGAAGGGCTCACCTCCTCAGATCAGATCAGCAACATTTTTTTCAAGGATATGGTTCTCTATATTTCTTTTGTATAACTTTGTGGTTAAGAACAGACTGGGGTGTGTTTTTGTGTGTATATCACATTAGTATTAACTTGTAGTAGCACAGGGTAATGGAAGCTCACAGTGATTGGATTTGTTGGAAACTGACATCTTGTAGGCCTTGATTTGTCATCCACAGTAATATCTAACCCACTTCCACTCTTTATCTGATATTGTTTACAAGAGGCATCTAGAATTATTTTTAAGCACTTTTAAAAAGTGAGATTTTATTTTTTTACATTTGTTAACTAAGGTGAAAACCAGTTTATCTATATGAATGTGGCCTTTTGTTTCTTTTCTAACTGTAGGGAAACTTTTTTTGCTGTGATGCATTTTGACTGCAATGTAAGAGGAGGACATCCACTTTTTGGCTCATGTCATAGCTGTATAGGTATCACAGAATCAACAAGGGGAAGGGAATGCATGCTGAGTGGTTCCAGTTACAGGAACTTCTCTGCCCTTAGGGCTTTTTTGAGGAGCATTTCCTGTTCTTATTGCTGTTTGGGATGAGGAGAGTGGAGTGGTACCCTGTTTAGGAGCAAGGTTAAGGATTTCGCCTTTGTTATTCCGTTGCATGATTTTCATTTGGCAGCTGTTATTTATACTTTATTCCTTCAAAATATTATTTATTCCTCTTTGAAACTGGGTGTAGCCCATGATTAAGTCTATATTTTGTTCTGGAATATATACTGGCTACATGCTGATAGTGTCCGCTATTTAGGTACATTACAAAGGGAAAATTAGACATTTTCATGATATGGGTTTCTCATCTAAAATTCCACAATATTTATAGTATATGTGGCAGCATTCTCTTGTGCAGAGAACAAAAAAAAATATTAAAAATTATATTATGAAAGAAATTTCTGACTTTTATATTGGAAACAGAAGGCAATACACCAGGGAGACTGGCTTTTACAAAAACAAATGTTTTGTGTAAGAATTTAGCTTTTTTTCAGTTAATGTCCTGGGCAAAGTTTGGCACAGATGCTGCCACAATCAATGTCCAATCATCTATAATGTAGTTTCTTAAAACTGCTAACACACAACAGAATAGAAAAACAGATATTAGAAACCAAAATATAACAATTGTATTTATTCACAGTTGTTTGTGCCACCTCAGGAAGAGCAGTCGATGTTATACACCAACACGCTGCTTCGGTAACTTGAAATAAAAACAACATGAAAAAGGAAGAACCATGAAGGTGAAATACCCACCAAATCTCACAAGAACAGTAAATATGAAGAGTACTGATAAAATATTTCCACACTACCACTGTCTAAGGAGAGTAGACTACGCGCCTTGGATGAATGGAGCTTTTAAAAATTTATGAGTGGTTCAAGACAGTAAACCCCTTCTGGAATGGAATCTATCCCTGAGGAATAATGAGACAAAGAAGAAAATTCTGTAAACCATTCACTAGTATCCGGCTGAGATTTCACACTGAAAATCAGAAAATTCTTAACATGATGTAAAGACTTAAGCTTCCTTGGCTGTGTTCTGTTTTCAGTCAGGTTGCTGTATTTCACATGTAATACCATTTTGAATATCAATATTTTTTTAATTCAAATTTAAAATCAAGATTTAGAAAAAGACATCCAATATAGCACTTTGTTCAATAAAGCAACGGGTATTAGATATTTTGAAATTGGTAGGTTTTAATGGTTTTACTTTAACATGAAGTTTGCCTGTTATCTTAAATCATGTATCATTGTGGTGTTAAAAAATCCAAAGTATTTCTAACACTTTTAAGAACATTCAATTTTTGACTGAGATTCTGAGACTCTGAAAACCTTGCAGACCTCTTCTTTAACATATTTGAAGAATATCACATTCATACAGGTTTTCCTGAATGTTAAACAAACACTTCTAGAAAAAGAATTATGTAGAAAAGAATTCTGTTTACAGATTAGAATAACAATTTTGGTGACAGCACATTTTAAATTGACAACTCATGTCGGTCCCCACTCTAAATTCTCTGTACAAAGTGCTTCACTGCCTGGTTTTGAATATCATTGGTAGTTTTTTGGTTTTAAATAGTACATTTTCATAAGTGATTGAAGGAGATGCTTGATACCCTAAGTTAAAAAACCAATGACCAAAAACCAAAAACCAATGAAAAAATTATGAAAATAATTTTGGTTCATAATGCATAAACATGGAAAAACTATATCCAGTATACAGTATAGTATATGTAGTTGTGGTATATTCAAAAAACTATATTGTAGAAAGTGCATTATAGCACTACATTTGCTATACATCTTTCTTCATTTCCTCTTAACGACAGCAGCATTAGCACCTGCCTTCATGTATCAAGTTGATCTCATCAGATTTCAGACGAGCCTGCTCAGTACTGAGATGGAAGACATCCAAGGAATAACAGGTTTCCTTGAATTTCCAGAATATGAATTTCCAAACCAGTAAGGACTAGTAAGGTGACAAGGGACACAGTACTGTAGAAAGTCTCATCATTCTGATAAGATGTTAAACACAAGTGCTGACTAATTGGGCATTAAAGAGCCCATAGTATTTTTCATGTGCATAGTGGTGTTAACCCCAATGTCATGAGTGAGCTCTAGTGTGGGCTTTTGCAATCTGGCCAATCAAAGGAAAGTTACACTTTAATTCAATTAGTGAAGCAATTTTTCACTTCTCTGCTCGGTCTGCTGTGTTGCTCCTTGTGCATAATGGCTGCCACATGTGCCAGGTGGGTGCTGTATTTCAGTGGTGGATGAAATGGGCCCCATATATAAAGTGTATAATGTGCTTTAGGATTCTTTGGTATGAAAAGTAAGGAACTATTATTATAATAATTCACATTTAAGATCCATTAAACTAAATCCCCCTTTACAAAAATGCTGCCACCACATTTTACAGAAGGAATCAGACTTCCTAGTTTTCCTTTAAACATCTTATCAAGAGTACTGGAAAAGTTAACTGGATTCTTTTCTACAAATGGTCTGATGAAACTATTCATGTTTGACTGATGACAGAAAAAGTATTTTATATGGATAGGCTAACACAATTACAGTAAAATTAATAAAACAATTATTTCAGTTGTATTTTTTCCTACACCTCTTTGGCCCACATAAATTATCATGATGCCAGCACTGAACCGAGTAATGCTGAATCCCCTCCTAGGAATAAAATGTCAAAAAACATCAGGTAGTTTTCCCCTGGTACAGTTGACAGATAATAGTCTCTGTCAATCATGATTTTGAAGAATATACATCTAAAACACATAGAGGAAAACATGTCAAAAGACCAAATCAAAAAGCATGTCAACTACCCCAGGATATCCAAGATACGTGAAAGTGACATGTACTGTAAATAGAGAACTCTCCTTTAATACTTTAAAGCAGGAGTGTAAATCAGCTCTGTACTGTGCTTTAGAGACTTGCTTCACAGCCTATTATTATTCTGTGTGATTCTTGTATTTTTGTTCTGCATTAGAGTTTATTTTCTCATACTAGTTCCTGCTTTCCAAGCAGCTTTTGACAGTCTTTTCAAATCTCATAGTCAAGAAGTGTCCACGGCACATTTAACATTGCAGAACAATAATTAGAATTCAGACAGTGACGCATCTTCAGCTGGTAGAATACTCTTATACTCTTGTAGTCCATTTCCTGTTTTTTTTTTTATTTTGTTAAACTGTTCGTTTGACTTCTTTTAAACTTTCTCTGTATATCCAATGGTGGTCACCTTAGACAAGAAAGAATTTAAAATGGAATCTCTTTATCTCTGCAAATATTCCACTGTAATGAGAAACCATAACAGACCATCACCAACACACATAAAACTAGATGTGCAACAAAAAATTAAATAGTGGAAGTGACGTATCATGACAATCTCTGAGATGTCTACATTTGTAATTTTGAGAGTGGTCATGAAATGCGAGATCAACAATCTCTTTTTCTGGCAGTATATCATTAAAAAAAACGATAAAAATACCGAACAAAGTATCTGTTTTAGTGCAAATTATTTTTTCCTGCAATTAAAGTGTAATAATTTGTGTTATTTTACATTGCCCATGATTTTTTGTTTTCTGTAACAGACACTAACAAAGAGTGAGAAAGATTCTGTACATTTTTAACAGAATTAATGTTCATGTCAGGCAGTCCCTGAAGGATGATGAACCTTTATGAATCACCAATGCCTTAAGTTGCAGCATTCCAAGAATACAACCGATGACCTTGTTAAGTCACTTGGCCTGGTCTAGCCCAGTGCCTCGAATGTTAATTCTAGGTGAGATGCTTACCTTAGGCTTGAGTTAGGTAAAGATAATATAGTAAGTCATTTTTCCAATGTAATATAACCACTGAATTAATGCAGATGCCAGTGGCAGCTTTATATGTCAAGAGCATAGTCTCTCGTCTGTTGAATTTTGTGTTTATGAAGTTTTGAAACAGAAATGACAATGTTAAAGGCAGGATATGTGGATTTGACTTTGTGTAACTTTCATTCTTTCTATGAGTTACATTCTAACGGAAAACAGAATAAGTGATTAAATACATCAAATTCCATACACCTTTGTGTATGCTCTTCCCATGAACAATAGTAAATAAGGCAATCTGATGTTTTGGGGAATGATTTAAGAGGTAGGTGACTCAAAACAGAAATTTGGTAACTTTACAGATCAGTTCTGCATACTGTATTTTTCATTACTTGTACTTCAAAAATAATATATTGCATTTTAGTACCTCTTAGAATTCTACAACTGAATTATTTCTTGAGTTCATTTACAAAAATTCACATTTTTATTTTTTTTTACTAATGTAAATGTAACTACAACATGTACAATACAGTATGTTTTCAGCTGATTTGGACAAAATCAAGTTCAAGAAAAATTATCTGTCCTCACTTATCCAGTTGCATTTTGTTTTTATGGTTTTTGCACGCTTCATTAATACAGGACAAATGGATGAATGTGACGTCGTTTACTCTCATTCCTTCCTTTCCCTGATTACTGTATGTTGTTATGGATGGTAATTTCAAACTATTTTCAAATTCCTGACCTTTGAATTTTCTTATAACATGGAACATCTACTATAATTGCTTTCTCTTATTCGTGTAATCTTTGATGACCAACAGGTGATTCATACTATTAAAGACATTTATGAGCACACTCTGAAAGTGCACCATACCATTAAAAATTCAATGATTTGGTATTTCAGAATCCATGATGTCTAACTGCAAATCAAAAAGCACAGACCAGGAGCAAGAAAAGCAGGAAAATTGATTCTTGGCTATTTGATGTTACTCAATATCCAGTCAAGTCAGTCCAACAGTAATCTAAATGGGTATTTCTTATACTGTATTTCAACTTCAGCCCTTTTTCATAACTAAACCTGTCACATAATATTCACTAAATAAACTGCACTACCCATGAAACCCCTCTGGAATATAATGTCTCTGCTTTATCCTCCAGTTTGTATCCACAATGAACTTGAGTTCTAAATTTCAACTTTCTTTCTCTCTTGAATAGATAGATACATTTATTAATCCCGAGAGGGAAATTGCAATTGAATGAATGGGATCTTTTTCTTGAATATGTTAATGTTTAGTAATACTGAGCACAGTAAATTTTATCCATTGCCTCCAGACCAATGGAACACAATCCTCGTATATTGGTATAAAGAAAAGGTTGATATATGAAAATCCACTATTGTCATTTATTGTTACGTAATTAAATTATATTTAATACACCAGCATGTCTTTTGACTTACACTCAGTATCATGGTTTCCTTACACTTGTCATATCTGGAAAATGGATCGAAGCCTTGGTCAAAAACTGATGTAAAAATGTGTTAGGAAGTGTATAGAATTTTGGAAAGAGAAATAGAATGTTATGCATTTTTTTCTTCTAATAAAGAATGATGGATACTTAGAATCAGTAGAAAACTATCACTTTTAACAGGCAGATTTGCAAAGCTAATATCAGTAAAGTAAATCTTTTTTGCAGTAGGTGCAATGGGATTGTATTGAATAGACAGCACATAGATAAAATATACACATTGAACAATATTTATTATCAACATGCTTAGTCCACATAATGGAACAAGTTATAGGTTTATTCCATGCTGAAAAAAAGAAGAAAGAGAACACAACGTTTTGGCCATGGAGCCTTCTTCAGGTGTCAGGTGAAGAAGGCTCCACGGCCGAAACGTTGTGTTCTCTTTCTTCTTTTTTTCAGCATGGAATAAACCTATAACTTGTTCCTTTGCAGCCTACGCATGCTGACGCAGCTACCCACCTGAACAAGTCCACATAATGTCTGTTAGGAACGTTACAGGTTAGAAGCGTGTAGCCACCATAGTAAACAATAGACAATACACCTGTGCTGCATGCTTTGAAGCAAGATGCAAGTGTTATCTTGCAGGATCCTGTCCCATTCATCCTACATAGCTTGGACAAGTATGTGCCAATTCACTGTGTCTGGTCGTTCCAGATCATCAATGTTCAACAGGGCTCGAGCATGACAGGTAGGGCATCAACATGTTACTGTAACATTCTTGCATGAAAGCCATTTCCATACAGCAGAATGAAAACATGTGTTGTCCTGTGGAATGTTGTCATGTCAGGATGAACCCACAGAAAGTGAGGACTTGATCAATGTAGTGGCGTGCAGTCAAAGTGCTATCAAAAACTTGTTGTGACCTGGTGTTTCTGATGCAGTGGAACACAAAGTGCTTAATTGTCATGAAAATAAAGAATTATGATATGCTGATCTTACTGAGACATTGTGAATCATGTTCTCTCAGATCACGGACTATTATCAATTAACTGAATTTGGCTGTAACATCTTGCCAGGACTGCTGACTGTGAGTAACATTTTAGTGAGTTCAACCCCAAGTTACCAATGACATAAGGTATTGTTCTCTTGATAAGCATAGTATATTGGTTCCTTTCTGTATTTTTCTGTCTTGATTTTCATCTGGCTTGATATTAAACTAGTTAAATCACCTCATCATCTGTTTTCAAACAACTCCCTAAATAGTGAGTGAGTTGGCATTTCCACAAAAGTCATGTAAGTGTATTGTTGTCAGTTATGAATGATCAATTAATAAAAATGATACCAAAAACATTTAATTAAATGTATGAATTATTTTTTTTCTAAAACCATACACACATAAAACAATATATTTCTTCTGATGCTCATTATATGAAGAGCAGGAGTTTATAAATTAATTTTATATACTGTACAATAATTCTGGGTGAGAAACTCAGGGTAGTCTGAGGAATAAAATGGCTATTTCATATGTAATGAAGCTTTTTAGCACATTGCAAAGTATTCTTGGACTGTAGTACATTCATGGGTCACCAATAAGGTGTCCATAAATGCTCACACCGCTAAATGTGGATTTTGCATTTACTTACATGGATTTTATTTTTTTCAGTCTAAATTTCAAATGGTACAGCATAGCAAAAATCATCATTCATTTTATTTTTTCAAAGGTTTTTATGCACAATTCAGAAAGATAAATTGGCAAATGCTACAACTTTAAGCAGAAGATTTATAAGACTAAAATGTATACCATTTGGAATTTAAAGAAAAAAGTAATTTGTTCCATATTAATCTTGTAAGCAATGGACAGATATATTACTTGTATTTTTAAAAACTCAATTTCCTTTTTGTGTGTTTTCTTTGTGTGTTGAGATTCAGATCCCATTCCTTGAAGGTATTGATTCCTTGGCTTTTCATGTATGCAGATTCCCTTGAAATTACTTTAAGCATAACACACACCTCGTTATAAGTCCAGACATCCAAAACAAGTATTATTGTAGGAGTTGAAAATGGAAGGATAAAGTGCATTTCTTTATATTTGTCTGGCTGAAAGCTACATTTAGCTTCTAAAATTTGGCACCACATTGAAAACAGGAGGACTGTGGCCTGTCATTTATTCTGTCTTAAACATGATGCCAACAGCTGCCTGTTCCTGTTTGGAAACTGCCCATGATTGAAACTAGGTCCAAGAAAAGCCATTATCTGAGTCTCACAACCTTTAAAAAGCATAAAGTATCTCTACACACGCTCAAACACACATAGAAAAAAAGAGTACTTTAAAGTCTTTATTTCCTTAGGGCATTAACTTTTGACCCTTAGGTGTATGTTACTAAGTTTTGTGCAGCAGACTTAATCTCCTCTCTGTACAAATATACTGCAAATTCTTGGCAGTAATATCCAGCTTGCATGGGTCAAGGTGACTGGCATTCACTCTTACAAGAGTGATGAGATATTGGCCATGGGTCATCTGTTGTTTCTTTCAGCACTTTACAGACAGTTAAGACCGTGATGAAAACTTAAAAAAAAATCATTTGACTCCCATTATGATATATTTAGAGGGAATAAAATGGAAAACAAAGTGGAAAATGAGAACACAGCTATCTGTGATCTGTGCAGTAATGCAGAACCAAGATATGAGGTTTTAGGACTGCTAATCCTGTTGTTCATGGGCCATAAATTGTGCTGCTCAAGCTGTGGCTTCCACCTTGTTCAAAATTCCTTGCATACCAGACTGCAGCTATAACTGAACAGTGGAGTCACAAGACAGGACACAGGACCTTCTGACAGGCTCAAGGGTGAGTCAGAGGAGAGCTGTTGCTCATTCCTTAAGGTGGCAGTGCATTAGGGTAGCACATGACATACTGGAATTTGAGAGGTTTAACTGAGAGGATTCACAAATCTAATTAAATAAAAAATTACCCCCTTGTCCCACCACACACATAAATGCAGAACAATTTAACCATTTTATTGCTTAAGAATCTGAGAAATGTGTGGCCTGTAGTTTACAACACACTGTTTCATTGTTCTTTTCAGGTCATTCTTAAGAATATGGAGACAGAATCCTTTACATATTATGATTTTCAGATAACTTACTTTTACTGCAATCATAGGTAAAAATGTTAAAAAGTCTGCCAATAGATGGAAAGAAATATTGCAATAGAGGTTCAAATAAAAAATAAAAAGTTATTTCAGCGTTAAGAGATGTGTATCCAGGACAAAAGTGGGTAATTTAGACTAATGACTCTCAAGACAAGACATTCAAGACAAGAGGAACAACTAAAATACAAGTCCAAAAAAGCACGCAGTTTTTAGTTAAGTCTTCATTTAGTACTTGAGACTTAGAGGTCAGTCAGAATACAAAACTAGGAGACACAGTGTTCCTCTAGGACTAGGTTTGGGAACCTGACATGAGGAAATTACTAATGTACTATCTGGGTATTTTACTTAAGTGTCCAACAAGGACGATTTTAAAAACATGTCTCATGCAGTGGATACAAAAATGATGCAAGCATAGAAGAAGCAGGAGTGTTTTGGGTACTAGAAGTACTAAAGATTAATTGGGGGAAATTTTGTTTATGGCAGATAAATAAATATTTCCAACAGAGAAGACTGTACAATAGTGTTAAAGGATGGAAAGAAATGGATGGAAAGGAGATAAGATAATTACTTTACATTTTTTGAGAGTGATACTGCAGTGGGAAAGAAAGATGTCCTGAGTCTATTACATTTGGACACACCTATCAAATGAGAGTAGTGTAAATTCACAATGGAAGGCAAACACTACATAATGCTCTTGGCTCTTCTTTACAACCTTTTGTTTGTAGAGGATATGTAAGTTGATTTGATTTGCTTTTTATTTTCACTAATTTTCCAACCTGTTATAATTAGTGGTACTGAGGTTGCTAAACCAACAAATGAGACAGTATGTTAAGATACTTTCAATACATGACTTATAGAAAAGTATTAAAATAGTTATATCTACCTCAAAATAGCTGAATTTCTAAGATAAAAAGGTCTCTGCCTTTTTTAAAAATGGTGTCACAAAATTTGGCTAGTCCCAAATACTATTAGTCATTAACAATTTCTACAGTCTAACTGCTAATTACAGTAGGTTGGAAGGGGTTTGCATTTTTCCTAAAATCCATGACCAGATCCTTTGTTTTCAAGACATTTTACTTCAAAGAGGACTCAAGTAAAGTTGTTTAGAATGGGCATTTGGGGCATTTATGATGATTTTCTGGGCCCTTTAATAAACTGATTAGGGCTGTGATTAGCAATCTTAATGAAATTTCTAGCTGTGCATTTGCTCTTATAACCGTTAGTGTAAAAGATGTATAGTAGGGGAAACAAGACACGGCCCTTTGATGATCCAGTGAAAGTGTAGTGGATGTCAGATAACCATTTTCCATACCATTCTGGTATCAACCACAGTCATGGTGTTCTCTTTTTTTTCCCTGAACTGATCCTTAGCTTTCCTGATCTACCTTTTTGCCACTTTCTGCACTGCCCTCCTGAGCTCTGTGCCCTCTTGAGAAGAAGCAATTTTTGTTTAGAGTATGTTTCAGACTCCTGGGAAAGTTATTGGGAATAAAACTTAAAGTTTTTGGTAGGAATGTTGAAGTGTACATAGAAAGAAATGTAATCCAATCTTCAGGCTACATCTGATTGCGAATATCGTGATTATCCATTATTGTGTCTTTAAAGACCACATTGCGTGAATTCGAAACAACCCTGTAGCTATTTAGCACTTTGTTCCAGATTTTTACTGTCCTTGTCTCTGGTTTGCTTCTCTTGAACAATGACTGATAGATTGGCCTGAAAAGTACTTTGTTGTGATCAAAGTTGAACAGTGAGGGATGAGTAGGCATTTGAAATTGCCCTGTAGCAATAGGACCAGCCCTACCTTTTGGGGGGCCTTAAGCAAGATATTGGAAAGGGGAGTATGGAAAATAAATCTTGTAAAGATTGTGGGAACATGGAACATGATACCCAGTTATGTTGTTGAAGAAAATACCCTGATTTCTTTCAATAAATACCTGGATGAGATCCTTGGATCAATTAGCTACTTACTACCAAATGGTCTAAGTTGTTGATTAATAAAATACCTCTCTGCTGCCACATCAGATGTTCTCTGACCTATGCAAAGTGGCAGTTTATTTTCCCAGCTGTCTATCTCCTGAAGCCTCTAAGTATGCAAGTCATTTTCTAACTATGACAATTTTGCCGATGCACTGATTATTTTTTTCTGTAACCACTTTAGTCTGACAACGATTACGTTGTAGATGGATTAGAATGATGTATTGCTCCTGGGTTGTTGTGGTAACCCTTTGCCTTTCTGAGTATAGCCTGTTCTTTACAGATCCATTTTGTTGTTGTTTCTGAACTTGTCTTCTGATTGTTGAATTATAATATTTCTTTCTCTGGGCAATTTCTATCACAGGCAGAATTTAATTCCTGTTTACACCAATCTGGCAATCTTAATTACTCATGTGGGATATAGTCATATCTTTGGCTGGTCTTGTATCAGTTCTTTTTTTTAACTTCTGTTACCTATTTTAATGCAAGTTAACTCAAATACCAAACACTGAACATCTGTTTTTTTATTGAATTGCATTGAGATGAATCACATTGAAATGACTTGAGCAAAGAATTATATTATCTCCAGGAACAACTGTACTCAACATGTCTATCTGTGTGCAATGAAACTTTAAGAATTATTACGTACTGTATATGCCTAATCAGCTGTTAATGTAAATTTTGGACTGCCTGAACTTGTTTGCCATCACCACGCCCCCTGAGCACCGGATCACCGTAGTCATGACCCCCTGTCTGTCAACCCGTCCTGATCCTCTTCGTCTCCTCCCCCTGTTGTCCTTCTCCACTTACTTCCAGATTATACCGTCTGCATAGGGTCCTGAACTACGCTTCGCGACAGCCTGCACTGGCTCCCATTACAATTTCAGAAAGCCTTAAATTCACATTTATAAATACTATAATTTATTAACAATATATGGCAGTATTGCCTTTTAGTGTTACTTTTGCTGTTTGGACAAACCCTAATTAAGCAGAGCAGGCACATAATTTGAATTAATTTGCTTTATTGAGTTATCTCACCTGGTTGAGAGAAAGATAGCCTGTCTGTGAGGATAAGACTTTTAGAACCCCCCTTTTTGTGAAGGATGAGCTGCTGTAGAGGTGGGGTTGTAGAAAATTTGCAACTAAATGAGTGATTTATTGTAATTTTAATATACCAGTAGATTACTGGAATGTAACATAGTCAAAATCAAAATCATACCAAAAACATTTAATCAACAAATTATGCTATTTATGATACATTATTTTTTTTAAATACAGTAGTATAATGATAAGTTTCTTTTGATGCCCAATACAGTACACTGACTTCCCATAATCTAGTAACAGTTGGTTTTAGTGCTTGAAAACTACTGAAAATTATAACAATTTGTATGGACATACAACTATAATAAGACATAAGTGAACAAAAGAAACTCTACATTAGGCAAGATGTTGCCTTTCCACCAAATGAGAACAGCTTTGTAACAAATATAATGTCAGAAAGACAAAAAATAAACTTCATATTGTCTTGCATAATGTATCTCTTTTTCCCTTTTGCTCAAGGAAACAATACAATCCATCCAACAATCTTTGAGTTGATTTATGACTTCTGCAAATAACAATGAAAAGGAACTGTTGACAATTCTACAGTAAAAGCCAGATAATTATCATTTATATACACAATGCCAAAAAAGAGAAAGAAGAATTGAATAATGGTTAGTGGCCTGGGGGGTTTTGGGTTCCAAGACCAGGTGGGATGCTGCTGTTGTTTCCTTAAGCAATATAATTTGCTTAAAGTGATCCCATAAATGCCTGGCTGTATAAACAGGTCTTCATGTGATCATTATAAATGAGATTCTCAATTCATCTATGTGATTAAATAAAGGAAGAAAAAAGATTCATGCAGTCACATCAATAAAACATACTTTGTGTTTCCATTTTAAGGGAAAAAAAGTTAGCAATGGGAAGTGAACTTTAAGCAGCATAATTGAAATAAAACTTGATATAATTAAACTTTTCACTCTTGGAGCCTTTTTATTTATTTATTTGTTCATTTAAGCCAATATCTTGCATCACAAGGGGATTTGCCTTCTCCTACATGCAAATGAAGGGATGAATCCCCTTTAAGCGTTTTTTTTCTTAAATATTCACATAAATGCTGTATGTGTATATTTAATATTTTATATAAATATACACATAATACTGGCTTTGTCATACAGCACTAATGTAATTAAGGAAAAAAACTAGCCTTTACTATTAAAAAATATGCTTAAATGTTTTCTGAGGAGTAAATGCCAAAATAAATATCTTAAATGTGGAGAGGTATTGAATGGGCTATCTGTAGTAGACACTAAACTGTGTTTACTTTTGCCAGGTTTGCTTCTTACTTACTCTTATTTCAACCGTTGCTCTAGAAAGTCACATTTCAGCAACTTTACTCAGCCTGGGAGTCTTCTTTAAATGATAGAAGCCAGAAAAAGCTGGGAGAATGTTCTCCAAATTTCAGATTCTAAAATAATATTCCTATAGTTGTAGCAAAGTTAGATTTTCTGTTTACAGGTAAGATATTTTTAAGATATCTTAAATATAGCAAAGGCTAGTCCTTAAATAAGGAATGGCAACTGAGTCAGAGAAAGGACACTTGAGGGACACTCAAGAAAATCTATAGATAACCCCGGAGAGAGGCAGAAGTGAGAGAGTGAGAAGATACGTTCTACCAGGGTTAAGGTGACAATGTCTTAACTCCAAATGAAGTGAAAACTGGGAGGGCAAGAAGGAAGTTACTTTCCTATGAGAAATCAAGAAAGCCAAGGATGTTGAAGTGGTCAAGTAAACTGATGACAATATCTTAGAAGTACACCCAGACACAATACCTAAAGACAGGGTTTTTATGGTGGCAAATATGGTCGCAGGGGCGGATTGTACATGGTTCTAGCCAAGTCATTAATAAACACCCTCATATGGAAGATGTCATCAAGGTCCTGGTACAGGACTGGCTGCTCAGCAAGAGACTAGTAGGGTGCAGCAGAAGGTCCAAGAAATCCTTCAAGCCCAGATTCACATCGAGCAGGAAGCAGCCAGGGTACAAATGTACTGTAATACTGTGATACTATGAACACATAGACTACCTAGGGCCTATATATATATAATTACTAAGGCATGTTTTTAGAGTACATTTTACTGATACACAATGGAGATACAGCTGGGCCCTATCCCATGACCCCACATTGTGATAAAACATTGTCTAATACACCTGGTGCTCAAATGGCTCAAACAGAAGGACAACCAAATAATTCAACAAGTAATCTAATAAAATGGATTTTAAGAATCTCCAAGGCTTTGAACCACATTGTCAGTTAATTTAATCCTTGAACTGTAAAGGAATTTATGAGCCTAGTTTTGATGTACCCCAAATTAACAAAAAAAGGTTCTGGGACACCAATCATCTGTGCTTCAAAAATCAGGCTTTTAAAAATGGACCATTCAATGATTAAAGAGTTTGGATTGCATCATAGTGAACTCCGGATTTCAATCACTAACAGTGTGGATCGTTGGACAAGGCTTTCCACAGGTCCAGCCTACCTTCTAAGTAGAGATAGAATATATAAATGGAAGGTCATGCATCTGCTCCTCATGCACTTGTTTGATGACAGAAAACATGAAGTGGCAGTTTTGGCCTGGGGTATACACAGAGTTAAATTATTACTGCTTGTCCTGCCCTGACTACCAAGTCTCATACCCAAAGCTTAACCTGTGGTACTCCACTAGTGCTAGAGCTAGTGCTTCAGCCATAATTTTGAGCTAATGCTAATGTTGGTCTCAATTAAATAAGGCAAAGACTAGGATTCCTTGCAGCCTGTATTGATATTTGCCATTTTGGAAGTTCTCCATGAGGAATATTGCTTCCAAGGAGGTTTAGGAACATTTCCCCATTGAAGCCAAGAATGTACAACACTCACATAAACGTACATAAATAAGTTTAGAAAGATGTTATAATGTTATCAGATCTCTTTCGGGAGCCCATTGCTTAAAACACAATATTAAGGCCACAGACAGACATAGTGCAAGCTATTCACTGTTCACCACCACACAAAATGAATAAAAACGTCATTACTTTTAGTTGACTTTGGGGGAGATACTGCTGGAGCTTCATTCAGCAGGTGTCTAAAAAGGTAAGCTCCCTGACAAATTTCACTTAAAGACAACACCAAACATTTTTTTAATGCCTGAGGCAAACATTACCTTTAATGATATATGTAGACCCTGCACAGTGCTTGTGACCCCTGAATTCACACAAAGGTTTTATTTTCAGACCAACAAGTCAGAAAATGAGCAGCAATGAAGCTAAGCAGGTGTGATGCTCGTTAGTACCTGGATGAGAGACCTTCTGGGACAACTAAGTTGCTGCTGGAAATGGTGTTAGTGGAGACAGTAAGAGGTCTCACCCTGTGGTCTGTGTGGGTCCTAATGCCCCAGTATAGTGACGGGGACACTATACTTAAAGTGGAAGCCGCCCTTCGGATGAGGCATAAAACCGAGGACCTGATTCTCTGTGGTCATTAAAACTTCCAAGCCATTTCTTGAAAAGAGAAAGAGTGGTACCCTGGTGCCCAGGCCAAATTTCCCATTGGCCTTTACCAATCATGGCCTCCTAGTAATCCCCATCTATAAATTGGCTTCATCACTCTGTTCTCCTCCCCACTGATAGCTGATATGTGGTAGCAGAGCAAGGGGATCTGCACATAAACCCAACCCAATGGTAAGGAAGATTAAACGGCTCAAAGAACCACCCCAAGGTTACCCTCCCAGAACCCCCAGTGGTCCTTCTTTTATGCCCCATTTAACTCCCCCTTATAATCCTTGTAGCAGTGGAAGTTCTCCATCCAGTCGTATCCATTTAGCTGGTCTTGCTCCTGTCTGTCTTCTGGTGAGCCAACACGGAAACAACTGAGACTGCTTCTTGAATCTTCACTGGATGTCACTCCACCAAAATACTGTATAATCTTTCAATAACTTTCCCAAAAATCTCACTCCTAGATCTTTCTCGCTCACTGTGTGTGAAGTAAGTAGGATAATTACTTCCCTGTGAAAGCCAAGGATGTCGAAGCAGTCTTGTGAGAAAGCTACTCAATCAGACCTATAAAGATTATTCATTTGCTTTCTTTCTCTTTACAGGACTATGTGAAGCAGGAAACCACTTTAAAACATTAAAACTGGGCAATATTTTAAGTACAACAAGAGTGAGAAAAGCTATAAAGAAAAGCTATAAAAGTTGTAATGTGTCTGAAGTTTGTTTTTATTCCTTCTTTTAATTTCCAAGTGTACAAATCTACTATCCACACAAAGGGATTGAAACACCCAGTGAAAAATGAATGGAATTCCCCTCTCAATTTGAACTGGTTCTTTTTTTTTAACAATTTCAGAATTGTACAAAAACAAGGCTTAAAATCCTTATATGGCACAGATATTTAAATATGGTTTGGTAGACTTTTGTCCTGAAGGTTAATACATTAGGAAGTCCAGTGTTAAATATTGTGACGATATGAGTAATGATTGCTTTAATTTCTCTTCCCTGCTTTGCTGCCCCTAATACCTTAAATTTCGTTGCCAACAATTTCCTATCTATTATGGATCTGCAGTTCTTTTTCACCCACTTGCTGTATTCCACCACAGCCTGGGACACAGTGTAGATGGATACCTCCATAAGGTTTAGGCACCATTGCTAATGCTGGATGTGTTGTATTTGCCCTCTCCATTGGAAACATAATTAAGCCTACAAATGAGGTCCTCCTCTCATGCATAGTACTCATGAAATATTTTAGTACATCAGATCACTTTATTAGCCATATACAATTTCTTGCATTAGGAATTTGTCTTTTCACATGCCCCAGCTTGCTCTCCATGAGACACACAGACAGGGAGAGAAACTTGAGGTCAGAGCGCAGGGTCAGCCTGGAGCAGCTGGCATTAAGGGCCTTGCTCAGGGGCCCAACGGAGTAGGATTCCTCTGCCAGCTGCGGCAGCCTTCCAGCCACAGGCACAGATCCTTAGCCACAGAGCCACCGCTCCACCCGATGCCTCTTCCTCTTGTTTCAAACAAGAGGAAGTCATATGACCCACTTAGACCGCTTGTTTGTTTTTAGCAAATTGATTGGAATATTTTATTTAACAGCATTTGATTTTAAAGTTTGTACAGCTGTTCCACCAAGGATCTCAGAGTTTGGACTTTAACATTTGCCATTTACCATTTACAAAATCCCCTCTTAACTAAACAAAAATGGTAAAGATTGGTTAAATAAAACAATGTGTAAAATCTTTTCAAGGAGTATAATAGATTTAAAACAATACTACTACCTTATGGAGAAGATCCATCCAGTTGATTTCCCACATACAATTCTGTACCAAGCATTTCATCATTCTATCACTGTCTGTCCCATCAGTCCCTGTGAACTCCATCTGATTGCCATGTGTAAGACTCAAAATTCCAGGAGTTGTAGAAAAATGAAACATACAGAAATAAAGCAAAGAATGGGGCTGCACTTAAGACAACCTTCTTTATATAGATACAGTATATCTATACTAATACCCTGTCCAGGGTGGATTCCATCTAACGTCCCTTTGCTTGCGGGGATAGGTTGCCGCTCCACTGTGACCCTGAATGGAGTGAAACAGATGGAAATGAATGGATGGACATTTAGGTATCTCTATGTACAGTATATGTGTTCATGTGCGAAAATATAAAACCTAAAAAGCTGTAATGAGGATCTGCAAAAATATTTTGATAATAATGCCTGTCAATGTAACTACCTTAGGATTTATGTTATGTGACATCTAGCTAACAAAGCTACTTTATTGCACATATTATTGCATATTGTTAATCCTACCTTTTTAAATAGCAGTAAATACCCCCAGTTTAGTTCAGTAGTACCCCTTTAAGACAAGAGCCTCACCTAGTTTTTCTTGAGGCACCCAATGTCATTTCCCATTTATCCATTTATTAGAAATAATAACAATAATGCACATTTTTTTCTTATTTTTAACAATTTTTGTAAATGGTTGTATAAAACTGTTTAACATCATAACAGAATTTTCTTAGATAATTATTTTAGGTTTACTTAATTTTAAAAAATAGTGTTGATTCTAATCACTCAAGCACATTTAAGAGCTAGACGTCACTTGGCAACCAGTCATGATAGTGTTTTTATGGTCAAACAATGTATTCCACTGTATTTTAGGTGGGAGGATAGTTACATAGTGTTATCACACTGCACAGGGAAATCTAATTTAGACTTTTCTGTTTCTAGCTAAGTATAACTGCCACAGTATTGACAGCATCTGTTTGTATGAAAAGTGGTACTCCAAGTGATCACTGTGCTACTGTAGATCTCAAAAAGTTGGAAAAATAAGGAAATTAAATGTTTTTTGTTTCACTTTCTTAGTGTGAGTATGGGATTGCATTATAATGTTTCATCATAGTTTTTGCATTTCAAATTTAAGAAATAAAATAAGTTTGTCTGTGGTTCTTTTTGTAGTATGGAGACCTATCATATAACAATATTATACTAAAATTATACTAATACTAATAATTATAACTATATTATAGCTATTATAATATAAATATGGTGTAGGAAGCATACAACTAAATATTTCAACTACAATACAATTTATTTAAAGGGTCAATTATTTGTTTTAGAAAAAATCTGAAATATCAGTGGTATGATTACAGCACACATTTAAATAGTAATTGAACAGGTAGGAAAAAAATAAAAAGTTTTTATACAGTAGTAAAATGTAGATTAAATGAAGCAAACTATACTCCACAAAATATCAAATGAGATTAAACTATCAAAAGAAGAAGTTTGGAGTTTCATACATTAAGTGTATAAAGTGTACTCAATATTTTATTTAACTATTTAGAAATTGTCACAAGTATTATATGAAACCTATTAAATATAGGTATATCAGAAGATTTAATATACTGATAGATAATACAAATTTAATTAAAGTTATTAAAACGTTTAATTAAAGTGCAGGTTATTTTTGCTTTTAATAATGATTTTAATCAGAACCTTACCATAATCCTTAGTTCAAGACTTAACTTTATACTCAAAATGTAACACTACACTGTATTACTATTCACCAGTTCTCCTGTAGATTCAAAGATAAATTCTGATTTTGTTCTTTTGCATATTTGCAACATCGCAGGTCTGCTGGCAGTTTAGAAAAAAATAATAGCTAACTGCATATATCTTGTGTATTAGGTTCCATTTAGTTCCCCCCTCCCATTTTAATACTCTTTTAATCAACCTAATACACTGTTTCTTAACAGGTAACTAGTTACAGTAAGATTACTAACATTATTCTTTTGCAAACACTAATCACAATATTTTCTCCAAACCTAGTATTAAACCCAACCCTAACTTAATTATGACTGTATTTCTACCATGGTCCTAGCCAATACTCACTCTAACTTTAGATACAAACCTTATTCTAACCCTCACTTTAAACCTAACTCCAACCCAACACCTACAGTAATCCTTACTGTTTATTTAAACCTAACCCTAAACCTAGTCCCAATACTTATCATATTATCACCCAGCAATTGTGTTTCTGTTCCAACAGTTGCCTGTAAGAAGCTGAAATAGGCTTTTTGATGTGGGTGAATGGTAAAAAAATATTTTTAATTGAACCAGTTCTATTTCAGCTAATTTGCACAATTTTGTTCCCACACTGGTTGACTTCCAGATTAGGGGCTTTTCACACTCTGATGTGTGGTATCATTTGTGGAGCAGA
The DNA here is from genome assembly GCF_040954835.1 of Lepisosteus oculatus. NCBI lineage: Eukaryota > Metazoa > Chordata > Actinopteri > Semionotiformes > Lepisosteidae > Lepisosteus > Lepisosteus oculatus. The sequence goes on from NC_090702.1 coordinate 30,054,953, forward strand.
TTAAGTTGAAAGTGTGTAACAGTTGTTTTGTGATAAGTGGTACAGTACATGCATTTTCACTATTAGAGGACAGTGGACAAAGTTAAGCTTTTGATGCCAACATTGTAAATCAGTAGGTGATTGCTGAACATGTCTGATGGTTTTGAATGAAAATTAGTAAACACGAGGTATGATAAGCACAGTTAAGAATAGCTACAATAATTACAGTTTTGATTTATCATTTATCAAACTGAAATGACATTTCAGTTTAACACCTCCTAGACAGATTAAAGGTATCTCTTTATGTTTTAGAATTGATTCTTTAATTGGGTAGGATGTTTGCAGGGTCAGTTGTCAATACCACACTTTTTACTACTCCCTCTGTTTTACATTTTCACAAATGTGAAATGGACACAGGGAAAAATGATGCAGCTAGACTCTCATTAACCCTTTACTGAAATAGGTATGTTTCTAAATTCTAACCCATTTTTATATTGACTTTCAAAAGACCTGAGTGGAACTAGTTTACGAACTTGCTGGTCTCCTTACTAACTAGTTAGTAACTAACTTTATTACAAACCTGTAACTTTAAAATATTTTTAATACAAGGAATAACAAAAGTAACAACTAATATTTAAACATGATGTACTGTATAGTAACAGCATGATTTCTTATTGAGAAGAAAAATTAACTTGCTTTTTCCATCCTAGAAGTCCTTTTTGCTCGTCTTCTGATTCAGAAATGGTTTTAACTCTTGTGTAATTGCTTTTGATTTTCTTGTTTTTGGCTCTTTTATACCTACAGTTTTTTATTATATTATACTATGCTTTCAGCTGAAGTCTACTGTACCATGAATTTATCAATTTGTTAATGTCACACAGCCACATGGATAGAGAAATGCGATGTGATGACATTGCCAAGGCAGACGTTATCAACATTTGTACGCCTGCAGAAAACTTGTTAAACGTGTTGTGTTGTCCTGTGCTTATGTACTGTATAATATGGCCTGGGGCCCTTTGTAGGATTCCAATTCAGTTCAGATGAAAAATACATATCACTTTTAGTTACAATCCTAGAAATAGCTTTATATACCTGACTAGGATGTACAGCAGATGTTATATGTCTTGAACAAGATTTTAAGTGTATCATGCCAGAGTGGATGTATTTTATTTTTAAAAAGCAGAAGAACTGAACTGTAACTGATCTGGTTAAGCTGTGTGGGAGCTCCAGATGATCCTCATTCTCACATTTCCTATAAAGAAATAAATGTTTTGTTAGCTGTGCCTGCTACATAAGACATACTGTACAACATGCTACAAATACCAACTTTACTAGCTGAAAAATAACCTTTTTCTTCTGTTCAGACTTTAAAAAACTAGTTGTTTGTTCAGATCCTTTATAACAAGTCAAAATTGTTCCTTGACAAGCACCTTTGCATTACATTGCAATTCAAGGGGGGGAGTGGGTGGGTTAATAAATAGGTTGTAAAAGCCACAGGGGACTGCAGATAGACTCCAGCAGGAATTCCATTGCTCTGAAGAACTAGCTTTTAATGCTCAAAGGCTGCCAGCCTTGTGAAAAATAGCCCTAGTGAGGAAGTGAAATCGTTGATGACTAGGTGTTAACTGCACACTGTTGTAGACTTTATGCCCATAAAAGTCTTAGAGATTCACCAAGCCTAAGATCACCGTAAATTCTACATTTGTATAAATACTTGCAGATGCTCAAGAAAACTAAGATCACCATTCAAAGTTATTCTAAGATTTATTTCAACTACACATTTAAGCACAGTAAACTATATAATTAGGATTTGTTGCACAAAGAGAAAAAGAAAAAAAATGTTGTCCATACTAATAGAATGTTTGGTATATATAAAATGTTTTCAGTAATGTTGCTTTCTTAATCCAGTCTATTTAACTACATACAGTATATTACCCTATTGATGTGGTGGGCTGAATGGCCTCCTCTCATCTGTAACCCTTATTAGGACTTTCTTCCTAACATGTGAGGTCAGTTCTGCTGTTCTTAAAGTTGCAATGTTTCAACACCATACAGGAAAGCATGGAGAAATGCCACCAGATTGCAAGAACCAAAAATGCTATAAATTGAAAAACACTCTTTATAAAGTGTTCAAAATAAAGACATAAGACATTGAAAGATGAATGAATAAGGAGCACAAATCAGCAACTTAACCTGGGAGAACTGAACTGGCTTATCATTTTTTAACTTAGTGCATATGGACAGCAATTTCAAGATAGCAATGCCTGTTTTCATATGGTTTTCTGAATGCAAACATTTTGAACTTTATTTTGTGTATCATATTTTATTACTTTACAAGTAGGTATTCTTTTACATCATTGCCGAATTATCCTGAAATTACCCTTCTTATTCCTTTAGTATGGAAAATATTAATGAATATATTATTAAATTAATGATTTCCTGCTCTGTTTTTCATGTGTTTTCTATATTTGATTGGGAAATGAGTCAGGGAGAAATGACGCAGAGAGTTCAAGATGACTTAATAACCACAAATGGCTGCTGTAGACATGTCAAGACCTTTGTGGTATCTATAGAGACAATAACAGCATTAGTAAGGATAACATCAACTAAGCATGGTAACAAATGTCTCCTCCTCCTCAAATGTGATTGTGTCATACCCTGTTGCGATAGGTGGCTGGGTACTCACACTGCAGCTGAGCTATGAGATGTAATATTGCTATAATATTACTACAGGATCACTATTCAGAACCTGAAATCAATTGAAAAATCTAAAATGGAGGTAATGGGAGGCCTGTACCTATTCTGAGTCTTAATCTACTGAAAGTAGTCATTCAAGTACCTATTAATATTGGTAAGAGTATTATTTAGGTAGACCCATTTCATTTTCACAATTTTACAGAAATCCAAACATGTAATACAGTATTTGATTCTGAAAGTCTAAGGATGTATGTGAATATATGTGATAAAAGAGCACAGTTTATGTTATTTTCATTAACAGCATCATACCTGAACTGTATAATACTTCACTGTGGTGTTTCAGAGGTAGTCTTTCCAGTAATATCATCCTTCCCAACCAAAGTCAATGTGAGGTTCTCTTCTTTCTGTTAGACAATGTTAATTAATTGTATTGAGGGCTCTGATGAAGTGCACTAAAAGGACAAATTCAACTTCCCATATAACAAAGAAATATAACTAAAGAAACATTGTCATCTATAGTATAGCTGAGCATATAAACACATGAATATGACTAGCACTGTTCAACCTTCAGGAACAAAAGCACTACTGCATGAGATTTTGACCTTGACTCTTACTTGCAGACAAAGACAATTTATTTTTGGCCTTCATTTCTGATGTAAACAATAAAAAATAATATAGGTACATAAGAGCAGTAATAATCTAAACACTTAACCCTTGATCAGATTAAAAGTGATGGAACTGGACAGACTTGATTTACTTTATCTTAATTTTTAATTCATAATAAAATTTAATTTTAGTGCTAATTTCTTTAGAAATCTCTGCTGAGATCAGAACCCAGTACAGAGATGACATACTTCAGATTTACTGCATAAGCTTGATAAACAAAAGTGTACTTTGCCAGAAGTACAACACACATTTCTGCGGAGCTACAGTATTGGTGGATGCTGCACATTGGTGGTGGTGGAGGGGAGTCCCATTACCTGTAAAGCGTTTTGAGTGGAATGTCCAGAAAAGCGCTATATAAGTGTAAGCAATGATTATTATTATTATTATTATTATTATTATTATTATTATTATTATTATTATTGGCTTGAAGAGATCTTTGATCCTCACTGCTCTGACATGTTCCTTGAAATGCTCAGCCTATCTATTTCCTGTTTTGGCAAAGCATTCTGTTCAAGAGATGCAATAAATGAGCTTACTGGACAAACATGATACCCTTTGGGGGATTATGTTGATTTTATACTGTATAAATACATGGAATTTTTATGACATTTCCAAAAACACAATTATTTCTCATATGGGACACTAAATCCCAGGCAGGATAATACCCTGAACTACACACTTGTCCATCATGGGGCACACTCAGGGACAATTTAGGGACACCAATTAAACTACTTAGCATATATTGGGAGGCAGGGGAAACATCTAAACAGGCAGTCATATGGAAATTGGGAGGTCATGTAAGCTTCACAAAAAAGGCAATTCTGGCCAAAATCAAACCCAGGGCACACTGTCCATGCTACTTTCCTGCACTTTTCACATTCCCTTCATTAATGTTTTGTCTGAAATCATATAATTTAATGTAATCTTACATACAATTAATGTATCTTACATACATTATCTCAAACCTTTGTCCAATATTTTACTTAAAATATTGTTATCACTTTCACTTTTTAATGCAACTTTTAATCATAGATCACTATCCCATTTAATATACACAGTGACTTCTCTTTCTCCAGATATTTGTTACTGATTTTATGTTTGTCACTTCAATAGATGGTAATCTGTCAGGAAGGCTAATTGCTAATTCCTTATCTCTTTTATTTTGTTTTCAACCAGTTTCTTTTTTGACTTGCAGAGCAGGAATATGGTTGAACTCCTAGCAAAAAGTACTACAAATAAAATAAACTAAAAGTCCAATAACCATAATTAATTCTAATTTATTTAACACCTTTTCCAAAAATTGATTACATAATTAACAGTTAATTAACAGGTCAGCCATTTCCTTGGGCCTGCCTACCCTCCCACCCTCTTAACTTACTGAATCTTGCTACCTCATTCTATCTTGTCCTTGGCTGATTCACTCTTTCTTTTCTCCAGTCTTCTCTTCCTGTCTTCTTTTACACTGTCATCTGTCCTATTCACCACATCATGCAATATTCTTGTCTCTTTCCCTTCCTCTATCAACCCTTGGCTGCTAATGCCTACTCTCCCACCAAGTACGCTCCCCATCTTTCCCGTGCTGGCCCAAAAACGTCTGTCCATATGCTTGTTCATAATATATTTGAAGTTTGTGACTCATGAATTTTAAGAATTCTACATTGATGTTATGGAGTCCCTCTCAACTCCTTTTAAGGAGCTATATCATTAAGATTTAAGCCAATAAAGAATTCTTTATTTATTTCAATTACACCTCTACTAAACACCATAATTAGAATTTAACGGAACTACTTAAATGCACTTTTAAACAAAGATTTTGGGAAAAAATCACAATATTATCTCTTCTCCTCCTCCTATTATAACCACTCCTACCTACATATGTATAAATATGTTTCTGTCTTACCTACTTGCACATTTCCTTTTACATATGGCCCTCAACCCCATTTTCACCTTTATAGCAGCTACCTGACTCATCCCTCACAAAGGGGGAGCTCAGATAACCTTGTCCACACAGACAGGTTTTCATTCTCTCAGTCAGATAAGCCAATAAAAAAATTAAACATACATCCACATCATCTTAATTATGATTTAATGAAACTTCCAAGCATTTAAAATAAACAGGATGGTCTTATGTATTGGGGCACATTCACTTTAAGTAAATTTCTGAGTGTTATAAAGTCAGAATTTGGTTGTGTATATGGTTGGCATTGGGGCTATAACTGCATGGATTATATGACTCATTGATCTTACCAAACCTTTTATGTAATCATTTCAGATCCTTTGCCAAGCTGCATTTTTTGCCTATTTTTGGGGTGATCAGACTTCAAAGATGTATCCAATGTATAACCTGAACTAAATCCAATGTGTGCGCTTTTTTGTCTAGATAAACTCCTTGGTCATATCATGCAGCACTGTCTACTATATACTGTATAGCAGTATTTTGTTCTACATAGGCAAAAAAAAATGTTTCTGAAAAATTTAAAATTTACTCTAATGCTACCATTATTAGTCATATCAAGCCAAGCATGCCTAGGCAATGATATTACCTCCACCATGCTACACAGATGAGAAGATGTTCATCTGAATATCTGCAGTTCCTTTCTTTCTGCATTCTTTAATCTTTCCAACACTTTGGCAAGGGTATATCTTAGTCTCACTTATCCATAAAACTTTGTTCTAAAACTCCTCTGGCTCATCTTTGAACTTCTGAGCAAATTCTATTCTTATGTTTCTGTTCTTGGTGTTGATGGATGTTTCACATCTTGTGTTGTTGTCTTTCCAAATCTTCAGTTTTCTGCAAACGTTGTGTTTTGATACCTTCAACCCTACCTTCTAGAGGCTGTAAGTGAGTCTTAGCAACTTTAGGGATGGCCTCCAAGAGACAACGCTCAGCCAATTGTCCCAATACATTTCCTTGATCAAAATAAAAAGTACTTCTGCTGCTGGTTTATTCTGGTTAAAGAAATTACATAATCACTCCATAATTATGTATACTGTAAGTACTCCAAATAAACAGTTGCAAGAAAACGTTTGTGAATCCTTTGGAATTACCTGGATTTCTGCATTGATTACTCATAAAAATGTGGTCTGATCTTCAACTAAGTCACAACAATAGACAAACACAGACAAAGACCACCTGGGTGTTTCACAATGCTTCTGGGACAATTTTCTGTGGACGCATGAGAAAAAAGTTGAACTCTTTTGCAGAAATACAGAAACGCGCAACGTTATGTTTGTAAAAAGCTCTGCACACCAACACCAAAACCTCATACCAACCAAGCATGGTGGAGGGAGCATCACGGTTTGGGGCTGCTTTGCAGCCTCAGGGCCTCGATAGCTTGCTACCATAGAGGGAACAATGAACTAAAAATTGTATCAAGAAATTTGACAGGAGAATGTCAGGGTAGCGGTCCGTCACCTGAAGCTTACTGGAAGTTGGGTGATGCAACAAGACGATTACCCGAAACACAGGAGTAAATAAACAACAGAACAGCTTAAACAGATGAAAATTCGTGTTCTGGAATGGCCAAGTCAGTGTCCAGACCTCAACCCTATTGAGATGATGTGGCATGACCTGAAGAGAGCTGTTCATGCAAGGAATGCCAGAACTATCAATGAACTGAAACAGTTCTGTAAGGAGGAATTGTCTAAACTTCCTCCTTACCATTGCGCAAGTCTCATCAGCAGCTGCAGGAAACATTTGGTGGAGGTTATTGCTGCTAAAGGAAGTTCTACCAGTTACTAAATACAAGGGTTCACATTCTTTATCCACCCTGGACTGTGAATGTTTAAACAATGTGTTCAATATTGACAAGAAGAAGTACAATTGTTTGTGTGTTATTAGTTTAAGAAGATTCTGTTTGTCTATTATTGTGAGTTAGTTGAAGATCACACCACATTTTTCTGAGTAATTAATTCCAAAGGGTTCACAAACTTGTTCTTACAAATGTAAGTCAAATTTAAATAATGTAGCCATGTGTGAAAACAAGAATAATTCATCTTGCTGAGAAAAACATTTTATAATGTTTCATACATCATTATTTTTCACCATTTCTACAATGTGTTTCTTTTTTGTATTTTACCTTTTTCCTAAAAAGTTTTGGAAGACCATTGTACAGTGTAACCAAAGAGCTGGATCCTACTAGATTCAAATAACATCTTAATTCTCTTGTATACAACCACCTCCCATCTCCAGGAATAAGCTTGTTCACACTAGTGCATTCAATGAATGTGCATTTGAGGATGACTTTCAAACCTTTTCTTTCCTTACTTTTTTAATGGTTATAACTGAAAATAATATAAAGGATTCCAAAACATAATATTTTTGTTGCTTAAAATTAACTCTTGGAGAACACTATCTTAGTTGAACGTTAAATATAAATGGATGTTTATTCTGCAGAGATGTGTGCTTTCGTGAAACTACGACAGTTTTAAATTGCTTTTATTTTTAAAAGATCATGGACCATTTTAAGATTTTCTATTGCACTGATATATTTAAAACTATTTAAACTTTCAAGCAGCAGACATAATGGATCCAAATTTGTACTACTGGCAAACAGTATCTTTTACTTTTTTAATTTACATCATTTACTATATAATGGGCTGGTTGAGCCACTAAGAAGCCATAATGAAGTTCTTGTAAAAGCTTTTGGTTTCTATTTTGTCTCTCCATTTCTCTTTAGTGTTACTCCTTTTGAAAATAGGGAGAGTGTTTTTTTTTATATTTATAAATTTGAACAATGTGTCCTTTTTTTTCTATTATACAGTGCAAAAGTATTCAGTTTTAAGATTTTGATGCTTTAAAGCTTGCAGTCATGACACTTTCAAGTAGGAATTCATATAGTATTTGTTATATACACAAAGTATTCCACACAAGAAACAGTAAAGTTAATAGATAATTAATATGAAAAAATGGAATTGTCATTATTGCTTAAGTATTCAAACCCTTTAGTTGCACAACACTACTGAGGCAAGCCACACAGTTAGTTGAGTGGTCTTTTTGTGTGCAATAATAATGATTCATGTGATTTTAGAATTAATGCATTATTTTCTATAGGGTCCCTGAGTCCAACCATGATAATGAACGTGTTTTGAAAACAACTCATGGAAAATGTTGTGTAAAGGCACTGTTAAGGAGAAGGGTATGAACATTTTTCAAAGCTCCTTAATACTTCTTTAAGCATGGTGATGTAGGTCATTAAGAAATGGAAGACACCCAGACATCACCTAGATTGGACTGTTCCTCCAAACTGAGCAGCCTGGCAAGGAGGAAACTGAAGCTGTAATTTCTTTAAATGATATTTAAAAAAGGCTATACCTTAATAATTGATGTATTCCCTGTGCAGCTTGAGAGAGCCTGAGCACATCTGCCAAGAAGAATGAGTAGTATGGATATCTTCTTCTGGTTATCTTCTGGATAACTTAGGAAACTGCAATTTGATCAAAGTTGTTTATGTGTTTTTTTACATATTTTTTAGAGCTTCATAACTTTTTTGCATTATTAACTGGAAGCTGTCGCATCACATATAAGCAAAATTTTATAGAATCAAACAGTATCAACCCTACATTCAGAGATAGTTGTCCCCTATAAGCTATTTACTGATGCATGGCAAGATAACACTGTCAGAAATGTCTTTCTTTAGCAATACTTCATTATGATGATCTCTCCATTTTACTTTTACATACTGGTAACATGCATACTTAATTTAACATGTATGTAAATTAAACAGAAATCAATGAAAATATGAGATAATTTAATCATGAATAAAAAATGCAGTGAACTGTAGGGCTGCCATCTGTTCTAACTGCTGCTTTGAGCTTTTAGCGTAATAATGTCATTTTTGAAATTATAAAAACCTTGAATTATATTAACATTTTATAATACATTTGTTTCACTGTGCTGCATAAAAAACATAATTTGAACTAATAGCCTCTCTCCTCCATGTGATTTTCCAAATAGTAATTTTAAATCTCATTATATACTCAAGATACTGTATCCAGACTTCTTTAAGTCCTGTTTAAGTCAGTATCAAAGTACATGCTGGATTGTTATCTGTCATATACACAGAATGTCCTGAAATATTTCATGTTAGTTGTTGAGACAAAGGCTTTGTGCCTCTACTTCCACTACTAACAGTATCAGACATGAATATAGCACCTGCTGAAATATGGTTCCTGTTTGCAACATGTCATTCATATGCAGTAACATCCCCTAGCTAAGACTTGATGATTTCTACACACTTGTCATGTGATAATTACCTCTTAGGAGTTGACCTATTATTATTTAAATAATAATAGTCCTTTTGCAGGTAAGGCACCTTCTGAATAATTGCATTATAACTAATCACTGTACAGTATCTCTATCCAGTATATCATGACCATATTATGATGCATTTTATTTTTACATGCCATGGGCTTCCATCATTGATACTTTTGTACCCACATTTTTAACATAATTTCCAGTTTTACCTACAAGCACATACCTACTAGTACATGTCCTTTGGTATTTCTATTGTACCACAAGAGTACCACAAGAGTTAAACACCTTATGGATTAAAATCCTGTATGAGGCCATGCTTTAACACATTTGAATAAGTCATACTTTATTCAGAATGCTTTGAAAAAACAAGCTGTATAAATGGGAAAAATGTAAGTTGCTTCAGATACAAATATCAGACATATTAATTATTTTAGAATATACTTAGAGTAAGGTGATTTAAGTAAGCCAAGGCTTTTGATATTTAATATCTGATTTAATGGTGCTCTGCTATAGGCATTCACCATCTTGTAGGAGTGTCTTGTTCCTAAGGGAGAAGCATGGTGTATAGTTCCTTTGATGCTCTCTACTGTAGACTACACAAACTGTATACAGTCTACCTATCATAAGAATTGTGACCATTTCCTATTTTGATTGAATTTACAACTTTCTTGTGGATCACAAGAAAGTGGGTCCTGAATAGAGCTGAGATCAAGTGCGGTATACACCTTAAATTATATGCATAAGTAAAAAGTAGCATTTTGTTGGGGTTTAGGCTGTATTGTTCATCTGGTCTCATGTTTTTACTGAGAAAACACTACAAGCTTTTGTGTTCTCTTTCTATCATTCTTTTCTATCATTTCTATTATTTCAATTAATAAATATAGCTTTCTTATTCTTAAACAACTGTTTTTTAATGGTTTAATCATTTTGTTATGAACAGTATCTTGTTGTCATTCTATTTAAAAATGTACTTGAAGAATAAATCATCTGTCACTGATTTCTATGAGAGGTGTCACTAGGAGTTTTGCAAACTGAAAATGTAAGGTCACATTAAAAGGTAAAAACTACATGTGGGGCCCATATTTTGTAAGTCGTTGTTTTCTTTAGCAAATTAACTTAAAGTGCAACTCCTGTGGTTAATCTGTGAGGATCATTTTTTGAAACATTCCCTTATTAAAACAACTCACGTGGAGTTGAACGGAGAGTGACTGGAGAACTTTATCCTAGAACTACCACAGACTCATAGCTACCCCCTCTCCCATCTGGGAATACATTTCCTCAGAAACACTCAGCCCTGGAATTTACAGTCAGACAGAACTGATAATAAAACACATGTGCACATAGCAACCACACACAAGGGGGTTAGGAAAATAGAAATACATTATAATAGGCTTTGCATCCATGAATTTAAACATTTTGAACAAGCTTTAAAAGTTCAGTAGAAACATAGGAATACTACCTGGAAAAATACTACGGCGAACATAAAAATATCTTCTGCTAGATGTTTCTTTAGATGTTACTTAAAAACAGTGTATCCCCTTATTCTCTAACCAGTATAAATGATGTTAACTATGCATGGATCCACCGTGAAAATGCACAGCTTTTCTTTTTAAATGACACAATATGTTTTTATCATGTATCTACAAGTGGATTAAAACAGTATGTTAATAAAGTTACACATTTGGTCCTACACCCACGCACTTAAAAAGCATAGATTTCAAGCCCACATAAACATTTTTAGTACTTTTTATTTTTTCTTAAGAAACTGAAATGTGCCTTAATCTCAGTGTAGTTTTAGACATTAAGAATGGGATACTGATGTTGTGTTCTTCAGCCAATGTGAAGTCTGGCATACACATACTGTATGTGGATATATAATACGGTAAGACTGCATGGAGAAAGAAACTAAGATGTTTAACATTATTAGCAATTTATATTAATTAATTGAGAGAGAATAGTTGTCTAGCTTTAGAGAAAATATTTCCAGTTGGCAAAGTTTTAATATGAGCATTTCTTTTTCCTGCAGAAGTATGTCTAGGTCACTGTATGCTTGTGGATTGCTTTTGAAACTTAATTTTTTAGTCTAACTGGACAATTTTGTCTTAGAAGAATTATAAATGATTAAGACATACTTAGTCATTGATTCTCTTGGAATTCTAAGTGTGACCGTTTGCATATTTAGAGGAAGCCTAACTGATGTATAAGACATGAAGGATCTGTCATTAGTACACTATGGTGCAAAATTGTGTACAAAATCCAGCCCAGCCCTGTCTCTTTTTGTGTTGTACTTTAGACTTCTTCTTGAGTAGTATCTTAGCAATTCCCTGCAGAATTGGCTGCACTATTAATGGAATGTGTACCCAGGTTATTGCCTGACCTTGGAAAGTCAAAATAAAGTGTGTGATTGCAATGACGAAGTTGATGCTTCAAAGGCAGAAATCACTTGAAAGGTAGGTATGTGTTCTGAGGTTTCTGTATGTAATTGTTTCCCTCTGAATGCATATAGCAGGACATTGTCCAAGTATATTTTACTAAGAGGCCCTAGAAGGCTCCTATGTTCGTTTTTGCTAGGAGGCTCCTGTGTTGATCAAAGTGCTACTAAACGTTGTGATAAACTTTAATCCTTTCCAAAAAACACATAATGTTTTATGTCTTAAGAGACATAATGTGCTCTAGACTCAGCTGAAGGCTTCTACTTGCTTGAGTCTTACAGCCCTTATATTTCTTCAAGTATACCTGTTTTGTTTAACTTTTAATGATGTAACATGTAGATCTTGTCTGTAAGAATTGCCTATACTCCCGGTCAAAATTCAGGCCTTTTCTTCTCAGGAAAGCATCTATAGTTGTATTCAAGTCTCAATCATGCAGATTTCCTAGAAGGATCTGTTTCAGCCACTTCTAGCCACTTCTATCTTATGTCTTACTGAAGTCTTACTTAGTATTTCAGTTTAGTTCTCTAATAAAAAAAAGGTCTTCAACTTACAACAATTTCTGAAAAACAAATTGAACTATTTTAACTTTTAACTATTTTGCTTTGAGCAATTGACATAATGCCAAAAGGTCTTCATATACCCTGCTAATTTGAAATTATGTCAATGGCAAAAATATTTTCCATTGCTACCTCAGGGACAGAAACGATTTTATACAACAGTTTTTGAATATTTAGAAATATATTGGATAAAATGTATTAACTAAGAACCAGTTAAATGTTGAAATGATAAACAATAACTGCAAACTGCAATTACAGTACTGCAGAGAAAAAAAAAGTGTGTGTTGGTAGTCCCAGGCAACACATTCACCTGCTATAGTGGAAAACACCATCCTGTTTCATTTTATCAGACTATGTCTTCAATCCAAAGACATAAAACATTATGTCTTTGTTTCTTTCATCACTGTGTTTTATGAAAATGCTACACATTCTGCAAGGCTAGAGGTGATATTTGTGTTCATAATAATATTTCATAAAAATATTGAAAACAATGTTTTTGGATTTTTTAAAAATATTACCAAAAGATCAAATCTATTACTTCCAATCGGCAATTGGATTGCAATCATGATTGGATAAAAATAAAGTTAAATAAGAATTTGCAAAAAATACAAAAAACTTCAGCAAGATTAATTTTCTGTAATAGTAACTATTACAAGTAACTATATAAAAGTAACTTTTATGAGAATTGATTTACAAACAACAAATGTGGATGTCTTTCAGATAAATTTTTCTTTTTAGTGTTTCTTAACTGTTTCATTGTACAGTATATTACTTATTAATTATAAAACATTTCATTGTCCATTTTTGAAGGCACAGTTTTGAAGGCAATTGGAATATTTATTTTAATTTTGAACAGAACATATGTGGCCAATTAGATTTTTAAGTCTGCACCCTTTTTTGTATGATGTCTGTTAAGGCTGTGTAAGAACCATGAACAAAAGATATGTTTCTAGATTGATAGTCATGTCCTAAATAAAACTGATAAGGAACAGTCAAGGTCTTAATGAAACAGTCACACCAGACGAATAAACGAAATACAAGGCGAGATAAACCCTGAATGGGACTCAGACAAGAGCCAGTTTTTCCAGAAGCCAATTAAATTACCAGTATGTCTTGCATTTCGGGAGGAGGAAACCAGAGCACCCAGAGGAAACCCTGTTGAAAATGGGAAGGACATACAAACTCCACGCATATGACACCCCAGGTCCAGAATTGAACACAATTCCTCAGCACTGCGAGAGAGCAATGCTACCTACTGAGCAACTATGCCACCCACATTATTAAAATGGTAGAATATTAGCAGTGGCTACTGAGTCTACAGTTTCCTCCAATTTAACATTTTTATCTTTTCAGATATGGGGTGGTGTTCTTTGCATTATATCTTTTAAAAAGGGTGTCAAAATATTTACTAAAAATCATTAGTGCATACATCTAACTATCTGAATTTAGCTCACTCTGGCACAAAAAATTGAGATTTATTGATATTTATTCCCAGGTTATTTAGGCTACACCATGCAACTAGTTTAGCTACGTCATTCCTGCATACTGACTCACTGTTGTATTTGATGAGCCCTGTAAGAATATTGTCATCAGCAAACTTGAACATTTTGACTGAATCTGAATGTGAAATACAGTCATTTGTGTACAGTGAGTAGAGGAGAGGTGATAAGACCCAACCGTGAGGAACGCCTGTGCTCAAGGTAAGAGGTTTTGAGATGGCATCCTTCAGCTTCTCCACCTGCTTCCTGTCAGAGTCTGATCTATACCCATCTCTGCTAGCTTATCAAAAATCTTGAGAGGAATGATCATGCTAAAAGAGGAACTATAGTCAAGATGATCTGGGCATAATTGCTGGGTGATTCTAGATGTTGAAATATATCATGCAGCCCAAGGGAGACTGCACCATCCACTGACCTGTTTGCTCTGTAGACAAACTGGGATGGATCCAAGTGTATGTTAGACAGGAAATTGGCTGCTTGAAAACCTTCATAACAACAGACGTCAAGACTACTGGTTGTTGAGGCAGCTCACAGTGGATTTCTTAGGTACTGGTATTATGGTAGCCATCTTAAAGCAGTGTAGTAGCTTAGTCTACTTAAGGGATAGATTAGAAATATCTGAAAAAATAGGAGTAAGCTGAATAGCTCAAGATTTCACTGTAGCTGTATAAAAAGTAGAATTGTTGCTTGCAATTGCATGAAGTTAAAACAGCTTTTCAAATTTAAATCTATATTTCAAAACTGAATTTGGAGGATTTACCTTATTTTTTTCAGATTTTCAGTGGAGGCTTGCAATACAAAACATTCCATAGACATATTGTAATTATGATTTTTTGCACTTACAATTTTCAGTTTGTATGAATAAAATCACATTTTTACTTTTATTTTTTTATATCTAAGCCTGATGGTAATTCCGACTTTAGTCTCTCCGTCTGCTCTTTAACCAATGAAATCAAAGACCTACATCTAAAATTTTAAGACACACCTGTGGCTTGACCTTTTTAAAATTACTGCATATATCACACCAAGAAATGCAACTGTGCATCACTAATTGTAGTAAAAATTAGAAGTAGAAGTGAGAAAATAAATACTAATGCTATTATAAAAAATATTTTATTAATGATATTTAATGACATAAACAAGTTGGATCTTGCAGCTTTCTTGTTTGAAATCAAAAACAACTTGATAGAACAAAAAAAAAAGTTTTAATCTTTGGGAACACTATGTAGATTATTAATAAACTCCAAACACTGGATTTTGCAGTAAAGGAGAATATTCCTCCCAAAGATAAAACAGTGATACAAGACTTGCGTGTATTTAAGTTGCGGTGTCAGAATAGGTGCTTTGTTGTTTTGAAGGTTTCATTTAGGACATTTTTTTGAAGACCAAAAAAATGCTGTACTTTGCTCCAATTGTTCGAAAAACTGTAAACACCACCTAGCTATTCTGGGAAATAGTTCAGAATCATCATCATCTAAATTTCTTGCTGAAAAAATAAATTATACCTAAGCAGTAAGCATTAGTCCATAAAAAAGAAAGCAATATGAATATATTAATATAAGCAATGTTACTATAATTAATTTATGCTGTCCTGTATTAAAGTAGTTATCTATATAGTGCAGTACCTTTATGACACCACTCTTTTAATAACAGTCTTGTAGCTAAACTAAAAAAACTAAGCTTTATTTTTCTTTTTTGTTCTCAGTGGATCCCTAAGGCTTTGCAAAATGGTTATCGCATTTTTTCCTTTGGAATTTTTTGAAAATGTTAGATGAATTGTTATACTGTGCCTGGGTTGTTTCTTACTCCTACAAATGGAAGCCTAGGTATCAAAAGCTACCTGAAATTATGTTTAATGTTTTTAAAAAATGTACTATATTGGAAATATCAAGAAGTGAACAGTGTGAAGGGCTCAACCACAAAGAACTGTCATTGAGATGAAAACTCCTCCTGCCTAGGTAATCAATGATTTTGATAGTTAAAACAGGCAATGTCTGGAGAGGGACATTAATGACATTTCTCTACAGATTGTCACCACTATCACATCACATTACTTAAAAATTTTATCAAAGAAGAAGGGTATCTGATTTGCTATAGTTGTGAGTCTGTTTTTCTAGATTTAGACCTCCAATTTTCAAATTGACAGTTGTTAATTCACTGTCATTACTTCCACAATGTTTTTCGTACCAACAACGGAGAGGGGGTGTCATGCACACTTCTGAAATATTCTTTTTCAATTCATTTCCCAATTCATTTTCATGCTGTCTGCTTCTTGTTATTATCCTAAAAGAATCTTTTTTGTTAATTTTAGCCTCCATTGCAATATTCTTTTTCAACTTTCTCTTGGCCTTTCAAATATCAGTTTTAACTATGTTTGCAAATGCTTCGAAGTTATTTTACTTAACTGAATCATTTTTGGATCATTTAATGAAGGGCTTAATAAAGGATATAACAAACCAAATGACGTAAAACAGATGAATTTGTAGTTAGAATCTTTTTTGAGTTCACAGAAAAAAATGTCACCTTAATTTTGAAAATATTACCAAAAATAATACATAGAAGTACTTATATGGTATGCTAAACAGTTAAAAGAAATATGTAAAAGGACAGATTTATTCCACATAAAGAAAAGTAGTAAAGTCTTTAACTCTTTGATATATATTAGAAAAAAGAATATCTGTACAAAAAGTGCAACCTCCCTTTTACCTAGAAGCTTCTGTTTGGCAAATCTGCTATGTTACTTTTCTTACCATCTGCATAAACAAGCTCTGGCAAGGCAAATAAATATATTTTATGATCTTAGGCCAGCTTCTAAATTTACCATAGTCAGATAGGAATAAAAGGAATGCAGTCATCACATTGTATGATTTATAATGCAGCTGTCCACATAATATGTTCTCTTTTGGCCAGGGGAGTGGGGGATTATCTCTAACAGAGTAAAAAGACAATTAAATATTTATATACAACCAGCTAGTGGCATGCAAAAGTAATACGAGTGCCACTAAGATAGATAGCAAATATACTTGGCTTGGGTAAGCAGAAACCAACAAGCTTCACAACTACAGTACCTCCAGGCTAAAATAACACTTAGTAAAAAGAACCTTGTGTTTTGTAAATAGCCTGTACATTACAGCAAGAGAGCAACTCAACTATATTTGAGATAAGCCTTTAACGTTGGCATGCCTAATCCCTTCAGCACGGAGAGTTCAAAGGGATTAGGGGTTTAACCTTGGTTCCCTAAGGATTTTTTTTCTACACCAGTTCTCTGTTTGTGTCCTAGTGAAAATGTGCACTGCCTATTCTAGCACTGTCTTTTCCAGCTTATTGTATTGCTGTTCGAACAGCAGCTTTGCACAACAAGAGACTGAAGACCAGACCTCCTGAAGAATAACCATTTATGCTAATGGTGATCCCTTCTGTTTGTTAAGATTACCCATACTGAGAAAACTCCAGGACACCAGGCTGTTGAGCTCCAATAATTACGAGTTATGTCAAATTAAAAAGTCTCATTTTAAACTGCTGTAAAGTAAACACGCTTATCTATTTTTTTTTCACATTGTACTTGAACACTTGTAGGTGTTATCATCTGAAGGTGTCCCTTGTCCCATTTGTAAACTTTGTTCACACCACATCACTTTCTGCATTTTGGGAACGTCCACATGTTAAGTTTTGAAAAGACTCTTTTTTTTCTGTCCAAACAAGGATGTTGTTGCTCTTCCTATGTATGTTTGCTAAAATATTACTTGGGCCTTGGCCTCTTACTGCAATAGATATAAATTTGTTTGCCTGGGCTTGCAGCAGCTTAATAAATGTGGGTTCTGTGCTGGGAGCCTCCTTATTCCCATCCCTGGCATTATTGGAACTCGCCTTGTATGGACATCACTTATGTTGAGCTATATACTGCTTAGAATTATGGTTCTGAGGGAATGAGAATGAACAACAGTTGGAGTGCTGTGGACGATGCTGTCAACAGAGGTTGTGGGAGTGTGGATGAAGCTGACAAGCTACATTGTTGAAGCCAATACTCCTTCTTTTTTAAAGAAATGTCTGAAATCCTTGGATCAATTAGCTACTCACTACCAAACAGGCTAGGTGGATTGAATGGTCTCATTCAAAGAAAGGTCTATAAACGTCCTTATGTTCATATGTAAGTCCTTTTGGTACAGTGCCTCTATTGTAGCTGTCTGAGTCTAACCCAGATGTCTTTTGGTCAGAATTTTGGAAGAAACTAACAAAGGAAAGGAAGAGAAAAGTTTGTTGCACTGTGCTATACTGTTCTCATTTTGATCAGTTAAAACTGCTTGTTCACAAAAAAAATTATGCAGTTTCAAATAAAGCTAACTTCCAGTTTCATTATTTTTCAGTGGGAACAATCTGAGTTTAATTAAATAAAGGAACAATTAAAAAGTAATCATAAACATTTTACTTATATAATGTTTTGAGTTCAAAACAATTACGTTTTCCTTAACTCAGTAGGGCTTTGAGGGTCTATTAAGAAAAAATTCTGATGTAGCAGGTAACCTACATCAAATACTGTATATTGTGCCTCATCTCATATTTTATGCCGAATGGATTACTCATATATAACACATTAATACCATGACACAACAAACAATAAAATAATCAAAATACATCTATTTAGAGATTATGGAGCCTAAGGGTTTCATTATAATGTGAGAGATCCCAAAATTAGTAAATTGACTGAAGTGCTTTGAACACCTAACAAAAACTGTAAAGCCCTTCTAAAGATCAGTCCCTTCTCCCCAAATATACATATACTGTATATATATATAGTTTTTAAACTCAACCAGCTCAAGTCCCATGCATACCCTTTATATAACAACAATTCTTAATTGGTCCCATGTATGAATGAGCCCAAACACTCCTCACTAATAATCTAATTAACAATCACCTCCCAGTGAGACTGTTTACAAATAACAGAGGCCTTTAACAGCCTGTAGTGGCAGGTCGGCAGTCCCTCCTGGTCTCGCCTGCCACATAGGGTTAAAATTGGAAGAAAGTACAGATAAATAATAAAAAACATATTAATAAGTATCAATTGCACCAACTTATGTTTTTACTACATTTAATGATTTTGATTAGCTAATAAGGTGGTGTAGTAGTATTTACCAAACATAGAATTTGGGCGCATTGTCTTTTGCAAATTTATTTTCGAATCATTTTATTTTACAAAGTCAGGTACTTAACGTAGTTATAATGCTGCTGCAGTGTAACCATAAGCTGGGTAACTGATGTTTATAAAAATGATTTTTGAAAAGAATTTTACATCGGTGCACTCAAGTTAGTAAAGGAAAATTTTATGTGATTTACTGTAGTGTATTGCTGCAGTGTTGAGGTGATGATTGATCCTTTGTTTGCTTGTAAAGGAAACTTGATATTGTGCTTTCTCTCAAAACTTTCACAGGGACTGGTCTAAATAAACAAATATTGAAGAGAAATGTAGGTCTAGGTGGAAGCTCTTTATTTAATTTTAAGCGAGGTCAGGGATTGACTTCAACTGTTGAGTTTGGCAAGTTATTCTGCTTGTTTGCCTTTGTGTGTTTTCTTAAAAGTCACTAATTGATGTGGTACTAGGGGAATACCAGTCAAATAAATTATTACACATGATGTTCACCTTCTGGAGCTTTATAATACGATATAGTGAGTGCATGATAAAATGCATAATGACCCCAAATATTTCATTCATTTATTGTATTTGAGGGTAAATTCCAGAGAATGTTAATGTTGTCAGTACTTTGTAGACTGTCTTCATTAATGAAAGAAGTGTTCCTTCTGTTTGTTTAAATTGTAAATTAATTATTGTTGTGGGTAAAGGTGATGTTATATAAAGCATTTGTGTTAGGTTATATTTAATTTGTAACATATACTCAGCTGAATGCTGTATTTTTTACATTACACTAGACATTGAAATAATGTAAAGGGTAAAGGTTTTTGGGTCAGTTTTATCTTGAGACATATATATGTTGCCAGGATGTATGAGACGCATTAAATATTTCCTTTTCCCTTTTCCCTTTTTCAAAAATCTGGTTTAAATGCTGGAATACAACAAAGCTGTTCCCAGAAATGTAAACACTATACAGAACTGTGTAATATTCTTCAGATTTCCTTACATTTCTTCATCCTGATTTTCTGCACTAGACGACTAGAGGTAAAGGTGATATGGTCATGGATATGGTCATGAATTGATTTTATTAACTATGGGGTTAAACACAACCTGAAGAATGTACAAGTAACACAGACACGGGAAAGATAACATCTGAGAATTTTAATATAAAAAAACAAATCTCCTAAATAAATTCCAAGATATTTGATTTTTGTGGAAATTATGTTGTGAAGTATTATCTTATATTATATTATTACGTTATTTTAATATTGAAAAAAACAGACTTTATTTTACTATACAATTGAGCATATACATATTTCAAAAATGTATAATTCTTTATGATTATTTTTAGAACTTCAAAGCCTCATAAAACCGAAAGGTGAACACAATTAAAGAGTTCATGTTTTTTCCTATACAACAGTGTTAAAAATGTTCTTATAAACAATCTTTCATCTGCTTTGTATGATCACCAATACTTTTAAGTTAACCCTCCCTTGAAAAGCTTCATGTGCTATTACTTTTAAATAAAAGGAACACAACATGAACGTTGTTATAATTGTAACACTCTAAACATAATTGAAATGATTTTTTTAGCCTGATTCTAATAATGTTCAAAGAAAACTGTATTAGAAAAATGTATTTTAAGACTAATTAGACTAATTTAAGTCTACTTGTTGGTGGATTTTATTTTAAATAAACAGAAAAATAGCATTCCAACATTCTGTGTGTGGCTATTATTGTAATGAACTCAATTTTACATCAATGTCAATAATTTCTGTCCAAGGTCCTGAACTTAAAGAAAAAATTGTTTCAAACTGTCTCATGATAGCCACTTTTTTGTGCAATCTTTTTTTCATTCTTATTTATATTTTTACCTTAAACTACTTCCTTATAATCCAAATTGTTGCTCTAGTCCCAGTCCATCTGTAGGGACATAGAGACACATGCACTCTCTTAGATCCCAGGCTGCCATGATTTTTTGCTAGGCACGAGACACAGAAGCACTGGTGATGAAACATAAACCATAGCAATGACCACGGTGCTGCTCAAGCCCAGACAACCTCAGGATTGGCTACATTAAGGCAAAAATACCAGTCTCAAATTTTCTGGGCAAGGTAGCATACAACAGTGTAGCAATGGAATAAGTGTGTGGGACCAGGTGAATGCCCTGTAATGGACTTTTTTTTTAAGGTTTTTGATAAAGTTCCTCATAAGAAAACTCAAACTCCAGCTGGCAGGCATTCAGGTAAATACAAATGTTTGGATTGGAAATTGGTTACCAAGTACAAACAGGGGCGGCCATTGGTTTTCTTCATTTGTATCAAAGATTTAGATTTTGGTATAGTTTATAAAATAGTGGTATTTGCAGATTATTAAGAACTGGGAGTATTAGTAAACACCATAGAAGCAGGAAAATGAACTCCAAATGATTAAAATCCAGCACTGGGGACAAGCCTGGAAGATGACATTTAATGTGGACAAGTGCAGGGCTTTTCATGCAGGTTGAAAATACAGGTATATAAACTATAAATACAAAATAGGAAATGCAATTAGAAGAGGCTACTATATGTAGGTGTTTATGTTAAAACATCTTTTGCATCTACTAGACAATCTGAGGAGGCAATTAAATATGAAGCATGTTAGGATATAGGGTGGCACGATGGTGCAGTGATTAGCATTGCTGTCTTGGAGCTTTTGGGCCCTGGGTACATTCCAGAATTGTTAACTGCATGGAGTAGCGGTATATGTATATGTATATATATTTGTAAGGTCTCATTTAGATGATTATGTACAATCACAGTCATTACATTATAGAAAATAATATTGCTGCTCTGGAATCAGTTCAGAGAAGAGGAACCAGAAACATTCTGTGGCTTAAAGGAATGTCCTTCAATGGCAGTCTGTAGACTGTAAACAGACAGAAGCAGGCTTCTTTAGAATGAACACTGAAACAAGAACCAGAGAGCATACAAGAACAGGAGACATTTCTTTACCCAAAAGCTGTGGGAATAATAAACATCTATGTTGTCAAAGGCAGTACACTTTTTTTGCAAGAAATGGCTGGGTGAGATCTTTGGATTAACTACCTACTAAGTACCTAACAGGTTAGATGGGCCAAACAGCTCAACTTAAACATCACATACAATGTACTGTATAATAATAGTGTAATGAACTCACAAATTATTGCAAGGATTTAATGTTATTTACAGTAGATAAACTATTACTGACCTTTAAATAAAGAATATTGAGAGAAGTTCAAGTAGGTAGCTGTGTCACCATGCGTATGCAGCAAAGGAACATGTAAAGGTTTATTCCATGCTAAAAAGAGAAGAAAAGAAACACAACGTTTTGGGTGTGGTGCCTTCTTGGAGTGTTGAAACGCTGTGTTTCCTTTCTTCTCTTTTCACCATGGAATTAATCTTTATTTGTTCCATTGAGAGAAGATGCTTAGTTTCAGTAGTTTCTTTATCCCTTGTTTTTTAAATCTCATATGGTGACTTAGCAACTGTTCCTCTGTCCACTCTCCTCACTGGAAGTTTCCTGTCTTATGCGACACTGTAGCAAAATGAAAGGAAGTACCAGACACATTCAGCATTACCATACCATAAACCAAATCTTATTTGTCCGCCCCTTACCAATTCATTTTCTTAATAATCCACTATAACCCTGGTGGGTTGCTCCTTATAATATGTACAATATGTATATATTGTGTAATTTATAATAATTTCTCTGTATTTGTTTTTGCAGAAATGTAAATTTTTGGATGAGTAGTTTCTTTCTATAACACAGAATCTTTGTAGTTAAATGCACAGCACTCTAAGCATCTGCAGTGCGAGCAAAGATTATTCACTGACTATCCTCCCATAGTGTCATACAGTAAATATGCTTTCACCATGACAGATAATAATGCAGTGCTTGCTCTGTGCTTTTACATGGCACAGGTTCCAAATTATTCTCATTATAAATTGTCCATCAGTACACTTGATGTTGAGATCAGCAAATTCATTACACAACATCCATCAAATGATTTTCAGACTCATCTGACCTTGACATGAATTGAACTGGCAATCCAGCCAATCACATAAGCTTTTGACATTGTCTGGCAGTACCAAACAAAAATAGTTTTTGACAGCCAGTGTTTTAACCACAGGGCTAGCTTTTAGTGGCATTCTGGAAATAAATGTTTATTAGTCTTAGAAAAAACAATCTTTCTAAGTCAAGTAAATGTAATATAACAATTAAACCTTATCTGTAGTAAAGATTTCATCAAAGCATAATTAAAGGGCCATTCAGACAAAGCATGGTAAGACACGAGGTTGTAGCATTAAGTTAAAATACTAAAATGCCTATAATAAGGCACTATTCAAATCCAAAGGAATTCAGGAGGGGACCTATTTCATCTGCCTGAAACTGAAGTGCACCATCCACCTGAATGACAGATGGAATAAGCGGCCCCACTACACACTACAAAGGGGAAATTTAGGTAAACCATATTGTACTACTGCATGTAACTGAAAACTACAGCTCTTAATTTTCACTGCCTCAGATGTCAAAAAAACATTCTTGCCAATCATTAGACTGAAACAGAAACGGAACAGCTATATATATGAGAGAGCAACTGGTCTTCCTGATCCCACTACATTTTTATGAAAACAAATGCATTGTTTTTCTGTGAATGTAACTTTATCTTTGAAGAATGCATTTTTTGGTGGTTACACAAATCTTACATGCAGCCACTAGTATATTTAGAATTTTGGAACAAATTTTCACTGCCTGTAGATCTTAAAACATCTTTTATAATTTAATTATCCTACTATCTAGTGAGAAGTGACTCTGGGAGGAAGGCACCATCTTGGCTCAAAACACAGGATGAAAGTGTGACCTTGAGCCAAGATGGCCTCATGCTAATTGAGAAAAGCTGTACAATCAAATATAGCTAGCCTGACTGAGGCTGGAGTGCATGGAGTGGAGTTTCAAGTGAAGTTAAGGAACTGTTGGGATAGGCTTCATGTGAAATTAGCCACTCTTCTGAAGGAATTTAAGATAGGGATGAAAAGCATTCCTAAAAAACATGGTTAACCTGCTGAACTAGTCCTGACATTAGAGCCTGTAAGAGTGATAGCTGTGTATCTTCTCCCTACAGCTGAAAGAGAGGAGTCTAGATTAGTTGATGCTGTGTAATAGATGTAAGGTTGTGTTATAGAGAGGTGTCCCTGGCCAAACAGGATCAGCAGGGAGCAAATATTAAAGGCTGTGTGTGTACTGTGTGAGAGAGTAGAGACACGGTAAGCCCTGCAGAACACTTGAGTCTGTCCAGTCTTCCCTGGAAGAGGAGCATGAGGAGACACTAGCATCTCAGAGAAGATTGAAATAATACAACAGATTGGAGAGAGGCCACTTAAAATGCCAAATGAAAAAGTGGTATACTCTAGATGAGAGATGTGAAGGGGTAAGGGCCAATATTGCAACCTATTGTTACTCTTTAATTTCATTCAGAATTAAAATGTACTTAATAAACATAATTCACATATTCAACAACTATGAGCACATAGTCCTACCAACCTTAAAGACTCCAGCAGTGAACCAGATACAAATTGCAGCATTTGTTTGATGAGATTAAATTGGTATAAATTATACAATCTAACATTTTTTAAACCAGATGATTCAACTCATTTTAGAAATTAAAACAAAATTATAGATCATTTCACTAAATACTTGTTGATGTAAAAAGTCTTGAAATGCAGTCAAATTAACTAATGCAACTGCACCAAAAGCTAAAACAATTTTATGTTTTTAGCTTGGGACAAAGAGGGATTTAGGACAAGCAAGGTTCTCAATACACTACCATCAATCTATGGTACAGAGATGCATTAAAAATACAGAAAATGCTATTGGTTCTTATACTCATTTAGTGCATTCAGTATAATATCCACCAGAAAATGTGTGCACTAAAAAGAATGTGATGTTTCAAGACATATGAATTGCATTGTGATATGATCATTTTACAATGTAAATTAAAATATGCTTATATGGCTTTGTGTAAATAAATTGGCAATTGAATGTTCCAAAATAAAGAGAAGAAATTACACAAGAAATGTCCCAGCAATTATTTGGTTGGACAGGAAGAATTTCTTAATAATTAAGAGAGCAAACAGACTAATAAATCATTTATTCTTGGCAAGTCACCAAAAGATCAAAACCCTGGAAGAAGGCCAGGTCTTTATCATTTGGGCCTTGCATCTGCCATGCTTTGGGAGACTGTGAGACAAACCTGCATAATCTCCACACAGGCAGAAAGTGTTTATTGCTGGTAGGTGGTCCAACACCTGCCTCCAAAGCTGAGGCAGAAGCAGCTGCATTGCAAGGCATGTCTGATATTTAGAGGCTGGTTGCTGTTAATGACACATTTTCAAAACACCATAGTAAAAAGACATTTGTGCGTTTTGGTCTGTCTCAGTTTTGTCAAACAAGATCATCAGCAGTCCTTGGGATGATAAATATAGGTAGGTATAGAAAGAAATCTAGTCCAATAAAGAGATAAACTGCACCACTGCAACAAAGCACTGGCATAGTTTGGGCTCTCTTTTATTATGTTCATATTTCATTTTTTTAAATAAAGGATCCATCCATGATTCAGCACTTTGCTGTGTACATTCATGCGTGTTGCCAACAACACTATTTAATTACATTTTATGATAGAGATGGTTTTGAGAGAAAACTGACTCTGCACAACTGTATTTAATTTGTTATGAATTTAATGTTAACTGAACTCAAATGTGCATTTTTTCTTTTTATTGTTAATTTGCTTAACTATGAGATCTGAAATAACAACAATTTATTTTGTGCATTGTACAAAAGGCATGACAAAGGGGGAAAGTGCTAGGCCTCAATCACCCTTTAAGTCACTGATAATAAATGTATAAACACAAACACACAAGTACGCACGACATAGCACATATTGCTTCCAGAAAAGAAAAATGCTTGGATGGAGACATTTTAAAACAGTGAAGTAAGGGGAATGTTTTGTTATCTTATTAGAGAGCATGTAGTCCATGGATGGAAAGAATTAAAGAATTGAATATGACCCAAATACAAATATGAAGACAATTACTGACTTTTATCAATAATCGTTATCAAAGTACTTAACAGGAACATAGTGTAACCAAGTGAAATCCAATACCTGGAGGGAGACAATGTGTTAGATCCACTGATGTTGTATTTAATAATGATGTTATTCATATAATTAAGAATCTAATAAAAATCTATCTAAAAATGTATTACTACACACTAAAATTATCTAGGTTTTTTCAACCCCAGTAAAAGTCATCATATATTGTGATCAATGATGCAAAATGATATGTAACTTAGAAAATGCATAACTTTAATATTTATTTATTTACTCGTGTACTGTTGTTGTTAAAATCATCTACTGTAAGTGATTTTTTATCTTTTGCTCTGTGTGTGTTTAATGTTCTTCTTACGGGAGAAGCCAAAGACAAAAAAATCCACTGTTATCGGCAATAAGGTACCTACTTCAAAATAGCAGATTTCCTTCTTCTAGATGGGCCAAATGTTCTCCTCTTGTTTGTAACCTTTTTTCTGTTTCTGGAGGTTGCATCAAACATCCCTGGCTTCTCTTAAGGAAACTATGGTTTGCACCCCTGATTGTGTGGGTTTAGTATTTTATAAACACTGAGATATATGGATTTATTATTTTTTATCTGTTTTTTAATATGTCTCATTTAGACATAATATATTTACTGTACGTTATTTATACTTCTGAAAAAGTACAGCATTGAATGACCCCAAATCTGCCTTAATTTAAATCACTTGACTTCAGGGCACAGCTGCCAGTGAGTCTTTAATAACCCCTTCAATAACACCCTGACACAGAAAACCATCTAATAAGGCTCTTTGCAAATCCAACAAATGAGGTTAATTATACCTACTGTTTCAATCAGCTGAGGTCTAGAAATTTGTAATTTCATCTTGGGTTCAAGATAATTAGCCCTGCTCTTTTTTTTCCTCATCATTCAGCCTTTCCCTGTGCCCATACCACCTGAGATCCTGCATGCCAAGATGATTAAGCTTTTAACTGTCAATTTGCAGACTGCACATCTAGGGTGCCTGGGTTGCATTAGCTTTATTGTGAGTCAATAGCTTGTTAATAATGACAGCCTTGTCACACTAACAATCTCTGAAATAGGCCAGAAACACATGGTGATTAACATGGAAACAAAAAAGCAGCAGTGCAAAGCAAAGCACACATAAATTAACCAGTTGAGGCTCCATTCCAAATTCCTCTTTGGGATAGTTTTTAATCTTTTGTTGTTCCACTGAAGGTTAAAGTGAAAAGATGGGGTGATAAATTTCAATGACACGGTTTCTTTTGCTGTGGAACCATGAGGCAAAGAGCTGTTTATTATTAATAAAAATACATTTTAATCATGATAAAACAATGCTTTGAGAAAATAAAAATGTAATTAAATCACCTTTGCTTTGGCAAACATTTATTGGTTATTGTACAATAGTTTCCGTAGATAGTGATTCTATTAGGTAGTGACAAAGCTTTTGGAAATAACTGAGAGAATAAATAGATCCAGTTCCTTTGATTTATATTTGCTCTCTAAGTGTACTGTACATATCTGCAAGTAAATGCTAGAAAATTATTAAAGTCTGTAATAAGACTTGCATAATGCATGTTTTTTGTATTTCACAACATTTGTTACTATTACCCCCTCTCATCACCACTGAATGGCAATCTAGTTGGCAAGCACATGGGAGAAGTAGCCACCTGTTCAGTGGTTTGTTGCTTTTAGGGTCTAGGCCACTGGAATGTTCATACCCTTTGTGACCTGGAAGTGAGTTCCACTGTCAACAGGTCCAGTAAGGAAGGAGATTCCAGCCTTTCATCCTGAACTAACGATGATGTTAAAGAATCACATTGCATTCCTGCCAGTCCCCAGTCTGTCTCTATTTTTGTCTTTGTCTCCAGGCAATTGCAAATGAGTAATGTTAAGATACCAACTGCATTGCCTGAAATTGCAGTCTACTCCATGTTTTTATTGTCATGAAATCATCAACGGCTGGATAGATCAACCTATTTTAGGCATTGTGCATATATTTAGTTTTTTACTCTTCTGTTCTCTAAGTACAATCCTATTATGCTGTTTTGCAGGTTTTAAAGTACTGTTGAAATGTAAGCACTGAACTTTCTTTTTCCACTTATAGAAATATGTTCACAACTGAATAAAACAGTATGCCAAAACACTCTCCATTAACAGAGCACAAGTATTTTTCCATTTGTCTTTGAGGATCAAATATCTTGCAAAATGTCTTCAGAACCTCTGAGTCTCCTTATATGGATATAATTTGAAAGTGTAGACTGTAACACTATCAGAGTCTTTCCTATTAATTCTCATTTACAAGTAGAATTTCTCTATACAAAATAAAGAAAGATATCAGTATTAGTTGACCTTCCTTGGAAAAGATTTTTCAGTTTCATAATATAGCAAACATTAATAGTAATTATGTATACTAATATACAGTATAAACCTGTCAGAAATATGAAGACCAGATTTAGTTAGTACACATTATGTATATCAGGACACTTACCTGAGTTAACATTGTGAAAAATTCATGCTACCCATGTCAAATTGCATTTTGGAAAAACATTTAAAACTGGTCTTGACACTCCTGATTTTGTGTTTTCATTGGCAAAAACATTGGATATGTGTACCTCAGCAGAGTAGATTTATCATATTTAGAGTTTAATAAATAAAATATGCAGCCAGACAAAACTGTCATTGATACAGTATTTGCCAGACAAAAAAAAAACAAAAATTGTTTTTGTTAGCAGTTACTATAATGATGAGGGAAAAATGTGAACCATCTATTGCTGCTCTTATTTCTAAGAGATATATTTGTTTTTCTGCATTTTACAAGCCTTCTGTAGTGTCACTGTCTGAAACCAAGTGTGATATTGTAACACTACGGGGTTCACGTGGGCACCCTCACCACTGCCGCCTCAGGTCAGCCCCCCACCATCAGGGACTCAAACCCAGGCCTCCAACATCACTCACCAGGGACCCAGCCTCTTGAGCCAAAGGGAAATCTCCCGTCAGCCCGGCAGCTGCGGTCCCTGCTATTCACAGGGACGGGCGGTGACGTCACCGCGCTGGTAAGCCAGCTCTCACAAGCAATGGAGGCCTTATGCATTACATTATTATTATTAAGGTTCTGCTTATAGTCCCAATTTACTTGTATACAGTATATAATTATTTTTTTCTGGTCTAACTGACTTCACTAATTTCATTTTTGTTTTTCTTTTATTTTAACATTTAATTATTTAAATCAGTCTGTGATTTATGACTGATGCAATTTTATTTTTATCGTAAATATTAAAACAAATCTCATAGTAGCATAAACTGATCAAGCTATCACTTGGTCCCTTAAAATAATAAGCCAAGAAATAATAGCCAAGAAAACAGATAACAGAGACCTTGCTTTGTATATAGTATGTACTATAAGTGTCACTAAAATTGCCAATGATTTAACGACACTAAAGCCATGTTTATATTACACTGTGTGAGCATGCAATGGAATGGGTGAGTGCAGTGTCACAGTGGCTAGGATTCCTGCCTTGCAATGCTAGGCCCTGAGTTTAATTCCGGACCTGGGGTGTTATGTGTGTTGAGTTTGTATGTTCTCCCTATATTTGTGTGGGTTTCCTAGTTTTCTTCTACAGTTCAAAGATGTGCTGGTAGGTTAATTGGCTTCTTTAAAAATTGGCCCTGGTCTGTACTGTCTGTGTTTGTGTCTGTGTGTGCCCTGCAATGGACTGGCCTTCAGTCCAGGGAATATCCTGCCTTGTGGGTCAGGCTCTTGCTTTCTCTGTGACCCTGTACTGGATAGAAAGGTTTAGAAAATGGA
Organism: Lepisosteus oculatus; assembly: GCF_040954835.1. Classification (NCBI taxonomy): domain Eukaryota; kingdom Metazoa; phylum Chordata; class Actinopteri; order Semionotiformes; family Lepisosteidae; genus Lepisosteus; species Lepisosteus oculatus. The sequence continues at coordinate 30,085,096 of NC_090702.1, forward strand.
TGGATTGGATAGATAGAATGGATATTAATATTGTTAAAACATGAGGAGGACATTCAGTCTATTTAGTCAGTTCAAAGAATAGTACTGTAGCTAATTTATCCAAGTAACTCATCCAGACATTTTTTGAAAGAATCCAGGGTATCAGATTTGACAGTATGCCTATATATTTGCCTATATTTTTTGTTTTATACTCCAACAACTCTTTGAGAGAAGAACTGTCTCCTGTTTACAGCTTTAAATGCCTCAGACCTTCCACCTTTGTCCTCTGGTTTCTGTTTCATTGTTGAATCTGAAGATGTTCAATGATTTTTTCAATGCCTTTTAGGATTTACAAGTATCCAGGTAACACTGAAAGAACAATTATTTTCGCTTTTAATGAAAAACTTTCTCTCTCTCTTGGCCTTTCTAACATCATTTTCTGATGATTTTTCATTTATGTGTTCTTAACCCTTTTTCCTTTTTCCCTCTTTGTCTTAAAACATTTGGGACACTGTTTTCTAGCTTTTCATTTCTTCTTGGGATAATTCTGCTCTGTGTTTCAAGCAAAATCTTTTTAAACTGTTATCATTCATTCTTCTTGATTCCATATGTATCCTGGCCTGTTTTACTCCTCAGTCCTTTCCTAGAACATTGTAAACATTTGATTTGGACTTAAAAAGTACAGTTTCCACAAGACACGCATAATTGTGATTACAAATCCCTAATTCCTTTTAATTCACTAAAAAAACTTTTTCATTTGTACACAGATTCTTAATTTTATTTATATGGGTTTGGAGTACAATTAAAATCTGCATTAGCATACTCCTAACACTATAATTTGAGAAAAGTTTTGGGGAAAAAAAAACATTTTAAACTGTTTGAGTCTCACCCATGTAGATTTTGAGACCTTTGATCCTCTAGGCTAAGTTCCTGAATACTATATTTGATATGCCTCTGCACCTCCTAGTCTTCTATTTTCCTGTTTCTCGATAACAGTTTGTATTTTTTTTTCTTTGATTTTCCTTTCTTCATTACTCCATGTGTTCTTTTCCATCAAAGGACCAAGAAAACAAAGAAAATACCAAGAGACTAAATGCAGAATACCAGCAATTTCTGCTTATTCCAAGTAATTCACATATTTTTATGCTCACAACTAAAATTATAGGTCTTTTAGAACACACTCCCTTTAAATGTTCTCTCTACAACTCTACAGGATACAGATCTCTTTTACAATATGTCATTCCACCTTTTCAGTCATATAAAGTAAGAGTTAATAGCCATTTACAGGGCATTAAAAGGATCCTACACCAGAAAGGCATTGGAAACCAAAACTACCTTTAACCTAGGTTCACACCTTCACCCATCTCCCAATGATCGACTCATTTCTTTCTAAATCTCTCCATTCATTTACAAATGTATTCCTTCCACAGTTTCCCTGGAATTCTTCTCTAACATTTTCATTTTTTGGACTTCCCTTTTCACCCCTTTATCCATTTTCTGATTTTCTTACTTTTGTTCTCCTTACCCTCATATTCATGTTCTCTCTGATTCACCAGGACGTGACTCTGTAGCCATAACACTACAGGTTTCTTATTAATTTTCTCAGTGTGGAACTAACCACAGATTTTCTTAAACAGTTAGATTCCATTAAGTGTTAGAGAACTTCAACTTAAATCTTTACTAGTACTTGCAGTGATTAATGAGCCCTTAGTAACCATGCAATCTCACTGCACAGCATTGCTGACCACATTCTGAGACCTATGTTCCACATGTTGTTGAAACAAGACTTTTCCTGTGTTAATCTTGGATTATGCATATGCCCTCTATACGGTATGTCAAGCCAAATACATACATACATGTGGTTTAGGTAAAAGCAATATCAAGGTCAACAAATGCCTAACGACATTAAGGATCTGCCAATTGCTTTATACATTTAAAGGGTGTCCATCACTATGGTCTGTGAGCAGTGTCTCTGCCAGTGTATGCCATGCCATTTTCTTGTTTGTGCATTCAATGTAATATTGGATGAACCACATATTGATCACCTATTTACGTATACATTGAATCCACCAAGTAACAAATAATACACAGGGCTTTGAAACTTTAATGTCAGAAAAAATAATTAAATTATCTCAGTCAAATTCTATCCAACCTCATGTGAATGTGGTGCTGTCTTTCTATTTATTAAATACCAATCCAGTTACAGATTTCAGGTATGGAATGTGATGCTTCTATGGCCAAATGTCAAGCTGAAATAAGCTTGTGCCGTGTGAAGAAGTGTTTAAAAAATTATATAATGGAGTTGATCGGTGTGAAAGAAAGTAATAGGTTTCCAGAAACTTTTTGTGTTAAATGACCTCCTGAGTCAACATTTATTTTTTGCAGAACCTGTGGCAAAGTATTAACAGTACCCTTATTCAGACTTGTGCAGACAGCAATGAGGCTTTTTCAAATGGTTTGTTTTATCATGTTTTCCAGTCGGCCCTGATTTTTTATACTGGCTGTGTTTCTCAGTCTCCTGTTTCCATCTGATATACTACCACCAGTCTCTCCACCAGCCACAGTTTGTAAGAATTTATTTTTCTGCTTCCAGTTTAAAAAAAAAATCTTGGTGCATAAATCTTAATCAGAGCCCATAATTGTGGATTAACAGAGTTTAACTAAGTCCACAGTGAAAAGAAAACACTTGTAAAAATTTGTGGAGAATGTGAAAGATGATTTACATTTGATGTGACTATTTTATGGAGCAAAACTGAAATGAAAGGTTTAATGCAAAGACCTCATGATGCTGTGATACAGTAGTTTTTAGTACAAAATTAATTTTGCTGCTTTTAGGTTTTAATTATCTTGCATTGCTGTCTAGCCTTAGCCATTATAAATGATGTATGGTTTTATGTTTAAATGAGAGATGGTTTTCAGGAAGCATCCATCCATCAAGTTAACAGCCCATCCATTTAGCTCTTGACAAAACACTTAAAAAACATAATCTGATTGAGTGACACCAAAGGACAAGATGAAACTAAGAAACTGGTATAAAAGGAATGGCAAGAGTGCTTTATCGATTTCTTAGACAACTTTATTCAATTTACTCAGCATATGATACTGTTATTTCCTGTACCGCTTTCCACATAAACACAATTAGTGGCACATAAATTTCCACTTGCAAGTGGATTTCTGTTTGTCATTGATATGGCTTTCTAATTTAGCCAAGACCCCTCATTTTTTGTGAGTACAAACAGCAGAGAATCCTAAAAAATACTTCAGATATCTAAAAAAAACGATATCATAAAATGTCCTCAAGTTGTTTAGCTATAAAAATGAATAGATTTTCATATCTTCTGAAGTGTGCCCAAAACTTTTTAGCTAAAGGAAGGAATGACAATAAGCCACTATCAGAGACACTTGAGGAGTATGAAAGAAAACTGGACTATATTTTAGCAAATACTGGAAACAGTTTCCTTATTAAGGGCAACTGATAGTATTGCTATTAATGTAAGTACTCCAAACACTTTTACAAAGATATAACTTCATAATTTTTTTAATAATCAGAGCTACAGTTAATCTCCCTTCAGTAGACTGATCTTAACTTTAACATCTTCATCTGGTACACCTTTCATGTTGACAATGCTACCAAAGTTCAACCTCTTTTTCGGTTCCTGAACTCTATTTGAAAGAAAAAAATAAAATTAATTTTGAGATGTTTTGGTTGTAAATGTAAACATATTTGATCTTTTCACCAAGTTTGGACATTTAGCTTTGGTCAGATGAGCTTATGGTCAGACCCTGCATCTGCAACTCTGTAGGCTCTTGCAGCTTAGACTATTCTGCTTCCTCTTCAGTTAATCATGATATGGTTAATCTGTTTTTCTGTTGTTAAATTTGGTGATGTCCAGGTGTACACATTGTGAATTGTCCAATATGGGAAAAATGTGTCACCAGTCACCAAATCAAGTTTTGCAGCAGAAATTGCTGGACATTTCTCCATTTTTATTCACCTCTCCTGTACCTTTCTTTCACATCTTTTTGACGAGAGTGGTTTCTCTGTTTTGTCCAAAACTCCTTTTATCTGATTGTAAAAATCTTCCTTGGCATCTGATTCAGCAGCTGGGTTGGTAGGAGCATAGCACTGTGATTGTCCCTTTTAAACGCTGGAGTAAAATCTTGCATCAATGACTCTTCTTTGCTCTTTTGCTAAGCATACAGTAAGTCTCACACCATTTCAGTGGTTGTATTTTGTGTAGACAATTCCCTCTTGCTTCTTCCCCTGATGTAGTGCACCTGATTTCATTCAAACCTAGAAGTTCTGTGTTATTTCTGCTTTTCTCTTGCCATTTGTGCAGCTTTCCATGTCTTGGAAATGTGAGTACTTTCATGTTTTAATCACTATGGAGCTTTTTAGAAGAACATTAATCAAAAATAAGTTTCCTTTCTAACGTTATCATGTCTTGTCCTCTGCGTCATATTTGATGTTTACAGTAGATTTTTAGAACTTCAGTGGTGTCAGTCTCTGTCTCAGGAAGATTTTGTTTTTACATGTTACATGTTTCTCCTACAGGCTTAGGACTGGCAACTACAGAGTAAAAAATCATATTGATTTTGTTATATACATGTTATAAAGCACTTGTGCTCCTAAGAATAAATTAGGAGTTAAGAGTATGGATCAGGCTATGGTTCAAATTTGGGTTTTGTTCTTAACATGCAATAAACTCCAGTAGAGTTCAGTTATCATCATATTTATTCTACTCAATTACATTACATGTACAGTATCATTTTGATATATTACTAATGTATTTATAAAATTTTTAAAAGTTATATTTGCAAACCATAATATAAAATGTTACCATTTTACAATACTATATTTCATTTACCTATAAAAGACTGAGCAAAATTACATATGTATATTTAAAACTCTGCTTTAACACAGTCACATTACTTCAACATTAATTAGTGCTGTAAATAGAGGAATTCCAGTTTCCTCTGTTTTGGTTGAATTTATGTTAGCCTTCTCCATTTACAAGTCTCATGACAATTTTCAGGAGTGCGTTGAAGGGGTAGACTTGTGACAGAATGAAAGTTTATTTCTTTGTATTTACCTAATTGCCAGTAAATACCTGCTGAAGGTCTCAAGAGGTGATGTGTAATTACTTGTTACACATGAAGGCCAAATAGAATGTTTACTCTGCTCTAGGGTCACTGCCATATGAAGGCTTTCTCAAAACCGAAAACAGCACGTTTTACATTGGCCATACTTCTTGGGTTTACCATTTAAATGTAAAAAGTAACCCTAGTCTGAATGTTCATTTCATTTCAGGAATCATGTTTCTCAAAAAATCAGAACGTTTGTTCTTTTGTAGCTTGTCAGCAAGGGATTAACAGAAAAAGATAACTTTTACTGCCACTGAAAGTAGTTCACTACAGACAGAAGATTAACATTTGGGCCGATTAAACAAACCCATCATGTGATAAATTACATTTGTAATATATTTCTAAAAGAGACTGAAACACATAGAGAATTCCATCTATAAGATCATTCTTATTAATATTCTATAAAATCTGGATTCATAAACTCAGTTTACAAATAAAGTTTACCATTACCACTCTTCCTTTCTCATTGCGGTTTTAGTATATAATAATAATAATAATAATAATAATAATAATAATAATAATAATAATAATAATAATAATAATAATAATTGCTTTCACTTATATAGCGCTTTTCTGGACACTCCACTCAAAGCGCTTTTAAAGGTAATGGGGACTCCCCTCCACCACCACCAATGTATAGCATCCACCTGGATGATGCGACGGCAGCCGTAGTGCGCCAGAACGCTCACCACACATCACCTATCAGTGGGGAGGAGAGCAGAGTAATGTAGCCAATTCATAGATGGGGATTATTAGGAGGCCATGATTGGTAAAGGCCAATGGGGAAATTTGGCCAGGACGCCGGGGTTACACCCCTACTCTTTTCGAGAAACACCCTGGGATTTTTAATGACCACAGAGAGTCAGGACCTCGGTTTTACATCTCATCCGAAGGACAGGTATATCTCCTTATCTCTATATAACAAACATATTTCTTTTAAGAATATAATTTTTTCCAATGAAATTAGGTGTAATTAAAGAACAGTCTATATAGTACCATGTGTCTTAGCATCTGTACCGATGTTTTAGCATGGATAACAATGTTTTGGCATTGATCTGCTTTTGTTGGCAGCAAAGCCTTTTAAGCATCGATTAAGTCACAGTGAGTAGCTTGGAAAATGAAAAACATCCAGACTCCACACATTTTTGTGAGCTCTATATGATTTGTATTAATAAAATACCCTGATATTTTCTCAGTTTGATGCAAATTGCAAATATTATTCACGATTATGGACAGTATAAGGCATTGAAGTAAAACTAAACTTTTCAAGATGAACCCACACTGTTCTTTGACTTGATACCAGATGTGGAGAAATTGACTGATTCTTGAACGTAAAACATAGTCCACATTCTGCCTCTTGAGGGCAGAGACCCCGTGGCAGACCCAGGACACGCTGGAGGGATTATATCTCTCGGCTGGCTTGGGAGAGCTGGAATCTATTGCTGAGGACAGGGAAGTCTGGGCTGATCTATTCGGTATGCTGAGGGTAATGACCCTCACCAGGAAAAGCAGAGTGAAAATGGATGGATGGATAGACAACAAGCTTTGAGAAGAGGGATCGAATTTTGAAGTCATGGTCTCCCTGAATATGAAGCAAACTGAACAAAAATCTTCACCCAATGTGAAATTTATATTAAAAATGAAAAATACATTAGTGTTCTGTTCTCATTGAGTGCCCCTCAGCCCTCATTGCCATTCTGTCTCCTGGGGTTAGTGACCTTTGTTCTTCAGCATTTTCTATTGGACCTCATTGTTTTTAGGGCAGATGTAGCTTGGGGACAAGGGAGACCCCTGGGCTAAAATATGTATAAGCACACATTAACATTTTACCACACTATATTATTAAGTATATGCCTGAAATTGTTATGTAAATGTATTATACAACTCATGTCGGTCTGAGAAGTAGTTTCAAGCACTTTTATAATGAATCATTAACACTTCATTAATTTTCTGATTTTTTAATAGTTTTCAATATATTTTTGTTTTAAATGCAGAGGTTTGGCAGGGCAGGATAATTCACATGCAAATACATATGATGCAAAAGTGTGACTTTATAAAATTATAAGAGACATAATGCATGTATTTTATATATACAATAACAAAGTTTTATTTTATACACGCCCTTTGAAAGGCAATAATCTCCAAGCACTTTACAATATATAAAAATCAAATGGAAAATGCACAGCTCCTCTCTTGTTCTGGTGTTTGTTGCAGGGATATGTCAGATAACTAAGACTACTGTATTTCTTATTTTAGCTTGTTGCCAACACGGAACTTCACACAACCCTTCTCTGGGCCCCTGACTTCCTCTCAATGACATGGACTTAAAATTTGTAAAAGCACAGAACGAAAGGCCAAAGAGAACACAAGAAAATCTCTTTTTAAAAGCAGAGGGTAATATGAGCTTTCTTTTGCAATCCTGTCACACACATTATTCCAAACATCAGAGCTAGCAAAAACCTAATTAAATGTGTCCACCGGCAGAAACAAAGTGAAAATGTCCAATAATAATAAAAAGCTGAATTCTCACATTACAAAAACATATGAAAAAGAGGTTATACTAAGATTATGTTCCCTTCCTTGCTTAAATACTGTATGTAAATAGTATGTTCCTTTAAAGACATAGAAACACAATAAGTCAGTCAACCAGGAAAGCTATGTTAAGTATGCTAATAGAATCTGAAGTTGTGATAAGATTCGTTATAAAGTTCTTGCATGTCAGTTAAACATGAATGAAAATAGCCTTTCTTTAGCCAGTGTTAAATCTGATTATACACATATAATCAGCATTTATACACCACGAATAAAGTATGAGCAAAATTAGAGAAAACGAATATAATTAAACTTGGAAACATGTTAGGGAATAAAGAAAAGAATAACTTTTTCTTCCTTTCAACAGAACTGTATTCCTTTGGAATAAATAAGGTGAATTTTCCAGGTTAATTGTGAGGGATTCTTTTTTAAATTGAATTGTACAGTACATCACATTGAGAATCTCATATTCATTATAGATACTTAAGTATGTAATTCTACTGCAAATCAGATGCTAATGTGAAAAATCAAAAATACCCAAATAAATCCACTTCTACATTCACTCTTCTTTTAACCATTTTGCACCGGCTGTATTAAGATGTTTCATTAGAATAAGACTGACACTTATCTAAATCTTTCAAAATGTGTGTTTTTGGTCTTGTTTTTTTAACCAATAAAAATGTATCTTGGGTGAACCCCTGTAAGCAACCATCTTAATCACTTAAAAAGCTTGGTTAAATTAAAATAATTTCATCTTGTGCACATTCACAGATCATTTTTTATAATTTAACCATAAAGGGAGAAAAAAATAAACAATACACCTTAAGGCTTGGACTTTTTATAAAGTTCATAAAGGCTCATACTTCCTAGCATAAAAATTAAAAATACATCCTAGCATAAAACACTTTCTGCAACTATTTTATAATATAACCCTGTCTGAATGACCCAGTTAAATCTAACTGTCTAATTACCTGAATTTAAAATCTTTATATGTTCACTATTTCAGTAAAACCAGCATCCAGCCAAGCTTCAAAACTCAATTTAAATAATATTTATTGGCAACTGCATAAACTACACTAAGATTTTCTATAAGTATACGTGAAGAAATTAATTAATCGTTACAGTTGTCTCTCACTGCATCTTATCCTCTTGATATAAGGTCATTATTATTTTCAACATATAAAACAGTAATATATAACCAGTGGTTAGTATTGCTGCCAAACAGCGCTAGTATCCTGGTTCAGTCATAGTGATAGTGACGAACACTATCTATACAGTATACATATACAGTATACTGCTACACAGCAAATGAGTTAGACTGAAAATGTGAGAAAATGCTTCACTGGTTGAATTAAGAGGCAACTTCAGGTATAGTTCAAGCCCAGGGTGAAATTTAATTAGGAGAATTACCCTACATTTTTTCACAGTGCTATGGTATCTTTGATGAACAGCACAGCATTTCTTATAGCACTGTATCCCCTGTCACCATAGGGACAGGTTTGGAAATTCTTGACTACTTTTAAGAGTGCCATCTACTTCTCCACTATCATCACTCATAGCAACAATCTAGTTTTTCTTAGAGGCTCCCATCATAGTACTGCCTATAAAACAGGATTGCTTGGGTTTTGAGAAAAGATCAGGCTATAGAGAGGTTATACTGTTCATACATCTACCCTCTAAACTTGTTTTTACTGTTTACAGTGAATACTTACTCAAGAATCAGGCACTTTATCTTTTCAAACCATCTGTGTTGAATCGTTCATGAACTGCAAAAAGTTCTGCAAATTTATCACTTACCCCATAAAATCCTGTAATTTTGAAATGTCATTAGGAGAGACAGCCAAAGGTCTTTGGCCATTTTTTAGATTTGATACCTGCATTCATTTATTTAATTTTGAGTGAATTTGAATACTCTGTCCAAAGTGCTACAAATATTATTTGACAATTTCATTTAACAGAAAAATGCATGGTTTCTGTTGATAAAATGAAAAACAGAATGAACAATAAATAGCTTTTTATTTTTAGATCTGTTCCATACGCAAAATTATTTTAAATCAATACCATACTTCTCTTAATAACACAATCATTCCCTGTGTACTTTATTAATTTTTAAATATTAAAAGGTGTTCCCAGTTATCAACTTTTCAAAATGTATTTATAATGGAATAGAAGGTCTTCTTAGTCACTATGTCAGCAAAGAAGGCCTTTCTTTGTTAGTAAAGATATATTATGACAGACCTAAACATAACTACCATATCAGGCTGAGCTTCTTAATGTCGCTAACTGAAGTAAAGAGAGAACAATAAGTCTGCTGTGTTTCTGCTTTTAGTAGTTCCATGTGATAGTAAGATTTACTTTGGAATGAACTCTATTACTTCTGGTCTCCATTAGTTTCTTTTCCATTGGAAAATACATTTCACACAATAACCTATTTTTTTAGTCTAATGGTCAGTAATAAAAAGTCAATAGTATATGTACTGAACTCCAACATATGTCTATTTACACGTGCTATTCTTGTGAAAGTCAGAGACAATGTCATCATATCTATTCTGAAATAAATGGGGTAAATAGTCTTATTAAACAGAAGCCGAGGAAGAGGTTAGATTTCTATTCTCCTATGTATGTAAGTGCTCCCAAGCTGCAGAAAACGCTGTGTGCATCTTTTCTATCCATCTCAACTTCACTGTTGCAGGAGTTCCTCCTGGGCTCATCCTAAGTCAGGGGGGATGTGACAGTGCTGATCTCCATCCACCACTTTCATAAGCGCGTTAGTGCCAAAGTATTAGGCATGCTATGCCTTTATATTTGTCAGCTCCTTTCAACATTATTACAATTTGACAAACTAATGAAAATAAAGTAGAAGAGCAATAACATAGATTTAAATTAAACATTTAAAAAACTATGGCATATTACTTTGGTGAGATTATCACAAAACATCTGAAAAAAAATCTGATAATGACAAACCAATTCTTTAAAATAACATTTAAATTGGATTGAATTAATGAATGATGAAAAAAACATGAAAATATACATGAACTCTAATACAGTTCTGAGCTAAATCTGGCACTTTATATTCATCAAGTTCAGTGTCAGACATTGTTTAATCTTGACACATCATGGCTCTAAGCTGCGATATTCCATCTGAAATTAATTTGTATAGAATTATGACATATGGCAGTTTGTTCAACTAGGTAAGACATAGATGTGTTTAGTTTACTAAATTTACAGATACCACAAACTGGCAATAATATGATTAAATCAGTAGACTTAATTATCTGCTAAATAAATACAATGTGATTGTTGTCTTTTTCTGGATGTAACGTTTTGTCTGTTTCTCTTCAAAATACAGAGACATCCAAGCCTATTCAGATGCTTTATTGTGTATTATTTTGTGAAATTACAAAAAAAGTGTATTAAACCTAACATTTTTATTCATAACCTGAATCTAAAGAGAAACATATGTTGATTGTTTAAACATTAAGACCCATGAACCCAATGTTTGATGGAATTACCTTTGGCAGCAAATACCACCACGAGATTGCTTTCAACAGTTTTTGCAAATTCTTCTTGGTAGTTTTGTTCAAAGTCACACAGGACAGTAGTTTTTAAGTCTTTTCACAGATTCTCAATAGGAATCAAGTCCTTTGACTGGGCCACTCGGGGAGATTCACTTTCTTGTTCTTAAGCCACTCCATTGTAACTTTGGCTGTCTGCTTTGGATCATTGCCCCACTAATTTTGTCCCAATTTAAGGTCTGAAGCCGGTTGTCATCTAAGATCTGCCAGTACTTTGCTCCATCTATGTTCACTTTAGAATTGTCAAGATATCAGTCATCCTATCCCTGCTGATAATAAACTGAACTAAAAGATAATGCTGCCACCACCATGCTTGACAGTAGCGATGGTGTTCACTGAGTGATGCTCTATGTTGAGTTTGTGTCACATGAAATGCTTTCCGTTTACACCACAATGTTCTAATTTTCTCTTATCCAACCACAAAACCTTTACCACATGTCTGCAGTATAACTTATGTTTTTATGTTGAGATTTGAAGTGGTTTTTCTTTCAGTTCTATACAACATCCCTTTGGGATCTGGAATATTTTTGACCCATGGACATTTTCTCCCATTTTAGCCACTGAATTCTGTAACTCCCTCAAAACTCCCTCCCTAATCACTTTCCTCCTTGCTGGCTATTCAGTTTGAAGGGACAGCCTGATCTAGGTAGTGTCTGAGTGTCTTCACTTCTTAATGTTCACTTCTTTGGTGTTTATTGCTAAATCTTTAGTTGAAATTCACCTGACTTAGGGTCCTAATAGAGATACTGTAGGTGTTATTCTGAACTACTATTATTGTAAACTAAAGAAAACATTCAACTAATTGTGTGGCTCATTGAGGTATTTTTTCTTTTCCATGTTTCATAATAAATTCATATTTTCTTCTTTATTTTTGTTTTTTTGAATCTGAATGTGTGGAGTATGTTGTGTTTATAACAAATATTGATTCTTACTTGAAAGTTTCATGATAGCTGGCCTTGGAACAACAAAATTTGAGAACTCTGCAAGTGAATATTTTATTTCAAGGAACTGTACTAGGAAAGTATTGCACTATTTGTGAAAGATTTTATTAAACGTTTTTTAAAAGATAAATCTCAAACAACCATCTGTGTCTTTACTCAAAATAAATGAGGATTTTGTTAGGAACACATTTAATCTTAACAAAGTATGAAAGGGACTCTGTAAATCTGGATCTACAATAATCAGAGAAATAATCAGACTGTCTCAGTTTCTGTGTGATGAGAAAGAGATTGTAAAAAGAATGGGGAAAAATAAGAAAGACGAGAGTCCAGTTTGCGAATACCACTTTTGTAAAGGGAAAGCTAATAATTAGAAAGTTATGTGGTCTTTGCATTATTTCATTAACAGCATAATTGAATGAGCAGGAAGAAGAGGTTCAATGTGGGGCTCAACAAGGAAAGATACTTACATTTAGAGAGTAGACTAAACCCTATAATCAAGACATCACCAGTTTGAGCCTGAGTCGTGACCAAGATTCCCCAATCAGTGGCAAGCAATTAGCAGAGTTTGCCAATAGGGTATGGCATTATTCACCCAAATCAACTTATGTTACAGTAGAACAGCAACTATTATGATTTCCCAGGTGCCATTTCCATTGACATCAAAGAGATTGCCAATTGCCAATTGGCAGGTGCAGGCTCTCATTCTTCCTATGCAATAAATCCTAGCTGGCATCTAAGTAAAAAGCAACAAGTGGTTACAAAGTGGGATTATGATAAAAAATAATTAATTTTTCTTTAAAAAAGTTTATTAAATTTGGCTCCTGATGTAACTTTTCCAAACATTTTGATTTTTTTTTTAAGGAACACAGACGTTTCTGAAACATAAACGTATTTTTTTTTAAAATACGGTTCTGTTTTGAAATGATTTCCTTATATTTGATGTGATTGTCTTAGGTTTGAGGTGCTTTGTGAAATCAATGTCATACATGAGCATGAATCAATAATTTTCGATTTGAGACTATTTCAGAACAGATACAGTGAGACATTTATGTGCATTATAGTCCTATTTAGTAAGTCACCTGAATGTGAATTCCTTGAGCCAATACTATATAAGCTCAAACCAAACATCTTACTGTACTGTAAAAGTTGTATTGCTAAGAACTTTATTCCTAAGGTCTAAATAAAACCAAATCTGTTGAACTGTACCCAAAGTAAATTCTATTCTCCTGGATATTACAGTTATGGGTCATTAAATATTTTATATCCTGATTCTTTTTGCTTGTTTAATTACCAATGTGTAAACCACAGAAGAAAACTACAGTATTGATAGCAACAATGTGAAAAAATTGTCTAGGATGGGGTAGCACTTTTGCAAACATGGCATTTATACGATTTAAAGAATCAAATGAATTTCTTTAATGGAGGTGAGTTTCAGTAAATGCTCTTTTTCAGTAAAACTTTGTTTCTTCCATGTTCTCATACTGAAGAGGGGAATGAAAATAAAACTGAATGAATACGTGCCATAGAGTTAAAGTACAGCTTGTAGTGAGTCAGAAAGGCTGGCTTAATCCACAGATAGGCCTGACTCTTTTGGCTTCTGAGTAATTATATGTGCCAAGTCTCTCCCATTTCAGGCCTAGTTGGAAAATAAGCTAACACAAACTGAGCTACATAAAGTGCAACTCATTACATTTAACATCAGGAGAAACAATTTACAACAGGAGAATATGAAATCAAACTGAGATACCTAAATCAACTGATAAATAGCACTTCAAATTCATACTTGCTTTCTACTTCTTTTGCTGCAAACATACAGTAGATATGTGTTTCCTATAACTTGCACAATTTTTCAGTTTCTATGGATACTCCAACAGACCTAAGAAATGCAAAAACACACTGTAGGAGAAAGTGACAGTTCCATTTATGTTCCACAAATTACCTGAATAATTACATGGGGAATATAGTTATCTGAAGTCAAGAACTGTATACATAGACAAATAAAAATAAAGGAATCTTCATTAGCACTTCTTTGAGTCCTTTGACAGAACAGTTATATTGGATGAAAACATAACTGGCGTAGATGAACACTACATAGTGTAAAACAAGTTCAAACTAAATACTTGCAGATATTTTACTTCTACTGAAGAATGACATTTTGAGACAACACCTTTTATCTGACAGTACAGACTTCAGACATAAGACAAGAAATGAAGAAAACCTGTCAAAGGCAGCCTTCATTCATCCTTTTATTCAGTTAATTACATATTATCAGTGAATATCCATCATATGTGTGAAATAAAAAGTTCAGGGGCCAATTTTCTTAAAAGGACGTGGTTATATATGTCTTGATTTTTTAAATCTAATACATTTTTATTATTTGGTTATGTGATTTAAATAAGTGAGTTACTGATTACTGACTTTTAAGTCTTTTTGTTCTGCCCATCTTCCTTTACCTATACTGCGTGACAAAAGATGTCTCGCGGCAGCATGACAGAATTTGATAAATTGGTTTTGCAATATAGTGTATTTTAATATATATCAATTTACATGCATGCCTAAATTTAATTTAGATTTTATCTGAATTAATCTTAATTTGTTTTATTCATCCATACATTTTCTAACCGATTCTTCCAAATCAGGGTCACAGGGGAGCCAGCAAGCAACAGGTGCAAGGACAGGAAAGCCCTGGGTGGGATATCAATCTATCAGAGGAGTCACGGAAGCTGGAGGCTAGCCTCGGAGACACCGATGGGACGGGAACACCTTATGCGAAGCGGCAGGAGGGGAGCAAACACGGGGGTTTGCTCCGGGCTCAAGGTATCGGGCAGAGTCGGGAACGAGACCAAAGCCCTCAGGCAGTGGACGCGGGGCGACCTGGTGAGGCAAGTCTCACAACATCCAATTCCAGTGCCGAGCGAGGAAGAAAGGACAGACCTGAAATAAATAGCAAACCACCAGATACATCGGAAGCACAAGACAAGGCACAGGGAAGCTAGGAAAAGGACAGAAAGGTGGAGCGCCCTCTAAGGGTAGAAAGAGGGTTGTGACAAAAGGGCAGACACAGAGACACTCTGATGTACAGCCAATTTACACAGAAGTCAATTAACCTACCGGTATTGGTTTGCACTGGTGGAGGAAACTCACACAAACACAATGAGAACATATAAACTCCACACACATAGCACTGCTAGTCTGGGATTGAACCCAGGACCTAGTGCTGTAAGGCTGCAATGCTAACCACTTGGCCGCTTTGCTCCCACTTTTTGTTTTATTTTAAATTTTTAAAGAACAACATTTTAAGATAAAGCACACCGCAGTATGTTCATAAAATGGCCGTTGCTCATCCACAGTTAACTCTGTTGCTTGTGATGTTTGCATGAAGGTATTGGAAACACTATTGTTAGTAGGAGAATGAGTTCTGGGGCAAAAGCATCTGTATTTTTTTCTTTTGTTTTTGTGCCGACCAGGGACAAGTGATAGTGTCCCCATCACTATACTGGGGCATTAGGACCCACATGGACCGCAGGGTGAGCACCCCCTGCTGGCCCCACTAACACCTCTTCCAGCAACAACCTTAGTTGCAGTAACCTTACTTTTGTTGCAAACTCCATGTGGGATTTGTCATTATTTTTCTTCAGTTCCATACTATCCACATTTGTGATGTCACAGAGATATTGTTGTAACAGACCACTAAAGCCACTGAACTCTGTAACTATTTCAAAGTTTCTTCTGGCCCCATGGAGTTCGGTGGAAACCAGAGTCCTCCTTGCCCAGTTGCTCAATTCGGAGAAACAGCTTGATCTAAGTTTCTGGGTGCCTTCCACTTCTTAAAGTAAATGTTTTTATACCCTATGTCCTGTATTATAACATCTATTGTCTATTGCCCATGTCTGTTTGTCATTTGTGACTATTTTCTTTTCTCTAATGTTACTGGGTACAGCTGAACCAGTAAGCATTCCAATACACTTGTTGTATATGGAAAATAAAGAAATCTTGAATCCTTAATCTATGCCTTTATACAACTTTTTTTGTATAAAGTTATTTTGAGAGCTCCTTGGTCTTCATGATTGAGTCTTTGCTTTAAATTCACTACCTGACTAATGGACCTTACAGGGTTTGAATATTTCCACAATGACGACTTTTCCATTTTTTACATTAATATTCTGTTCTTTTTTGTTTATGCATTGAATGTGTGGAGTAGGTAGTGTTATGTTCGAGGAATATAAACAGAGAGGGAGATTGGATCCTGTGCAGAGAAAAATACAGAGGGTGAAATAGCAAGGCCATGAGCGTAATCCAGAGGTCATATTCGTGTAGAGAGCCGAGTTAAAAAAAAAAACAGAAATCCAAAAGACCAAAGTGTATAAGCCAAAGACGATATCCGTAAGCCGTAGTAAAAAAACAGAGAGAGTTAAAAAAGCCAGAAATCCAAAAATACCAAAGTATTTCAAACCGAGAGACGAAATCTGTAAGTCGTAGTCAAATGGAAAAGAGTTAAAGGGACAGAGTGAGATACCTGAGGTGTAACAGGTAGTGTATATTATAGATATTAATGACTATAAGCTTTAAAGCAACAAAATGTAAAAAATGTGCAAGGGTTTGAACATTATTACCAGGCAATGTACAAGAAAAGTATAGCTTTGTTTTAGAAAGATTTTAAGAAGCAGGGTTAAAAAAAAGATAAACCACAATCTGTGCTTTTACCCAGAATAGATTAGTATTTTTGCTGGGAACAAGTTAAATCAAAACAAAGTATGAAAGGGACTCTGTAAATATAGGTCTCCAATAATTAGTAATATTCCTTCGTGTCAAGCCAAAATTGTTTTTTTAATTTTTTAACTCCCTATAAGGCTTATAAATGAAAATGGTTTTATTTAGTTTTGCAAAAAGCTTTTAAAAAATGTATAAGTAGTTGTCTAATCACATTTTATCATCTGTATGAGGATCACTGCCCTTCCTAATTTCTGTGGTAATTACCATTATAATGGTTTATATTTTGATATAAGGTATTTAATTAACCCATCAGGTTTACAGAAGATACCCAAATGGAAGGATTAGCTAACACTGTAGAGATTGCCCAAAAATCCACAATGACAAACAAAATTCAAGACTGGACAAACATCTGTCAGATGACATTTAATGAATAAGAGAGTTATATGCAGGTAGCAAAAACATAAACTACAAACATAAGAAAGGAAACAATGAACTTGAAGAATATCAATCTGAAAGACTAGGTTTATTTTGACACATCATTACACATTATTTTGCAGATATCTAAAAGCACAGAATGTAAATCAGTTGATTATTGTGATAAAATTGCACAGTGCAGTAGTGAGGCCACATTTAGAATATTGTGTACGATTCTAATCATGATATTGCAAAAATTATATTGCTAAAAACAAAAAGAAGTCAAAAGAAGAACGGTGAGATGTACTCAGGGGAGTAGTTTTCACCGAGAGGCTAAAAGATCTGAATATTTTCCACATTAATCTTGAATATAGACTATTGCAAAGGGATAAGTATTCTAAATCTACAAAGGCATTAGTAAATCAACCTGGTGGTGTCACGGACGTCCAAAGGGACTAACCGTGGGGAGCAGGAGAGCGGAAAAAGACCCATATGCGTAGCGGCGAGACGGGAAAAAGGCATGGGCTCATTAGTGCATAGAGTTCAGGAATGCAGTATAGAAACCTATGCCCTCAGGGAGCGGACGTGGGGCGCCCTGGTGCTAGGCGGGTCTCAGGACATCCAAACGTCAATGCTGAGCGAGGACAGAGTGCAAGACCCGGAAATATATAGCCCAAGGAAGAGGGACAGGAAGGACAGCAGACCGGAAACTAGGGACAGGACAGAGAAGGAGCGCCCTCTGGCTGCAGAGGGCGTGACAGGTGGCCTTCTTAATGATGTGAAACATTAACCAGTGGACACAAATGAAAACTATGATGAAGTGTATTAAAGGCACTTTTTATACAAATGTAGTAGAAATCTGGAACAAACAATACAACTTCGTTGTGAAAACTGATGATCCGTATTTTTTCAAATAAAGATTGGGTGAAATCATCAGGTTAATAATTAATAGAAAACACACAACAAAGATTGCTCAAAAGATCTGTTCTAGTGCCTAACCTTCTTCTTCAATTATCATTTTATTTTATTTTCTATAAATCAGAAAAAATATTATTCTACTTGTTATTTAAATTGATTTAATATTTTGCAATGTATAATAATTATTTTATATTATTATTTATAATAGCTATGACCTTCATCAAGGTATTTAAAAAAATACCTTGAAAAATACACCTGAAGAAGGCTCCACGGCCGAAACGTTGTGTTCTCTTTCTTCTTTTTTTCAGCATGGAATAAACCTATTACTTGTTCCTTTGCAGCCTACGCATGCTGACGCAGCTACCCACCTGAACTACTATTTAAAAAAATGATTGATTACTTTCAAGGAGTCTGCACACTACTTTCTACTTGCAAAAGAGCAATGCTCATAGAATTTGATTACTCTGTAATGTCACCAAGGTAATGTTGCTCTTTGAACTTTATTAATGTTTTTTGAGTTGTAGGATGCTTAGAATTGAGACAAGATAGAAATCTGAAACCCTCTACCCACACAAGCAGCAAACTACATTCCTATTTGTTATATAATTGAAAGATAAGGTCTACAAACATGCCAGAACTCCCATGCTAAAAGGACAATGTTACAGTATTAAATCCTTTTTATTTGATTTTTTTTAGCTTTAATGCCACATAAATCTAAACCTAAATACACATCTGTGTGATTCTATTTTTCTAATAGATATTTTGCTCTATATTTAATAGAAATATAGTATTTCAACACCATTTTGAATAACAGGTACTGTATGTCTTAACAATAAAATGGATATAGTATAGACATTGTACCATTTCTTGTTGTGAACCAATTAACATACCTGCACTGGGATTGAGAGGAGGGAATATTATAAAGCCATCTTTAGCTTCACTTTGGTATACTGCTGTGTGGTCTTTGAAGTGTTAGACACAACCGAGTGTTGAGTCACAATAACTAACCCACTAAAGGTTTTACTATAACATATTTCAATACAGTTTAGTTTTGGAAGAAACCAATTTTGACGTTTACCCATCTTTAATTCACATTAATCATAATCTTTAAAATTTGATCACATCCACGCAATATTATCTATACATAAGCAGCCAAAATAAGTGATTGCATTACCTAAACCATCACGTTTGCCAATCAAATCTTTTTGACTGCCAGGTGTTTCTCATCAATAACAACACTGGTTCCTCTCTACACATTTGAAAAGTTAAAAGTCTACTTTTAAACTGCATAACATAGTGTTTTCATATCAGAATTAACTGTTAACTTTTAGTAGAAATCACCAGAAGGAGAACTGAGTGAAAAGAGTATAACAATGCACAGCAGAGCATGACAAATACATATTTTAGTAAGTGAAACCATATTAGGTTGTATTTGTAACTGTACAGTGAGTCATGGTATACTACAGCGAAAAATAAAAAACATGGCTTTCTAACTGCAAACTATGGATCAAATGAAGAAAAGAAGCAACGGGTTTGAATGTTTCAATAGATACATTTAGAGTAAAAGAATATTATCTTCTTTATTATATTTTAATATGATATTCCCAGTCCACGAGGTGAAGAGAGATTAGATTCTCTGCACGTTTTGCTATTAATGTTGGCAGCTCTCCTGTTTACATATTTGGGAAAATGTTGAAAGATGCTGTCAAAAGATGTTGAAATCTGAAGCCACCATGTAAATGGAGCAATTCCGTGCCCACAGGGTCTGAGCCTTCCATGGTTCTATGCACTGTGAAAATGTGTGATAATAGCATGATCCTTACACATGACGTATAGCTAGTTTAAAACTGCGTTCCTCTTTCGAAAGGTTTTTTTTTACTTAACCCCTTTATAATCTTTGTACTTTCAGTTTTCTTAATCTTTCATTTCTAAGCATGTCCTGTGTTTCATCCTCTCTTGTTTGGACTTACAGTATCATACAGTATATGCCTTTTCAACCTAATTACCTAAACAAAGAACAAAAAGAAAAATACCCCCAAAAAAACAGATACCGTACATAATGGCACTTTATACTGTTGGCATGTGTGGAAATTTTACTGAAATACAACGCAGGTAGGAGGATTCCCAGCTATTGATTTGGATGTAAATTTATTTACTTTCTGAAAGGAAAATGCAGCAGGAGATTGTTTTCCCTGCACTCATTTTACATCAGATTGCCCCCTCTTGTCAGCAATCAAAGGAACACATTCTCTAGGAATTCTGTTGCACGTCTTTAGCACTCAGGACAGAGGTTAGCATTGCTCCCTTACAGTGTTGGTGCCCTGGGTTTAAGTCCTGGTGTGCTATCTACATGGAACGTGTATGTTCTCAATGTATTAGCATGGGTTTCCTCTAGGTGCTCCAGTTTCTATCCATAGTGCAAAGACATGCTGATAAAACAATTGGCTTGTGGAAAACTCACCATGGTGTACGTGTGTGCATATGTGTTTTTGTGTCTGTCTTCCGTGCAATGGACTAGCATTCAATCCAGGATGTATCCTACCTCTCCTCTGTGACACCGTATTGGATTAAGTGCTTAGAAAATACACGAATGGATGGATCTTGAGCACCATTTCACCATGTGATTATGCCCATTCATTCCTTATCATCTATTAGAACAAGCTAACTCTGTTTGCAAAACTTTGACATTCCTGTTAACTCTTGCTACATTGTTACAAATGAGTTGGGAGACCAATGCAAGAGGTTACAATGTGTTATTATTCTTTCCAATGTAATCAATTTAAGTGGCTTTGAGTTGGGGATCATTATCAAAGTGAAAAATGAACTCTTCAAGCGCAAATCAATTTCCTAAAGATACCTTTGAAGAATGGAATGAAAGAATGTTGTCCCATGACATATATAAGGTTATGATATTTTGCCATAGTCATTACAGGTAAAAAAATAATAATTTTATTGTGTAAGTCACGTTTTTTATCTAATTTGATTCTCATATAACCTTATATGTGTTTTATTTTTCAGAAGTAAATTGGTTTATTGTAGGATTACCATAGATCACAAAATAATCATTTTATTACTGTAGAATAAGTGATAAAGACAATGTCACGCCTTCTGCAGCCAGAGGGCGCTCCTTCTCTGTCCTGTCCCTAGTTTCCGGTCTGCTGTCCTTCCTGTCCCTCTCTTTCCCTTGGGCTATATATTTCCGGGTCTTGCTCTCTGTCCTCGCTCAGCATTGACGTTCGGATGTCCTGAGACCCGCCTAGCACCAGGGCGCCCCACGTCCGCTCCCTGAGGGCATAGGTTTCTATACGGCATTCCTGAACTCTTTGCACTAATGAGCCCGGGCCCTTTTCCCGTCTCGCCGCTACGCATATGGGTCTTTTTCCGCTCTCCTGCTCCCCACGGTTAGTCCCTTTGGACGTCCGTGACAGACAAATTCATAATCATTTAATGCCTTTTTGCATTGAAAAAATGTAATAGCAGAATATACATGGGCAATCAAGTTTCATATTTGCACACAGCTGGACCTGAAATCAGATGACATAAAAAGTACAGCACTTGTAGTCATGTGTGCCATAATTATGGTGTAATTGAAACCAAAAGAATACAGGTCTGCCAAGGTAGGTGTTTGTGATTCCCCAGACCAAAGTAATAGAATAAAACAGAGGCTAATGTTTGTTCTAAGCTTGTATATAAGAGCTTAAAATATATGGTTGTTACAGAGTTTTCAGGCACAATAGTATCAATCCTAGGACTGCTGCAGAAAAGCCCTAGACATGGAAGGGACTAAAACAGTAATGTACAAAATACAAAACCGAAAGACATAGAGGCACAGCTTGAGAATTGCTCTCAAAGTGGATATGTGTAGGAAGCTACTACCTCCAGTTAAACATTTATTATCATTTCATTTTTCATATATTATTCTTTATTGTCACCTTTATTGTCCCTTTCAGTGTGAAATGTAATACTTACACTTACACCTTACCACTGCAGTGTTCACGCAGGCTTATCAACCTTATTGTCTTACCAAGACCAGTTACCATGCTTTTACAGTATGTTTCTGCTGTTTGTATGTATAACTGGCAATTCTTTTCCACTATTAATACTTGAGTCTGGAATAAAGAAATTCTGATTCTGCTAGACCTGTTGCTGCACCACTGTAATGGACTAAGAGAGCTATAAAATCACACACACAATTCTTGCAATGTACTGTATAGTTTTAGCATGCTAGGTCTAGCCCTTTCCTTTCTTCCTGTGAACATTAGACAGGAAGAGAAGTGCTTAGTTGTCAACAAGAGGATAAGTGCCAACCAGTTTCACATAGATCTGACCAAGGCATGCGAAGCAGACCTTTCCCTTCCCAGCAGAAGTGCTTAGTGAGTTACGCATCAACGTTAAAGCTTGCAGGCCACAACAGGCAAAAAACATGGCCTTGTCTGAATCTGTGATCTCCACACTGTAGGATGCACTCTCCCATTTTAAAATTAAAAGCTTTGGCATAGTAATAATACAGCTGTGAAGAAATATACCAAGCACAATTAGTAGGTGACTTTTTTTGATGGAGCAGGGCATCATTTAGAAAAAAAGGAAGTTATCTAATTTTGCAACATATCTAAGTGGTAGCACAGTAGCACAGTGGTCAGCCGCCTCACAGTGCCGGGGCCCTGGGTTCAGTTCCATACCTTGAGTGCTATCTGTGTGAAGTTTGTATGTTCTCCCTGTGTTCACATGGGTTTCCTCCTGATAGGTTGTTTGGCTTCTGAGATATATGGCCCTAGTATGAGTGTTTATGTGTAGGAGGACCATGTGATGGACAGGCATCCTGTGCAAGGTGTATTCAGTCCTACACCTGTCTCTTGACAGAATAGGATCCCCACGACCATGTATTGGTTAAAGCAGTTAGAAAATGGATGGATAGCATGTCTGATCAATCTAAATCCACATATGGCAGCAGAAGCCACTCAAATCTTGTGACGAACACATCTGGGTCTGTCTCCATACATATTAAATGGAATTTAGTACCAAAAGTCTGACGGCTCTTACACTTGTAGCAGAAATGCCCTGTGGGTCTACATAGGAAATGATATTGACATTGCCCACAGATTACTTAATAATTCCCAAATAGTTGGGCTCATACTCTAACTCAAAATACCCAAACCAAGTCACCCCTGTTGCTACAGTAATTCATCCTTTTGCCTCACCTTTTTATTTTATTTTGTACTGAGGACCTACTGTAAACATGTTTAAAATCATTATAAAACTCATATTCCAATATTGCACCTCTAGGAGGTTATTTTGATTCAGGGTTCACTTTTGCTTTTTTCCATTCCAAGGACATCTCATAGGGGAGTTTATTTCATTTTAAGCAGGAAGACCTCTAAATAATTTATAAAAGAAATATTAACCAGCGCATATTACATTTTATTTTAGTGTATCACTGAAGTCACTGCTTTGGCTGCTGCCCCAGCGTGATGTTTAAATATTTACACTATTGGTGATAGTTTGCAGATCCTTACTTTTGAGGTTGATATAATTCAAATAAATCTGTATTCTTCATGTTGTAGCTGTTAATTCAAAGAATGTTTTCAGTAGACACATCTTTTTAAAAACATGCCTGTTTAATACTTTGTATCTACTCTCTACTGTTATGATATTGTTTTCCTGGTTTGTTTGTTTTTTTCTTTTTTTAACCATTACTATTTTTAGAACATTTCTCTATAGATCATTTATTTTTTATTTCTCTTTTTTCTTTGTGTCTGGCTAATCTAATTAGCTAGATGTTTGTGTTATTATAAGCAAAATGGCTTATGTCAGAAAAAAGAGCCTAGGGTCGCCTACCTTCTAAAGCTTCTAATATTTACGAGAGGTTAGTGCAGAGGTTATAGAAATGTATACAGCTGAAATCCAGATGCACACACACATCAACTGATTTTGTTTTATTTACTTCTGTGATAAGTTTTGTGTTTATGTTTTTTTTTTGTTGAGGAACATTTGTCTTTCAGCGTTACACCCATGTTTATTTAAAAGTATCTTTGTAATAGTGGTATTAAACAAAAACTGCCAATTTCTTAGAATTATTTTACCATCTAGCAAATATGCAGTGAAGATTATTTAAAATAAAACTGCAGTTTTTAAACACAGAACACTCTGCATGTCTGTGCTAAAATATGTTCCATTCTACTTTCCAAAAAGACATATAGTCATAAAAAACAACTGAAACAAATGCTGTTCTTCATGCACCCTGTCATGTATCTGTACTGAAAAACCACCTTCCTATTCAGTTCTGTCTTTAACTTGTTAAAAACCTTTATTCTGGACAATAAATTTCCTTCCTTTTTCTTAAGCTCAGGAGTGAAAAGTCCTTCTATTTTATACCCTGTCATAAAAAAAGCATTCTGCCCCCAGGAAGTGTTATGTAGCTGTGGTCTGCATTTGATCACACGTCTCCTTCATTCTATATTAACCACTTCAATTTACAATGGCTCAGTCTTTCCACTTATGGTCCTTGTGCTGTCTGTGACTGCTGCCCAGGGGTAGTTCCAAAGAATGAGGAGTCTTGTTAAAACCTGAGTAAGCACTAAAAGAAAATAGACTCACTGAGCTTGGGAAACCAAAAGGCCTGGCAATAGGAAATGTTTTGCACCCTGATGTGTATGGTGGTAACCTGGTATGTAGACCACACTTGTTCATGTAGATGAACAACACTCATAGGTCTGTATTTTTTCTAGCTGCAAATTCTATAGAGTGACTAAGAACAGCGTTTAAATATCTTCTGAAAATAAAATAATACATTCAAATAACTATCTTTTTCTTTTTTATATTAATACCTTGATGAAATGTTTGGAAGGTCAATGATGAATTTTTGTTATGTCTTCAGGACTTTGTTCTCTAATCTCCATATATAATCTTCTTTCTATACATATGTATCATAATTTAAAGTCATATTTTACTTATGTGTTTTGCTTTTGTTTATTTGAATAATTGATAATTCATATCAAGGCTTGTTCATACTAAATATTATAGAACTATCTAGCTGTTGTTGAATTGTACTCTTACATACATTCCAGTATGTGCTTAGTGTAATAATTAAGGCCCAACGATGAACAATAAACCCAGCCTTATTATCTACTGTATGTCTTCCATGAGAACCCTTATAAGACTTTTTCTATGATTCAGTTTTGTTCCTGGTTGAAAAAGAAAAAAGGGCAATCTACATAAAGAAAAGCAATTATGAATGTAGATAGGATTTTATTACAGAAATCCTTCTCTGATGAGGTATTGTATTGAATTGTACAGGCGTAGGTTTAAAAGGTATTACATTATTCCAGTGACAGAACATTTCCTTCTATGACAGATATTGCCGTGGCTCTCATATGAAAAGGGCTTGATTGTTGGTATAGAAAAGGGTACACTAGCCATACAGAGCTGAGTGTTTCAAGTGCTCATAGCCAGAGGGTGAAGATAAATGCACCCTTTCTGCTGCTATCCATTATTGCAGGTTTAGTCTTTCTTGACAGCAGGTGAATGCTTGTTTGATACGCTGAGGATGTGTTGTTTTAAAATGATTGATTGGAGCTTTTAAAAGAAACTGCTTCCTGGTAGGATGAGATGGTGGGACACAAACAGATGACCTGATACCCTATTAAGAGGATTACTACCTTGTATATTCTTAAATGTTTGTTTGTAAAACTAAACACATAAGATCACTTACATTGCTGGGGCAGTGCAGGGAAAGTCCCATCACAAATCTGACTGCATGAGATCAGCTTTATTCACTTCAATTTTCTTTAATATTTAAATAAATATTTACATTTATGGTATCTTTTGTGATATAACAGAACATCATTGGTGAACATAACTATCTCATGTCACCCGAAGAAGGCTCCACAGCCAAAACTTTGTGTTTCTTTTCTTCTCTTTTCAGCATAGAGTAAACCTTTACTTGTTCCATTTCAGCTTACGCATGCTGATGCAGCAACCTACTTGAATAAATATCTCATGTTTAATTTCTATTGACAGCCAGCCTTAACTTTATGACCTAATGTGGTGTCATATGAGGTGCAGGATATACCTACAGACATCTTCACATTATCAGCACTATATGAAGGAGTCAATGGTAACTCTAGTACAACAGCAGAACGTTTACAGTAAGAAACAATTTGCAGTCTGTTTAAAAAGTTAAATTTGCAATAATGTATATCACAGATGGTTAACATTAAGTACTGTACATACGTTTACTGTATTTTTCAAAAGAATGCCACTTACTTTTCTACTCGATCTTCTAAATGTTTTTCCATATCACATCAACATCTGTCTGAATAAAGGCCTGAAGTACAAATTGTGACAGAAAGTAAAATTGTGACAGAAAGTGCCTGAGACTCACAAAGAAGAACAGGGATGGGGATATAGTGCTGTGGGCCATGCTTTGTGCAGCTGGTTTGGAACATGTCTGTCAGTTGTGTCCCACTTGTGAATGGAGAGCTAAGAGATTCCGAGAGTGCAAACCAGTACTTATGTTTAATGGGAAGATCCTCCATATCCCCCTGCTCCCTTGGTTCATGCAGAGCCACAGCCCTTACTACACTGAGCAGCTGCAGGGGCATTTTCAGAATCTCCACTTTCAAGTAAGGGAAAGACATGATCATATGATAGCAGTTATTAAGGCCAGTACAGCTCCCCTGAAATATATGAGTTATGCATTTTATATTTAAATTGTGTATAATTATTTTTTTTTAATTCGTCCATACTAAATATTAACAACACATGAAAACAATACAACTTTATTATTTGTATTTCTTTGTGTATTAATTCTAAGCAGGCACACATGGATTTTGTTTTTAACAGCTGAAGATATAAATAACAAATACAATAACTCATATAGAGAGACAACAAAAAACTACAAAAAACTGGTGGCAGAATGGCATCCTCCAATCTCAGTGTCAAGCTGAATTCCCGCAACAGATGTTTTGTGACTGTCGAGCCCTTTCAGATAAAGATCAGTTTTGACATTATCTGCTTGCCTCCAAAGGACACCTGTTAATAGGAATTACTTGATAAGACAAATGAGTCCAAATGACTTTCCCTTCCTTACAAGGTGCAGGATAATTTCAGGTAGCTGCATACGACAGATGAAACCAACAACACATTCTATTGTGAATGAAAATAATTTTTATTCATTTTGTCAAACTTTTTTAAAATCAGATCATGTAATGAACATCATTCAAATTGTTAGTAAAAGCAGATAATGCCAACACTTAACTGTGCTTCATATACACCTATAGTCATTAATAAATATCTGTCAGCATTTATGCTATGTGTGTTCTTTTACTTAAACAATACAGTATATGATTAAACTATATAAAGTATATATATACACCTCACTTTTGGTCTGTGGTTTGTAGAATTTTATCACTGAATTTTTCATATTATATGTAGTATTCAAGGCATAAATATTTGCATAAAGGAAACATAAATAAATACCACAGGTCACGATTAATTTATTAATAATGAACAAGTGTGAAAAAATAACAAATTTATCCAAAGAAGTTTCAAAGAATTCCTTTATTTTTTCATTATTGTAAGTGACTTTAAAACTGTAATTTACTTTGATGGAAGAGCTAAGTACAATATTCTTTTAGATTTCAATCATACAAATTATCTACCTATGACACATCATTTAAGAAAACAAAAGCTTCTTTAAACCACTTAACTCTTTATATGTATTTTTCTTTTTATCCATAGTGAACAGAGGTTTCCTGAATTATCCCTGAAAATTATCCATGTAAATTGATAATATGGTATGTATTCAGAGACATAAGTGATGTTTTATTATAATCTAATTAGTCACCAATGTGTACTGTAAATTAGGAACATCTTGATCCAAGAAGCATCTTGGTAATGGATTTAATAACACAGTTTGTACACAAGTATGTATAGAAATGGTTACAATGTTTTGTATTTTTACTAAAGTCTTTCATGTTGAAAGTGTATTTGATGTTAAAAGAAAAATAATAAGAGAAAACAAAGGGATACCAAAAGGTCCAAATATATATCTTTCATCTGTTCTTCACATTCTATTGCAACCTATTACATCATATAGTCTTACATATTTTTGATAACTTGATTAATCCCCAGAGAAATGCATGTGAAGTTGTTAGCAAAGTAGAATAAAAGAGATAATATAAGCAAGCTTCAGCAAAGGCTACTGTTTATATAGCGCTTCATTTAGATATGGCAGTAAGTTCAACTGCCAAAAATATAGGGCCAGTTGGCAACCATAGATCTGTGTGTTTCTGTAGAGCAGTTTCACTACTGAAATGAAAATACATTGTCAACCACATGCTGTTGCTGGGCACAGAGCCAGTAGCAGTTAGACTGTGCAGATTCCTCTTGGGTACAGATCCTCTGGAGAGTAGATCAATTCAGTCTTTAAGCAAAAAGTGCCAATAGGGCCTTATTGGTCCTTTGGATTTATAAGGTTTTCTAAATGGTAAAGATATCAAAGTACATGAGCACAAAAAACATTTGCTAAAATTTACAGTGATCTCTCCTTAGATAATTAGATAATTCAATTTTAGGTACTTCAGAAATAGCTCTAACTTTAGAGAGTCCTACAAAGCCATATATTTCCAGTAACAAATGAATGTTCACATATTTGCTATAAATCCATTTAGAATTGTTACTATACTGCTGTATCTCCATAGACATTTCTTATACAGAAGGCTGTGTCATGAAGCATACATTGAAAAAAAAGATCTACCATATCATGTTTTTAATTTAATGGGTAAATAATATTAGTTGGCAACTGATCTTAGAATCTGATAACATTTCACATGTATACCTCTTTAAAATAAGCATGTTGTTTGAATGCCAAGTTTAACCTAACATATAGCTTTATACATTTACTATTAAAAGCTTTTTTTACCCAGTGGATGATTTTCAACACATGTTATTTTACTTATAAATGATTTTATTTAACAGGCCTTAAAACTCAAGTCAGACAAAAAATAAAGTGAACCTGTTCAGTGGCCTCCACTGAGGCTGAGGATTGACAGCCATGAGATCTTGGTTTCCCACACAAGCTAAGCAAACAAAACTATAGGCATGGGGTAAAGTATTTGAACTTCCACGTAATCATAACAGCTGCAAAGAGTAACTATTCCAACCAGATAAATACAGTATATGTCTAATGTATACATAAGTATGCATTAAATAAAACCTAAACATTTCTGTTTGGGACATTTGCCAATTCTTCCCCATGTATAAACTCTTTAGTAAAGCTAAAGATCAATAGAAAACTCAGTACAACTCATCAAGAAGGTCATATATAACTTGCTGTGCCAAAGGCAAACTGGACAAAAATAAAGCTTAAGCAAGTTTTAAAACATGCTTGATTAAAAATGTTAAAATTGATTGAATGTGAGCAATGTTTAAAATATGTGAGTCTTCAGAGTGAAACTTTGTAACTATACTTTTTCTTTGTAAATTATAAAAGTTCCCTACACCATATACTGCTGAACAAAAATCCTAGGGTCTTTGCATTGTTCTACTCTCTTCATAATTAATGTTGAAACAGAATTGTTCTACTCTTTTCTCATTTTTGCTTCCAACTTTTGTGGAAACAGGTCTATGGCAACATTCTACATCATTTTGTTTTGTTCAGGTGACTGATCTGTATCTTTATGTACAAATAGAAACCTTTGCGTTTTGTAGATGTGACAAATAACATCTGATAATAAGTCAATTAGATTTGATTGGTAAATATAATGGATTGCTTAGCATTTCATATTGACTGTTCATGTATAGTTTACATGTTGTATACTGAGTTGTCATGACCAAGTGATTCTGATAAGTGTGAATTAAAGTTTTGATATGTTCTCACCAAAACTATGGCATTGTTATAGTAGTAAAGGGTTTGAGGATTTGTTGATGCTCATATCACACAAACTGTATATTGTAAGACCTGATTGTGTCTAAGATGACATACTGACATACTTTTTTTTTACATAGTCGGACATACTTTTACATAGCAGTGTGCATAATAAGTAAATATCGTTATTAACAATAATAACAATTGAACATTTTTTTCAGAATGGAACAAATGAGATTGGGGTGGTTCATTGAAATTCAAAGTGGAAGGATCTAGAGTTAAATTTCATGCCTGTTTATTCCGTACACATTTCTTCAAGAAGAATGGGAATGTTTTCTGAAGTGCTACATTTAAACAAGTACAGTATCTTGTCATTGGAAAGGATAAGTCGAATATCCCACAGCCTCAAGATTAGGAGAACGAAGCAATTGATTGGTTCTTTGTTGAAAGAGATACAGACTGTAGTATGGTGATTTCTTTACATTCCTGGTAAATATTTAGTGGCTATTTTAATGTAAGAGCACTAATAGGCTCTCTTTTCAGAGATAACATGAGATGGGACTTAAAATGAACAGGATGAAAATAGGTGTCAGAACTGAAATCAAATAGTATACAATAAGATATTTATAAGGATTTATATTTTTTTGTTTTAGCTTAATTTGCCCATAAACGTTTTTGAGATTAGTTTTAGCTTAAATCTAAGCTTTAACTTTAAACACAGTGTATCATGGTAAAAGAAGAGTTAAGTACAAAATAGGTCACAATGAAATTCTAATAAAGTATGGGAAAGTAATAATGCTAAAGCATAATATACACCACTTGAAAATCATGATTGTAATATCAAGGAAAAAGTACAAAATAACACTGTTTTTGTTGATGCATAAGGGATGTGATATACTGACTCCAAACTACACTGCTTACAGTCATGCAACTTGATATTCATCCATATAGCCTGATGAAAAATGTCTATGTGAGTACAATCTTCATTATTTTTTGTAATATGGTATGTAAATCATTTGTTTTTATTCTCATCAAAATATGTAAAATAAAACATATTTTGAGGAGATGTTCCAGCAAAAGTATCATGCATTATAGCTCATATAAATATACACTAGAGGAAATATAATTTAAATCTCATTACTGAGGGAAAAATCCAAATATTTTAAGAGTGTGAGAAATTTGAGGTACAAATAAATATAAATAAAGGGAAAGCACAGAATAAGCACTATTGCATACATTTACCATAGAGACCTTTCATTTCAAGTTATTTAACAGAAGAAAAAAGCTAGAACAGGTACCACTGTTTAAAGATAATTTTTATAAGGAAAGTGCTGTCTGGTGTTTCAAGATTATGAAAGAATCCCAGCCAGGAAGAAGGAGGGATAATTAGGAGCAATGCAAGTTTCACACCATACTTTAAGCCTTCTTGGATCAAGTTCACATCACCACAGTTTCTAAAAGTCTCATTCTCGAGCAAATGTGAGAAATGTTCTCAAGGCACTTGTTGATACTTGGGTGGCCTCAAATCTGGTGTGTGAAAGTGCTGTGATTTCACAGCTACCTACTGTGACAAGGAAACTGAACGCCTTTTCTGTATTTCCTGTACACGGTACATCCACATTTTGGGAACATCATGGTCTGAAACTATATCCAAAAGCAGAACAAAAAAGTTTGTAAGAAAAGATTTGTATGATGTAAAGAAGGCTTATTCCTGCAGTCATCAATGAAGCATATGGCTCTTTTAATACCACTTATCCTCACAACATAAGGAATCTTAATTGTCTAGCAGGTTTTTTTCCTCAGTTATCTCACATGCTGCAGAAGGCTGACTTGGAGAATGCACCATTCATGAGGAAGTCCCAGATGACAGCCCCAAATTAATACAAGCAACCCTCCAGATCCTCGGGTAAACCTAAAGGAATGGCAGGACTGGGAATTGCCAAACAATTCTAGCAAAAGTTTTCATATGTTTCTTAACTAGTTCCTTCTTTCATGTACAGTAACATGAATTAAAAGCAACTTCCTCAGGAAATGACAGATACTGTATGTAACAGTGGGAGAGAAAAAATAAAATAACTTGTTTTAAAGTAAAATAACACTGTCTGGCATTAATCTAAACCAAGATGATTGAAACTTCTGCCTTTAAGGGAGAAAAAAACTGATAACTACTTCAATGTGCATGTCTTCTTCCATATGCAGTATGTGTATGATTCATAGCACACATTGGATTAAAACACAACTGCCAATTGTATGTGTTGCATATTTAATGTCTATCAATACATGGTTTTGCACAGGTGCCTGGTAATATACAGATCACAAAAACAAATCCTTTGCATTTTCATTAAAAAAAGACAAAAGTAGGAAGTTGATGTTACAAATAGACAGACACCTATGTAAAAGACCCCTAGATAGACCAATGAAATAGCAAGCAAGTCTAGAAGTCTAATTTAGTATATCAGAACTTTGGCCACCATAATTCTTTCTCCATCTCCAGTTCTATAAGTGAACTCCACCAGGCCAAAGCTTCAACTATCTTTGAGAGCTGAAACTTAAAACATAATAAGTACCATCAATGGGTATGACATCAGTGTATTTATAGTAAAATAGCTGTTTTTATTTTTACAGTATTTACATTAAATGCCCACCAAACTGAGCTTGAATCCCTGGGGTGCATTATCTAGTTTAGAGAACTAGTCTTTATTCTTTTGCACCAGTTTAAGAGCCACAGAGTGCAGACTGTCCTGTCTGTTTTGTAAGACCTGTATCTTGGTCAGTTTTCATTAATTAAGGTTTGTCCATCTTTGGGCTGTAGAAAGTTTGGAGTCAGGGACTTGCAGTCTTTGTAAATCATTTTTGGGTGATAGTTTGTCTGCATTACATTAAGTGTTTGTTTTGTAATTAATGTAAATAAATCTCTGTCTCTTCTTAATTATGAAGGACTTATTCCTGGGTATAGAGGGAATTTCTGGTATCTTCTATAAATGTCATGCTAGTCAAGCTGGTATCTGGATTTCTCAGGGTAATTCTACTTAATGTATTTAATTTATTCACCCCCTCCTTTTTTCAATACAGTAATCCTTCATTATACAAGCTTAATTCATTCCTTGAAAACCACTCAGAAGGTGAAAACCATTACAATGAAAATGAATATCTTCCATTACTCTACAAAATTAGTAATTAAATTACTAAATCCATACTTCCCATGTTATAATCTCTAATTGGTTCCTTCAAAAATGTTCCCCAAGATTCCCAAACGTCCCCTTAATGTAGCACAAAATGTTACCTAAGTATGAAAGCAATAATACTCATGGTTAATTATCTGAGTTATATATTTAAAGTCATTAGCCTATACATAAACAATGAGCGCTTATTTACAGTACATAGTTACATCATTATAATCATTAGCAAATGCATAAATATTAGGTACTATCCTGTATTTTATGTACAGTACTTAACACACAATATTTATTCTAAAAAAATGAATGTAATAAAAATAAAAAGTAAATTCCTCATTCAAGAAGATGAAAGAAAATAATGATGAAAATGATTTATAAGAGTGAAAATCTAAATGAAAACACAGATAGCATTTGCCCTTAAAGTGAGGGGTTGCAGGATTAAGAGATTTGGAGCTCTCACGTAAACTGAGTGGAAGGACAGTTTATCTTCATGTATTTGAAGAGTTTAATATATTCTGGGAAGAGTATGAGATTTGGAAAGCATGCTAAAGGATGACAATGCCAGTCAGTGGTACAATAGAATCGATTGGACACCTGTTGTCTCACCCCTAAGTAACACATCTGTGTCAAAAACACAGACCAAATTACAGACAGATGAGCCAACAGTGGCTGCAGGGATAGAAGCTGGGGTATAGGATGTAGGAATGCTGAGCAACATGTATAGAGTTCATGCTGTAAAGGATAACAAAAGAAACAGAAGAGGCAGAGGTAGAAAAGAGATGAGAATAACAGAAAGGGAATGAAGTAGCTTTGGCCAAGAGCACAGTGAGCAGGATATGTGAAATTGTAGGAGAGGAGAGCAGCAGGTAGCTGAGCAGAGCAAGCAAGAGGAAATAGGACAGCAGCGAGGAAGAGAAGGGAATACAAGGATTAAGATAGTGGAATATTCTGAGTTGCACACTATGTTCAAGTAGTGTTCAAACTATGGTGTGCAGGCTGAGCTCTTGGGGTTTGTGAAAAAATCTGTAATGACTTTAAAAATTTAAAAAATGTCAATGTATCGATCCACACAAAATATCAAAGACTGGCTCTAGAGCATTAACACAGTTCTTAGAGGTAGTTTATTGTTGAGGTATTCCTGTGTTTTCACAATGGACATTCTGCATAGATAAGGGAAAACCAACAGGGGGAGAGATACTAAATAAAGAGATGGGAAAACATATTATTCATGACGATAGCTTAATAGTTTCCTTGAGTACTCTGGGTTTTTGGTCGTATTAACCTTGCCACAAATGATACTGGGAGCCTAATGTTTAAACAGAGTGTAATAGAGAAAAAAATAAGAAAAAATATGGGGACCAACTGAGAAAAAGATACAGAAGGGCGAGCAGGAATCAATTAATAAACACGTAAAACGGACTAACCTGAATTTCTACAGCCACAACGTGTGATGTGTGGCGAGGTCTTAGCTAACAGCTGCCTTAAGCCCTCTAATTTACATCACGAACTACTGACTAAACATACCAATTTAAGAACAAACCACTATGTTTATCAAATACAAACTGGAGGAACTTTGGAAAAACAGATAAGTAATGCAGTTCAACAAAAGCATTGGAACTTCATACCCTTTTAGCAAGAGAGTGGCTAAAAAACAAATGCCACACAGAGTTACAGATAATCTACAGTATGTTTACCAGTTGAAAAAAGACATGGTAGGGCGTATGGCTGGTTAAAAGGTAGCTAAAAAGTTGGATATGATCCCTCTTTCTGACAATACTGTGTCACGGCAGATCAGTAGCATGTCTGAAAACATGTTCTGCCAATAAGTCAATTGTATATTAAAAAAAGATAATTTAACTCAAATTGCAAATTGACAAGTCAACAGACGTTACAATTCTGGCATATATTTTGGTTTACATTCATTACTTATTTGTGGGTACAGTACATGAAGATCTTTTGTTTGTTTGCTTGTCAATTCCCACCTGTACAGATGACATTATGTCAATGACAGGGGACGCAAAAGAGATGTATCTCCATCATGAAGGTTGCTCCACACTCTTCTTCGGTACACTGCAGCATTCAGTCAGAGGTCCTTGTCGCTAAAAATATGCCACAAGAATTCCTGTCAGTAAAGTACGATTCCGTGAAAATTATTAACTTCATTATGGTTCTCCCACTGAATTCAAGGATTTGTACAACACTGTGCAATAACATAGGCAGCTTACCCAAGACATTTCTCCTGCACATGGAAGTGTGCTGGTTTTCACATGATAAAGTTTTGACCAGGCTTTTTGAACTCAGCAATTTTTTTGGACAGCCCATTTGAGTTGTCATCTTGTATGCATGAAGAAGGCTGGCTATAGAAACTACCAAACTTCACAAACATTGTTTTAGATGTGAACAAACTGAATTTATGTCTCCTGGAAGTCACCGTCACTGTGCTCAACTTGCAAGACAAAGTCGAAACAATTAAAAAAAACTGAAATTCTAGGCAAACTGTGTCCAGCAAAATCCTCTTCATTGCTTTCTAGCTCTGACAGAATTCACACACGAAACAAACAAAATGCTCTTAAATAAGAATGTGAAAGGACTCACAATAGAACATGTTGATCACCTCAGTCAACAGCTGTGAAAATACTTCCAATAATGTTCATGTCTCAGAGCTGGATACAAAATCCATTTGAAGTTACACCCCAAGGTTCCAAATAATGTAATTTCACAAACAAGAGAAACTGCTAGAGATGATGTCGCATGGAGAACTGCAGTTACAGTTCAAATGGAAAACACTCTTGAATTTCTGGGAAAAAATGATGGAAGAATATTGCGACCTATCAAAGGCATTGATGCCCTTTGCCACAATGTAGCTTTGGGATGCTGGGTTCTCTGCGCTCATAGCAGTTAAGAAATATTGCCCAAAGCTGAATACTGAGTGGGGGTAAAACTGTCTTCTATTAAACCTGACTTCACTAAACTTAATTCCGAAATGCAAGCCCAGCCATCTCTTTAGCAGATAAGATAACAATAAATAGTAGTAGTGATTCCATGTTTACTAGTGCACCTGTAATACACAAGAAAAGAGAAAGGGGTGCACAGATTTGGTCATAGTTTCAGGCTGCTCAGCTGAAAAGCTTAAAAAAACAGCTGCTGTAGGCATGAAGACGATGCTTGCCGAGAATTCCTTGCAGGCAGAGGAGAGGGTGGCAATGTTATTTGTGTTGCATGACATCTGTCGTGTATACCAAAGCAGGAACTTGATACAATTCTAGTTCTGTACCAGAAGTATGCAACGCCAACAATCCAGGCCTCCTACGATGTGAGAATGAATTGCTCTCCAGCTTTCCTTTGGGACTATGTCACTTTCTTACAGGCTCAATGAGGCCAATACATTAAATCATTAGATATATTTAGAATTTTAGTCCAAAGTCTGTTAAGTGGTCTAAATCTGACATGCTGTGCAGCTGAAATTACAGTACAATTTAGATTTGTTTTTGTTTTTCAGAAAGTATCAGTGCAGGACAATTATCCAAATTCCAGATAGTTATGATTATGAAATTCATTTCTTGAAGGATACGATCTAATGAATTTACTGTAATAAAGCCTATGAAACATAAAATCGATAGTTCATTAAATTTCCTAGTAAACAACAAATCATCCTAAATTTTTTGCCTTGTCAAAGATAGTTATAAAATAAGGGAACCTGTAAACAGAAAGAATCCGTCAACTAGAAGGTGAATCACAACATCACATTGTCTAAATGTAAATACAATTTGAAAAACAGAAAAAAACAAATACTCCAGCATTTTGTATTAAATGTGATTATTGCTTTCTAATATTTTTAGATATAAAATGTGTTTTCTACACTATCTCAAACAATTTACAGATGTTCTATGTGCTATATCTTAAATGAGTTAAATCCACTTTCCCAGTAGGATCAGAATTATCCTCACAGTATTGATCTGGCTAATCTCCATCCCCTCTATATCAAGTTCTTAAAAACATAATTGCAACAGATCAGATTAATTAAACTAAATCCAGATCAGAACACTTTTGATCTTTTTAAAAAGATTTTATAAATCTCAATTTTGAGATAAAATCTGAATCAAACAGCAAATAATTTATTAAAAACCTGCCCCAGGCGATATTGGTAAGGCAGACATACTGAAAAACACTGACTGGGATATTGAAAGCAAAGAATCTGGAGAAACAGAATGTTGGTTACCTACTGTATATTTATATTAAACTTGGCATTGTACGGGGTCAGATTTTGCTCCCATACAAAAATTCCAATGTCTGTGCCCACATTCTTTGTGGAAATATTGTATTCAAAGTGTGCTTTACACATTAAAACATTTTTAAAACACTTTATCACTCTCTGGCATATTTTGCTTATGAGATATTCTGAGTTTGAGCTAATC
Source organism: Lepisosteus oculatus (assembly GCF_040954835.1). Taxonomy (NCBI): domain Eukaryota; kingdom Metazoa; phylum Chordata; class Actinopteri; order Semionotiformes; family Lepisosteidae; genus Lepisosteus; species Lepisosteus oculatus. The sequence goes on from NC_090702.1 coordinate 30,122,770, forward strand.
TTGTCCATTAATGAATAACTAATATTTTAATAAAAATGAAATTTGCTTCTTTTAAATAGGGAAGCCAAAACTGGAAAACGGGATAAATCCATACTGTACCTACTGTAAAAACTGAAAATTAAATATTTTGCGAATTATTGTGCTCTCTGCTAGAGATTGTTTTCCAACTTTCTTCTCTTGTGTAATCTGTCAATACTGATATTACATTTCTAAAGCAACACATCTGAAATATCTGAAATATTTAGAGCACCACACGTCACATTTCATCTTCACTTCATTTTTCTCTCCACTGTTGCATGAAATCCTAACTGAGTTTGCTTTCACATTTTGTTCATTACCTTTGTTTTCAAGTTTGCACCTACAGTATATACTTATTGATTTTATCATCACCACAAAATGAGAATTAACAAATTATTTTCAGTTTAATAATACTGTACTGAGATCAACTTATTTTAATTTTACATTTTTGTGCACATATTGGAGGAAAAATGGCAACCACCACTTCTCTCGGGGCAACTTTTTGTAAAGAAAGATTAATCTAGGTCTAATCCTGTTGTGGGGAAGTGATTCACTCTTGATGTGACTTTTACTCACCCCTTAAGTCTAGGTTTTAACATCATATAGTTTCAACTTTCAATATTTTGCAAACTTTTCTCAGAAAACCTTTATGTTGTAATTTATGTCATTTCTTGTATTGGATTCACAGAAAATATTAGTGAAAAATTAATTGGGTATTCCTAATTTATCACCAGCCCCCATAACACCTTTTTATAAAAAGTGGTTTAATTTTTCAGGAATGTTTTGTGGGTATTTGGCTGCATAGAGGAACAAACAATTATCATTCATCTCAGTATTTTGTTTACCAGTTTTGATTTTGGGTGGTTGGAATATGTCTTCATTTCTGTACTGTATATTGTCCTTTACTGTGCATAGCAAGTGTGCAAAAGATCGTAGTGCTTCAGCAAATAAAAGGCAAAGAAAAGCCATATCATGAGAAGAGAAACATTAAATAATAAAGCATATAGAAAAAAGTGAAATGTCTAGACTTTGAATCTGAGTCACCAATACATACCATTTGGCCAGTTTCATTCTTTATTTTCATATTAAATAATGAATTATTTTAGGGTAGTAAGATTTATTAGTTGTCAAGGATAATGTTTTTTAAGGAAATGTGTCAATCCATACATAGCTATAAACATTCAAACATGACCGTACAAATAAATACACAGAACATTTCTGCTAATTTTATAATTATATATATAATTAGTATACATGCAAGCACAAACTGTGCTTAAAAATAACAATAATAAAATTAAAGTGTGAAATGCCAAAAACACAACCTTTATCTTTTCATTATGTTTAAATGTTTTTCTCAACAAAAATTTATGTAAACCATCATGTTTGCATGGTGACGCAACTATGATGCTTCGTAAGGAATTACTAATGCACAAAGTTCAGCCACTAAAACACATTATAGAAAATAAATTATACTTTCAGTTCTATTAGTATGTATAAGACTGAAATGCTCAGCCATTGGTAATCCAATCATGTTTCTTTACAAAAAGCTGTATAAAATAAGAAAAACCGTATGTTTATTGGAGCATTACTGACTAAAAATGTTTTAATTCAGTTAAAATTGCAGCATATGTAATAGAACAGTGTCTTGTGTATGCACCACCAGCTGGATTCCACTTTGCAGCTCTGTATGTATCTGTTATTAGGATTTCACCAAGAAAAAGAATTAAATCTTTTTCCAGTCACTGTCACAGACACAGTTTACTGGGAACATTTCAATTTAATTTTTATATTAACTGCATTTCAAAAAGAAACAAAAGTCAAAAACTTCTAGGACAATTGTGCCTCTGCTGCCAACTACAGATTCAGTGGTTTGGCATCTGGGATACAGCCACTGGGCTGGGCATTTGGCCTGACCTTCACCCATTGAGAAATAAAACATCTCCTTGGAATTCTGCTGGAGTGTTGTTTCATCAAGGAAACACTTATATTCGACATTCCAATACCTCTTTCACTTGCTACTGATGGAGGCTCCTGGGAAAGATGTTGCTATTTGTACTGTGCAGGATCTGGAATTATTCTTTTGTCTTAGTCATCTGACTGCAAATCCATGACTTTGCTCTAGAATAAGGAGCTATCAGGGGACTGCTGTCTTTGGGTTTCTAAAGAAGAGCTGGCTGATGATGGTGCTCTACTCATGGCTGCAACCACTCTGACAGCTCTGCCTGATGTGTTAAATGATGGCTTCCTACACAAAAACAGGGAAAAAACAAGGTGAGTAAGGCAGAGGAATCTCTTACTGCTTTTCTTGTCTTCGCTGTTTGAAGGTTCCTGCCACCATTTTGCATTCTAAAGTCAATGAGGTACTCACCAGGTTGGCATTCACTCACTTCTGCTGGTCTTCACCTGTGATCCCAGTGTCATTACCTTCTCTGATAGTAATGTCACTAAGGAGCTACTGTGATTTTTCCACTGGCTTCTAGAATTCATTGGCAAAAACCAGTTGGAGATTCTTCAGACTTCACTAGTTGCCTGTTTCCTCTTTAAAGTTGCTGATCTTACGCTCCAGCAGTATTAGTGCAAAAATCTCACCTCTCCATGAAGTATCCAGTTATTGTATGCCACTCTGACATAAGTGTACCATTTATAAATACAAAACAGAAATTGTTCTAAAACACCATATTAAAAAGTCTAGTCTTAAAGACCCAGATATTTTTAGGGTAGAGGGACAGCCTGCTGCAATATCTCTAGCAAGACATAAATACACCTGAAGGACGTTTGACTTAACAGAATGAGCTGAGGATGCACAATATACCATAAAAGAACAGGAATCTTATGGGAATATAGAATTAAATTATAATCTAAATCAAACCACAAATGCAAAGCAAGTAAGTATGAACAGTGCATGAATAAGTTCTTCCAGAGTCCTGCATTTCTGTGCAATTAAACTTTAGAAAATAGGTGCAGTCTGATTCTCCATGATTCATTCTTTTCTTTGTGCTTGTACAACTCTGAGCTTGGTCAGATACAGCGGAGAAGCTATCAGTCTGCTCTCTATAACATGAAAAGTTTTTTTAAAGGACATACTCGCTAAAAATAATAACAATACTTCATATTTTAAAGTTTTATGAATCGTTTCCTTTAACTACTTGGGTATAGGATCAGAAAAACCAAACACTCTGTCATCCAGAATGCAAAAGAAACTGGAAACCAGGATAACCTCTGAGCCACATTATGCATAAATAATTGACTTGTTTTCTAACTCATGAAAAGTGAAAAACTGTCAGTGTGTACTTACGTCTTAAGGATATCTGAAAATTCAAAAACATTGACATTTCACCTTTCTGCTTTTCTACTCAAACAGGTCAAGGAATGGTTCATTTAAAGTGCTGCCCAAATGTAAATTTCAAAGCAGTGAGCTCAGTGGATCACAGACTACATACGGTTAATATTTACTTAAAGTGAAAGTGTTGCAACACTTATGGTCATTTGAAACCACTGAATTGAAGTATATTTTGCTTTAATATGCAAATAGAAACATGGAATGAACTAAAAAAAACACATATTATAAGGTCTTTCTATTCATATAATCTCATGATTACATATAGAAATTGTAAAACAAAAAATAACATTTTGTCTCAATACATGCCACTGTATTCATTGAAGGTTTCAATTTTAGTATGATATCCATTCAGGTACAGGGTCTGAGAATGCTGTAACATTAAATTATAAATTTCAAGTGAATATTTAAAATAGGAAAAGAGGTAACTTTACTTAACCTTAAAAGTTAAGTGAGTTAATGGAAACTATTCTAATGACTCATAGAACATTTGTACCACACAAATAAATTCTTTTAGACATACTGTATACTGACATGTGACATCTGTGGCATTTCATATTAATTATTTCTGATTAATTGTGTTGTGTGTATGACAATATACACATTGGTAGCTCTGTAGTGAATTTCATGTATTAACACACAAAAGTACGCATAATCTATACAGATATAAAAAGGGAACTCATTGGTTTTTAGTCTTCATTTCTTCATTTGAACAGCCACATTGCTTGGATTACCTTTTCTTTTCATTTCCCATAAGGAGTTTGAAAACAAAGTAATGATTTTTTTCTCACATAAGAGATCCTTGTTAGCTGTTGTGTTTAAAGTGTATGTGTTCCTGAGCTTCCTGTGCAGTCGACAACAAGCAATCTCCAGAGGCTCATGAATAACATGTATTTCTTTAAAGCAACAGAAACAGTGGTTTATTGTTGCAGGCCTGACTCTAGGGCATGCTCAGCTTTTGTCATTACATAAGATATTGCCTGTTTCACACAGGAACCTTCCTCTCAATTAATAAAAGAAAAACTCAAGAGTTCTCCTTAAAGGTCAAAGACTGCCCAGAGCCATTAAGTAAAGAAGCATGCAGCAAAATACTTAATACTTAATACTTAAGTAGGTTTGTTTAGGACTGCATTCAGTTAGGAATTATTCCAGAATATAGTATCTTCCCCTAATTAGAGGAGGTTTGTTTCAAGACTATCACTGCAAGAGCTTCTCTAAGCTCCGAATCTTGTTAAAAGGATTATAGATTTAGCTAACACATACACTTCTGTTAAAACGTGATGAACACTGTCACTGGCCTACTTTTTGTATTTTTCTTTAAAGAAACCAGAAATCTGTTTTTCAGCTAAGTGTTTCATAATCCGTAATACAAGACCAAAAAGTTTTGAGCTGCGAGCTATGCAGTAGGGGTGTTTAGTGTTATGATGTCTATTTGAATTTCTATAAATTTGTGTTGAATAGGAACTTCAGTTATATTTATGCCATAATTTGCATGAATTGTAGTCGGCAGAATGATGGTGCGGTGGTAAATATTGTTGCCCTGCAGTGCTGTGGCCCCGGGTTAAATTCCAGACCTGCAGTGTTGTCTGGATGGAGTTTGTATGTTCTGCTCGTGTTTGTATGGGTTTCCTGTAGGTGCTCTTGTTTCTTCCCACAGTCTAAAAACAAACTGGTATGTTAATTGGCTTCTGGGAAAATTGGCCCTGGTGTGAGTGCGTGTGTGTCTGTGTCTGTCCTGTGATAGACTTGCGTCCCATCCTGCGTATATCCTGCCTTGCAACTGTTGCTTGCTCCCCCGCAATCCTGAATTGAAAAAAGCAGTTGGAAAATGGATGGAAGTAGCCAACTATGCCAGTCAGCAATAACAGTGTTGGTACCCTACTTCCCACACAAGCTATAGGATCTCCCAGAACACACAATCACAGACTAGCACACAACATATTAACATGCAGAATACCTCCTTAAAGAAAGCAAATAACAATAAACAAAGAAAGGCATTTGAAAAGCTAAAACACAACAAAAAACAGCTTATACTTGTTGTCTTGGCCAAGCGATCTAAGAAGTTAAAACACAATGAGAATCGAAAGAGAAAAAAAAGACAAATGTAAGAAAGAGAAAAAAAACATAAATGTGTACACGGTGTACACATGAAAACGAAAATGAAAAACACAACAGTATCCATCATTGCTGCTCTGTCTCTCTGGACATGTCTGGGTCTCCACACTCCAGCAGGATGCGAAAGCCAGAGAACAAGAGAAGAGAGAAAACAACAGTCAGGCAGTACATCATGAACCTTCTTCCATGGCATTTCTGTCTGTGTCCTTGGCAAGTACTCCAAAACAAAAGAGTCCAAAGTAAAAATATAAACAACTTTCTGTCATATTTCATTGTCCTGGTAGTAGCAATTCAAGTGTCCAGTTCTCCACATAGCCCTCCAGAAGACCCCGACCCCCACTCCTGACCAGTCGACTACATTAAGGTTGCTTTGAGTGAGAACAGTCTGTCCCTCCGCCACAGGTCAATGTTTCTATTCATTTTGACCCTCCGATCTAGTCCCTGGGAGCCAGCCTGTTGGGGTTTAAACCTCTAGAGTCTGCAGGTAACAACAAGAACATGATGAATGCTGCTTGGAAGCGCAAGGGGAAAAGACCACAAATCATTAATGCTTCTGCATATGCCAGTGCTTAAAACTCCAACAGTGTTTGAGTATGTACACAAACTAAAATAAAACTAAATAAATATAGGGCATAATAACTGCCTCACTCCTATTTTCAACACTTTCTGACATTTACTCAGTAAAAATAACAAGTATACTGCTGAGCCCTAGTTTCCTCACAGAGCCCATCTCTTTGCAATATTGTCAAGTTTAATCTTATCAAATATTCTTACATATTCTTAATTTTAATTGTTAATCTATTATTAAGTGATTACATTAGCTTATTATAATCACCACAGGATTACTGAGGAAGATTACATTTAATGTTTCTCTGCTGAAGTAATGGTATATTGTAAGTATATTTATTCATAATGGGATTATGATAAATAGTAATAATCCCCATAAATTGTACATTAATTTTAGTAACTGCTAAAACAAAAGTACAAGTTGAATAATGTCATTAAAGATAAAAAAGTTATGCAGTAATTCCATTTATGATTAGCTTGATGATTATGTCGCATTCCAACAAAACAAAATTTTATACAGAAAATATACTAATAAAATAATAGACAATACAATATTTATTATTTTATGCATGCTGATTATAGTTTAATACCATATTTTGTCCTTTAATTCACAAAATATTAAATTTAACAGTCTTGGGAGAGTGTGCTTCTAAGTAATTAATAGCAGATGTGATTGGACAAATGTATTATTAATACTTTCTGTGACAGTAATATCAAACTGTTTATCATTTTGTGTTACAAAGGATGAAAGAAAAAATTATATACAACCAAATTAATAGGAATACAACACTGAAACTCACAAAAGTAGAAAATATGAGGGGAAGGTGGCTAATCAGATTTTAAAGACAACAGAAAGCATCTAACCACGTTGACACACTTTTTGGTCTAGCAAAATGAAATCTAGCTTTATTTTTTTATTCAAATTTTATATCACCAAATATTTTGGATATATCCACCTGTTTGGCATAGCAAATTCTTTGTGTTATATAGCTCTGCCCACAGCTACTGTATGCACCCTGTATGTTCACACTAGGGAGAATAAGTATATGTAGAAGAATGAGTAAATGAGTAAAACAAAACTCCTACTAGAGTTTAGAATTACATTTCAGATTGTCCTGATATCTTGACTTACTTTCCAAGAACTTACATTCTTATTCAGTTTCTGAGTACAAGATTATAGTGTCTAACAAGGAAAGCCTCTTTTTTTGCTCACATTAGAAGCAAAAGCAGTACAAGATCCCCACAAAGATCATTTAGATACCTACCATAAAGAATGACGGTTATTTTTAGGATTATTGTTAATATCTAAAACTCTCTTAAACACTCAAAAAAGATTAGGTTAATTGCCACATGTACCACAAATTATTTCTTTAACCAAGTCAAATGGATACAGAACTGGATTATCATCATGAGCGAGTATATTTTATCTGTATGAGTAAAGAATTTGACACCATTATCATATGCATTTAAATAATGTGTGAATGTTTTGAAGTGTTTTAGAGGCCGAAGGAAGGTATAGAAATATACTTGGCGAAGAAGCAACCAGTGCTGGGTTTTAATTATTTTTCCCTTCAGAGTTCACACCTTACATAGTCCAGAAACATGACATAGTCCAGGAGCAAAAACATTGGTTATACAAACTGATGAAAAGCACAAAAATAAGAGTTAATAAATGTTACTGTTATTTGACAGAAAAGGCATTCAGTATCATTGTTAAAACCACTGATGTACATATTTATCTTTCTATCAACTACTGCAGAATTAAACTGCTTTATTCAACACATAGAATAAGCAATGACTTTATGGTGTTTACTTTGACATCTCTTAGCAGACTGAAATGGGCTTCCTAAAGTAAGTAGTTTTAATATTATTACTACAATGTGGTGAAAAAAGTATGTACAAGCCGATAAGATTTTATGGTTTAAGCTATTTAAACATGTTTGACCTTCACCTATCCTCACCAAATCCCAATAGTACATAAAACTAACCTCATTTGACAAATAACATACAAAACATCTACTTTGTCATCATTGATTAAAAAAACACCACCACTCAATGCCTTTTTGTTAAATAACATAAGATCAGTTGGAAATATCAGAAGTAAACTTTTTTCAGGAAATAGTTGTACAATAATATAATAGTGACCACCGCATGTTTCTGTTTATGAACAAAATTAATCTAAGAAACAGAAACAAATGTATTCAACAAAAGTGACTAGAAAAGGACTCTTACTATGTTATAACCCTTATTGCCAGCCAACAAACAAAGTTTAGATTCCATGATTTCAAATCAAGATGTAGTCACACACCGACAAGCCAAAAATAAGGGTGGATGTACAAGAGTTATGGTATTATAATGTATGATACAAACACCGAAGGAACCCCAAGAAATGGATACAATGAAACACAAAAATAGCCCCCAGAATACCAGAACAACTATGTACATTTATTTGGAATAAATCTGTCATTCCAATTAGAACATATAATTTTCTGGCCAATTAAAGCATGAGCTGTCAATCAGTGTAGTGAAGAATTTTAAAGATAAAGGTACAGTAATACGCCAGTCCTTCCATTGGCCAATAAGGATAGTTATTTGTAGGAAATGTTTGAAAAAAAATATATAATTTTCTGCCTTTGCACCCTTTGGCAGGCCAACAATACAAAAGTAAAAATAGAATCATTTTTCCACAAATTCATTCAGATAAGAAATAAGCAGAACTACTGTATCTCCTTCTCTGATTCTCTTTTGCTATCATGGGTCTAATGGGTTTTCTTACTTTGGTGGAGAAAAGATCAACATCAGAGAAGAGATTGTTTTTCAGAATTCTTGAGGCAACCCAAAATAAAATCCCTGAATAAGCAAAGCTGTAAATTAGAGAGTCAAGGTAGTTTTCCCAATGAGTCTTTGCTGGAATGTGCAGTGTCTCCAATTGCAGACTGTGAGGCAAGAAGCTGTTCACTAGCTTTCTTACCCTTAGTTTTGGGGGAGGGAGTGTCCAGTTCCAAGGACAATACATTTCCCTTCGGTGTAGTGTTCATTGTCCTAGCCATGAAGATTGCAAAATGAAATTTAATGTATGTATTCGAAAGAAAGCTTCATGTGGATGTTCCTGGACTAAGCTACTGTAATTGTCAGGAGCCACCAAATTTAGTAGAACACAATACTTTACCACAATTTGGTGAGTTTTATCAGCTTGACAACAAGTATTGAGAAAAAAGACAAGCTCTATAAGGCAAGAACAAAGAATAGGTTTTTAGTCTCTCAGTGTGTGTTCTTTAGAATACATAACTGAGGAGAAACAACAAAGCACTTGTGATTCATCTAGTAAATAAACAGTCAGCCCATGAATTCAGATTTGATCTCCTTTGCATTATTTTCCACATTTTTTCAAGGCAAATATAAATAATTTTAGAAAACAAAATGGTGCATTTGTAAAAAAAATATATGTCCAAAACCACAATCCTTTTGCCCAGGTTAGCCTGGGAGTGTTAGCTATTCCATACTCTTCTCAAAAATTCTAAATTCATAGAAGTTACTAGGTTACCTGTTACTAGGTTTCAAAGAAAAGGAAAATGTTTTCCAAACGGACTACTGGGACTTCCTGGATCATTTACTAATGTTTACCTCTGTGTGTTGCTGTCAAGGGGATGTGCCCGCCTGCCAAATGTGTATTAGTCAGTTTCAGGCTTGTTATTATTTTTCTGTGTAATTTGCTAAATTTATAATCTTGCATCTGCTTCCAGAGCTGTAGGTGTTGCACCTTCTCACATGCACTGTTTACAATGAAGATTAAAGTGATGAGAAAAATAGCCATTGTCTGACCCCATAGAATTATGATCAATGCTTCTCCTCCCAGGGTTTGCATATAAGTTTACCTTTTATGCTCCACTGCCAACAGGATTGATGTTACAGTATCTATTTATAAACAATGAGATTAAGCACACTGCAGCAAGCAATTTTGTTAAAAAGGGCTAATACCGTGGGGGCTTGAAGAAAAAATGAAAAGCTGAAGTTAGTTTAAAGCTGATCAAGTTTCTACAAACACAGCACTTCCAAAAACAATTGTGTGGCAGAGCCAGTTTAGGCAGATTAATTGACAGGTTAAAGAGGGAAAAGATGGGTCACATATTACCATATTACCAATAGCTTTTATGGGAATGGGATTATTTTAGGGCAGACAACTAAACATGGATTTAGATGCTTTATGAAGTACATGTACTCCTGCTAGTTATTAAGAAGTTAAAGCTTGTAGGCCATAATCTGTAGGTGAAAGCTTTTACAATTTGCAAAGATATCTTTAAAGTTTTCTAAAAAAGTTTGTTCTTTGCCAAGTAGAAACGTATCATCAAGTACAGGGTTGGTACATTGCACATGGTAGGTGGCCCTAACGTTTGACTTAATCTGGGCCATTGTTGTTTAAGGCTTATTTGTTAGTATGGTGCCCATCATCTGTAAATAAATGTGTTTAAGAATGTTCCAGGCCCTTCAGACCTGCTTGCCCATGGGGACTTAATTGACTGACTGACCATCATGGGAATGTGGAAACATTCCATTTTTTTGACTGTTTGGTCAATCATGATGCAGCCACTTTTGCTAAATCAAAAGCAAGCCTTCTGTATTTGGAGCCATTTTGGGGGGAGTTTTATGTTTTTTTATGTTTTCTTGTGAAGTCCTCTTTGGAGTTTGTACTGTATGTTCTCCCCATGTTTGTGTGGGTTTCCTCTTAATTCTCTTGTTTTCTGCCACTGTCCAAAAATATACTGATAGGTTTACTGGCTTCTGGGAAAATTGGCCCTTAGTGTGAGTTTCTGCGTGTTTGTATTTGTTTTTCTGTCCTGCGATGGACTGGTGTCCCCTCCACGGTGCATCCTGCCTTGTGCCATTTATTTGCCAGAATGGGCTCTGGCTACCCCATGACCCTGAATTTGAAGTTGCATTTAGAAAATGGGTGGATAGATTTTATTTATACTACAACTTTTTTTAGATGTTTTCAATGGATCCTTAAAAATAATGTGTTTGAGAAAGGCAATATTGTATGCTTTAATAAATTATCTTTACTTGGTTGTCTGTACATTGTTGCATACTTTAATCATAACAATTATTTTGATACTGTGAAATGAGTTATTTATGAGTAATGAAAAATAAAATATCATCAACAAGTTATTTTAAAAGTTGCATAACAGAAATCCATAAATAATTTATTAGTTTAAATCATTAACCCATTACTGAAAATAGTGTCTTTACAATTTGTGGCTGTAAGATTGCATTCCAGCTCTCACAACCTTGTTACACAAAATCAACAGTTCATCTCTTAATACTTTTTCAGTAATAAGTTAAAAGAGTTACAGAACAGTTATAGAACAGTTTCTAACATGAAAGTAATGTTTATAGTTATTAAAGTTAGTTTAAATCAGTAGTTTTATTTAGGAATAACAGATTTTATGGTCAGATGTTTTGAAGGAATGCCTTGCCTTGGACCAGGAAAAGTGAATAAAGCTTTATGGGTGAATGATTTAATGGGATTCAGGTGTAGTTTTCTATTTTTGTGTTTCATAAGGAAGATAGTGGATTTTGCCCCATACCCACGAAGGTTGACCTTGTCTTGATTACAATGACAGTTTAACAATTTCTGCATGAACTAGGCATGAAGATATCAGGCATTTTTTTTTTACTAAGGAACTCTTGCTATTCCAATTCTGTTTTCAGCCAGAATTATTGACGCTAAACAAGAAACTACAAAATGTAAAGATAAATGCATGTTCTTCAACATTAACTGAGGAATCCAAATAAACTGTATATATACCGTCTATATTTTATACAGAAGGTCTCATTGTATTTCTCTGAAAATGTATATATCTTTGTAACCGTAGAGGCTCAATACATCTGAAAATATTTCATTAGCGCAACGCTAAAATGCATATGAATTTTATTTGTTAAACTACAAAGCATGGCTTTTCAGTTTCAACGTTTTTGAAATGAGTGTGAAATAAACTTTTTCATCTCTCTTCATCAATGAATCTCGGACGGCAGACGACGCTATTCTCGTTCAGTAAATCACATATGTAATCTGATTATATGGAACACGTCCTTTTATGCAGGATAAAGGGGAAGACAAATTTAAACGATTCACCCTGTCTCCAACTGTCTTTTGAACACTTTGTTGTTTCTTGGACTCCTAACTGCTCTTTGCAGAAGAAACGCTGGGGGAAAAAGCTTCCACGTTTTCCCGACTACCAAGAATGTCAGTCTCCCGAGGATTGGTGGGGGTTGCTTGTTTAAGCCAATAGGCTGGGAGTAATGTTAATGTCATTTCAGTGTGCATGAAGCCTTCAGCCCATTAACGAGCGAGTCAGTACAGAAAGCTATTTACTCAAATGCTACAGCTTGTGCAGCTGAAGTTTAACAAGACCCTCATTCTTCAGTCTTTGCCTAAAATGCTTTCATTTACATTGTACTGACTTTGACTGGGCTGTCTCAAGCAGGACGCAGCGGCTCTGAGCTCGCTTTGGGGACAGCAGAACTGAAGCTAATGAGACCAAATGTGATTCTCTTCTACAAATAAAGGAATAGCTGGCTCGGGATACTTTATATTCCTCGCTCAAACACTTCTGAGGTGAGTTTGAGTTGTTTACATTATTTATCTAAAGAAATAGATGAAAACACTAAGCGAAAGCTCACGGTTATATTTGTCATCTTAGGACGTCGCTCAGTTTGTCTGCTGTCATTAATGTCTTTCACACTCGCAGTTAGTTTAAAGAGCTCCAGGAGGTATTGCAATGCTGTTACCAAGAGTCCAATTTGTGTAGCCTTTTGACTACAAGCTATTAAAGTAACTATTTGTGTTAACCATACGTATTAACCTACATACCGGTGGGTATATATCGCTGAATATTTGATTTTTGTTTCAAGATGGACTTCTTTCTATATAAAGATTTAAAAAGTTACGTAGTTCCCGGATAGTTTTAAGAAGATCTTATAGAGTGTCAAAGTAACTGGTTTCTCTGTGAGTGGGAGAGTGTGTTCGTTCTCATATTTTTTAATTACTTTATTATGTTGTTTCCAGTCTCTTTTTGTGTGTTTAATGTTGTGAAAAGGTGTTATAACTTGAAATATTGGCTTAAAATGTGCTTGTTTACCGAAACAACCCACAGCAGTGATTTTGTCAGTGATAAAAGATGTATTTAATAACGGCGGATATGAACTAGCACGGTAACAAGCCTAGAAGATATTTTATAGCAACAATAAAAACATGACTCACGCAGAAACACACGTAATGGCACAAAAGTTTGGAAATAAAAATCCGCTACTTTACAGCTTTCCAAATATACAGGTAATGAAGGGATTTTTTTTCTTATTGTATACACAAATTAATCTGTCCCGCAGACCTAAAGACGTGGTGCTTTGCTTTTAATTAGTGAAGTCGCTAAAGTATGCGGTGCTGTGTAACCTCGGGTGTGTTTGACTCCACAAGTCCTCCAGATGTATGAACTCAGCTGTTGCCTGTCACTTAGGTGACAACTGGTGCGTTTCCCTATAAGCCGTTGCCTGTCAGCTTTTCTCAGCTAAGGGTCCGCGTCTCCGAGCACCTATTATCTTTCTTCTCGAGAGTACTCTTACTAGTCCCGTGGGAGAGGACAGTAGTGTTTACCTCCTTTCATCAATGTCTCTTTTATACCCATTTTCTCATTATGTGTTACACGTCCTGATGGATACGTTAAGGACAGGCGCAGGCGAGAAAGGAAAAGATTCTGCTGGGTTTGAAGAGACACTAACGGGTGTGATGGTGGTGAAGGGGGGGGGTGGTATGAAGTGATGTAGTATTTGACAAGCTTTTTCTTTCAAAACAATATTTACTCCCAGCAGGGGACTGTAAACTTAAACAGCGGCCATTGATCGTTTGGGGTTTTGATTCGACATGCCTGCAGTCTAGTCCCAGAACAGAGTGGCTGGGGCTGTGGCTGTAGATTGGAATCTATCACTGTGGCCCCAGCTAGGGGGCAGAGGAAAGAAAAACACTGCAATCTGCTGAGCCCAGTCTTAAAGCACTATCGTCCCAGAAGGTGGGAACCACTTGGGGTGACTTTCCAGGCTCCAGTTGTGATGTTTATCCAATGAAATTAAGTTAAGGAGTTCTGAATGATCTGTAAAATGTAGTTCCTCACACTGTTGTTCCTTTAGCTTCCCAATAGGTACTCTGTAGCACCATAAGTGAAACCTTGCCAAAATGCTTTTATTCATGGATTATTTAAAAAAGATGTTTCTTCCTATAGCACTATGTAGTTTAATTCCCTTATCCTCAGTTTGAACAAAACAGAGGTGTGAGAAAAATTTTCAAAAAGACTTGCAAACCTCACTTTAAGGCTGAACAGTGAACGTTTGTGTGTTTATAAAAATATATTATGAGTTAGGTTGCCTTGTCTAAATCATTTTTTTTATTAAAGGGAAATGAAAGCCACGTTTCTAAGTAGAATTTCTACAGCAGTGGTAGTAAAGGTGGCAGTGTCACCTAGTGGTTAGAGCTGTAAATTGGGAGTTTACAGATTTAGCTGTTCTGTAGATACTGTACATGGTGCGTGTTCCTGAATACACTGGAAAGTAAATCAATCTGCTGAATGTTTTTTGTTGATAATTCTTGTTCAAGTTCTGCAAATATAGGGATTTTCTGTTTTCACAACAGCAGTGATGCAAAGGGAGCTAATGAGAAAATTTTATTTTTTCTTGTCCTTGTTTTGTTTTTTAAGTGGTACAGTGGTACAGTGAACAGGATACAGTCGGGCTCTCATGGTGCTTTACAGAGGCTTACATTGCTTCTGTAAAGTTGATTCTGAAAGAACTGTCATTCATGCAATGTGTAAGACTGAAGTAAGGACCCCAATTTACATTGTGGATAATAAATGGCTGACCACAAGAATTAATTCCAGTAGGTGAGCTGTTTACATACATAATGAAGCAAATGGCAGGGAGCCAGTTTGGGCTCAGTGTATAAATTTAAATGCCATGTAAAATATGCTGCAGGGTTAATACATAAACTATTAAGATTGCATTTTTCTGCATGTCTGCTGGTATTTTTGGTATTTTTACTTGTTATAGTATATTGGAGGTAACTTTCTGTGAACAATGAGAAATTTGTTTCTTTTTGAGTGCATTACATACAGTATACTTTGTAATAGATTATGTGTTGATTAATTTATATTAATGTGGAGTATTAAGATTAATAGAGTTAAGTATAGCAAGTTTAGCTAACTATACTAGTTGAGTATAGTTAAGTAGTATCATCTAAATTGTTTAGCTGATTGTATAAATCACATCCATTTAACAATCCAATTATCTTTACAGTGGCAACTTTATTACTTTTTTATCTTTACAGTTTCATTATAGGGCTTGAACTGTTTGGCAAAGAGACTTACTCTATATTTTCCCTTTGTTATAGTTTTTGCTTAACTAAAAGGTTAGATGCAGAACTTTAAATTTGTAAAGTAAATTATTTTACTTAGTTACCTTTAAGTGTGTAATAAAAACTTACACACTTTTCAAAGCTACTAAAATCAGCTGATTACAATTCAAGAACAGATCCATAGACTGAGATATATGATGATGAGACACAATCATCAAGATACTATTACCCAGATCCTTATGTATACCACATTGCCCTTCATTCAATAGATGGTTAAAATAAAAGAGGGTCTGGACTTGTAATAAGTAGATTAATTTATCTGTTATAACTAAAGTTATATGTGAAGAGTGCTGTAGTATAGGCACGGTGCTTCCTTTTTCCTTTACTACTATTTAGTGAAATTAGATTTTTTTTTCTTTTTTTCTGTGTCCTTCAGCTTTTGGTTGTTAATGCCAAATGCCATTTGTGATCATGATTTTTGCCATACAGAATTCTAGTTCTGTTTTTTTTGTATCTTCTCTTTTTCGGATTTTTCTAAGCCATGTTTTTCCATGTTGTATTTTTTCTTGTTGTATCGGGACTATTGTGTCCTTAAATTGAGTCTGGCTTATCCCCTGTTTTTTGTTCTTTTGAATTCCTACATGCTTTTGGTTTATTAAGAGATACTGATCCTGCTTGCAAGGGGTTGTGGTGTTGAACTCTGGTAAAAAATATTGCTTGGCATATTTCTATCTATACAGAACTTTTTCAGTGAGAAGGTGGCTGAACACCAAATGCAATATCCCTCACAGTAGTTTAAAAAATATATTTTAACAATTCCAATTGTAGAATTGTTCTGAGCCTCATACTGAAAGAAATATATAGTAAGAGATTTTTTCAGTTGTAGCTGTGGTACATGTTGAGTAGACATGCAGATTTAGATAGTTCTGAAGAACTTCCTTACTTGATATTTCTTAGAAGGTAGGCCTGAGCCCATATTTCAACATAAATTACAAACTTAAATATGTGAAAAGAAAACCTTGTGTTTTGTGTTTTACAGCAGGGAAAGCCCAGGGGAATAACAAGTGCTGTACACAGGTATGCTTTGCATAAGATTCAGTCAAAAAGTGTTACAGCGAGCATATTTGTGTCAGGATTATGATGATATAACTTTTTTCACAATTTCTTTTTTTTCAGAGGCTCTGAAAGGAATGAACAGTTCCTGCTAAATAGATTTTGACAAGATTAAGAATATTTTAGGTTGTAGGAGTACATTCTATTAAGTTTCTGTTTCCCTTCTTTTTCTAGTCAATCATTTATTTAATCAACTCATGAGCGAATTAAATTCCTCTCTAGCAGTCTGTTTTTATTTTTTCCTTACCACCAAAAATGTGACATTTAAATGTTATTGCAGACCCTGTTGGAAACACTTTTATGCTTTTTCAGGTTCCTTGGCTTCACTGGTTAAAATAAACATTTGACTAAGCTTCCAGATCTGGATTTTGATCTACCTTTTCTAACTTTAAAAGTTTTCCCAGTTGTTTTGTTGTCCTGTCTAACTGAAGTGTACAAGTACCCACAAGTGGAAAAACAAGTGATCTGTGCTGAAGACTCAGATGTCATGTATGTTTGTATTAAATACTTAAACTGGTACTACAGAACATTTCAGATGACATGTAAAATACTGTTCTGAAATAATAAGCAGGTGTGGTCATGTAAGCAATGTGGAAATAATGTAGCTCAACACTTCTATCTAGCACACTGGAGGCAGGATGTGCCAGTTGTACCATTAATCTTGAATATTGCTAGCTTGAGACCTGTGTAGATCTAGTCTGTGATTGTTCTTGAAAGGGGTTCTTAATTTTGCATTTGTTCTTGGGGATTTATAATGGAAAAATCTCAGAATGGGATTTTTGGCCCATCTTTGATTTCAAGACTCCTACAGAGCATATTTCAGGTTGAAACTGCACAGCCCAATATCCATTGTTAATGTTTAAACAGTGTATCACCTTTTACTGAATAAGTTCACCTGGAGACCAGAGTACCAGGTTAGATGATAATCCATCAGCTACCCCACTATCATAGATGAATGTGTTTTGTGAAACAGTTGAAAGTGCAAAAAACATGAAAAGTTAATATCTAATACATTATGTACCAAGTAATTTATTGATTCTTTTAAAATAGTTCAGTCACTAAACACAGGGTTATTTTGAGCTGAGGTTCACAGCATACATAAATCATAACACTGCTGATTTACTGCTTTGTACTAGAAAACATACAGAAAGTAGTGTTTGTTTGATTAAATTAATCATATAGGTTTCCTTGTAATTCACTCTAAACCTAAACACTTTGGCAGGCTTTTATCCAGAAAAGTCCTTAGATGCTGCCAAATGAGACCAGACCTCCACATTATGGAGCTATAGGAATAACACTGTCATTTATTTTCAAGACAAGAAGCAGTGGTCACAGAACATTCCCATAGACAGGCCACTAAGTGTACTATTCACTGTGCATAAATTGTTTGTGGTAGGTTAGTGGGCAACCAAATCATATGTGGGTTGTTTAAATGATGGTGGTCTGTAAGTATATGGTCACAGACTAAATGTAGATTGCTATATTGGCTCTTTTAACATACTGGTACCTATTATGGTATGATTTTTAACAGTAAAGAGCATCATCCAAAGTACAAAATGAAAAAATATAATTTCTTACAATACTTAATTTGTAACTTCCTGCATTGTCAAGAAACTAATACTATTTATTTTTGTTTTTGGAAAGTAAAATTATTTAAAAAATTTATTGTTGAAAGTTCTGCCTCCCAATATTCTTCAGATTTGCCATTGTTTAGACACACATGCAAGTCATTACTTGAACCTGATTAAAGTTAGTTAATGGTTTAGCACCAGCAGGCATAGCTGGTAACTAAGAACACTCTGCTTATTAAGATAATAAAAAAACAGACATTGCAAACGAGCTTTAGAACAGCACTCAGCCAGTCCTCATCAAACTGCTGCTTAATTGTGGATAAAATTATCAGACCACCCTGACAACAGAAGCCTCGCACAATACACTATATTAAGATGACACATTGATTTTGTTTGCATTATCAGAGCTAGTCTAGATTCTCCTGCATACTCGCTGCGTCTGGCTCCAGCTAAATAGCATTTCCATGACAATACTTTTAAACAGGACATAACTTAGATGTTTGTCTGTTTGTAGTCTGTTGGAGCAGAGGACAGAGTTGCCACTAATAAACCTTTTTTGTATCCTTGATAACAGACTGGAGCTTTGGAATCTAGATAACGAGCAGATGGATACAGACTATATGTTTTTTTTTCTTTCATCTTTTAAGGATATAGTTTTAAGGGAAAACAACAACATAAAAACATTAGCTTGAGGTAGATGGTAGAGCCCCAGCTTAATTGCCCAGCTCTGGGATAATCATTTATAGCTTTCCGGACCCCTGGCCTGAAGTATGTAAAACACTTTTTTTTTATCCTTTTCCTACCTCCCCAGGCAGCTTCATTCCAGTGGACTTGTCTTCATTGTCAGAGGGGGTAGAGACAAGTATAATTGATGAAATGGAAAAGGTCAACTTTGTTTAAAAACAGAGCAGCATACCATGCACTATAGTTAATAGGTTTTCCATACTTGAAGTACGGCATTTTCTTACATTACCCCATGCAAAGCCAGAGGGTGTAAGACGTCTCCTTGGCCTCATTTCCCTGTAAAAAGCACCCTGTGATTTTTATTTATTTATTTTTTGTTTTAAGATAATTATAATCATGCAGTTACCCTGTACAGTATAAGGTTTACATATAAAAAGTAGATGAAGATATATCAGAAAGAAACCTTTATCTGAAAATAAGATGGGTGTATGACCTTTAATCAGACAAACTAGTTGACCAGAAAAGAGCTAAGCAGTCTGGTAAAAATGGGAATTCGACTTGGTAAATTGTATTTTTGTATTTCCCTTTGGCAGATTAAAACAAAATAGAAACATGTTCTGTAATATTTAAAGTTGAGTTAGTTTGTGTGTGTGTATATATATATAACAATTTTGTCAATCCATAAATATCCAAACTAGTGATGTATTTACTTCTGGATTTTTCCTTTTTAATAATGATTTGACAAAAAATGTGAGTTGACCTTGTAGCAGTATAGTAATGCAAGCTGGCAAAGTTAGTATAAGAAAAGTATTTCCATAGAGAAACAAAGAATTGAATTGAGCTGAAGTAAGATCTCTTAATTGTGGTTATATTAGGAATGTCTAAGAGTGGTGTTGAAGAATTCTCATTGCCTTTCCTGCTAAATTAGGATAATGTTCAGTGAAGACATTGGTGTAAGGATCAAATTGCCAATTTGTAAGCCAGTCACACCAGTGTCAAATGCAGCATACACGATCACTGATCTCATGATTAAAGATCTATGGGGAAATAACAAATGTTTTAGTCTTTTAATTGTCTACTCTTTTACCTTTGAAGGGTCTTGGTCCCTGTACAGTTCCTGTTAAAAATGAAATAATTTTTCTGATCACCACACAGTCCCTGTTGAACCTTCATTATGAGGAAGTAAAATTACTTTTAAATCTAATGCTCAGCTTTAACATTCATGGGCTTGCTACCAAGCCTGAGAAACACACAACTGACAAAAGAACAGCACTGACTTTTAAATATCCCACTTCAGGTTATGTTTCTTGTCAACTTTAGTGGATTAGCAAAAAATAACTTCATTTTTCATCTATGAATTAAACTAAACCCAGTAATTCAAATTAGTTGTGATTAAAACATTAGATTTATTAAACCTATACTGAAATATGGAGGATGGGGGTTCATACTTGTTACACTGGTTGAATATTTCACAGCCTAAAAATTGTCTTCATGACATGTCTTTTTATCTCTAACATGCATTGTCCTGGCTACTTTTTATGTTGTTTTAAAAAATGGACAAATGTTATTTTATGGACTCTTGGATTTTCAAGTTGGAATCTACAGCTATGAAAAACTGGTGCCACCATAAAGGAGATAGACTGTCACCTCCAGAATTAGATACAAGTCTTATTTACATTGTACACATTTTCATACGTTTGTGTTCTTTGAACTGACTTAGCACGATAAATGCTAGTTATTAGATCTCGGCTCCCTGTTTCCCTAGCATTCCAGGTACATAATTGCAAGGGAGCTGCAGTCACTTATGTAAGGTTAGAAAGGTCAGCTTCCACATGGACCACTGAGGAAAATCAGTGTTTTCAGATAAAAGACTAAACTGTCCTCAAATGACATGCATGTGGACATCATTAAACCACTAGTGCTAATAAAAGATACTAGTTGAATTCTGGATGTATCAAAGCCACCTTTTTCTGCTGCAATCTAATTATGAGTTTGCTCCAACAGAGTGCACTGTAGTGAACATTTCAAGACCTCAATTGATCCCATCTATTAAAGTTGTTTATTCCCTCCACAAAATTAAATTATACGAACCAGTTACCATTTTAATCTGTGAGGGGTTATCCATTCATTTTCAGCTGCTGTTTAGTCTAATAGGGGTTTGAGGTGAGTTGGAGTCTAATCTGACAGACAATGGGTACAAAACATATTACCCTGGTCCATCACAAGGCAAATACTTACTGGGAGCAATTTAGAGAGCCCACTTTGACAGCATGTCTTTGAACTGTGGGAAGAAACCAGAGCACCCAGAGAACAAACGTGGCCACATAGGGTTCCCACACCACTCAGAAGGCACTCGCACCAGAATCAAACTCGCTAAGAGCTGGGAGGCAACAGTTCCACCCACTGTAACATCGTGTCATCTGTGAGGGATCAGGTAGTCTTGGTTTTCAGATACAAGTTTCAGCTAAACAGCAGACTATCCTGTGTAACAATGGGAGAAAACCCCTGTCAGCTATTACCAGTCTGCAGTACCATATCATTCACATCCTCTGAGTCATGTCACTAGAAGGAGTACTTACAACACTTAAAGATGCTCTGGATGGCAGCGACAGCTGAGGGATGATAATACATCATGATCATTCTTTCTGTCCTTTTTACCTGGAAGCTTGAGTTTTTTTTTAAATGAAAAGCTTAGTGAGGAAGTTATCTCAAGTACAACCTCTGCTCATTTGTCTAGTGAATGGAGTATTTTATCTCACTGACTGATTTGTTTTACGTTTCAAAGCATCCAAATAAGTCTGCTGTTCAAGACTAATCATTTTCTTGGAAAGAAGGTTAAAAAGTTCAATTCTTCTTTCATTACTCATTTTACTAAATATTTCTGTATTTTTAATGTATTAGGTTGTCAGGTTTTATCAAATAAACCTACCTAATGTGTTTTTTAAATACTTGTGTCCATAGTGTTGTCTGATAATCAGTGAATGCTATTATTATTAAGAATCTAGATAGTTTTAGATTTACCTTGTTACATAGTGTATAAATCTTTTCTCCAATTACTATAACAACCAATATGTTGAAGCAATCAGTTAGAAGGTGTAGCTGTCAAATTAGATATGTAAATCTCACTGGAAGCAGTTGTTAGTTTTTACCCTAAACTGTAGAAAGGTTTAATTTTGTTTTAGAACATTAATGAAGTTAAATAATATACATGCACTGTATGTATATTTGTCATTGAGCCCATACATGAGACAGAACTAAACAGATTTTTTCTGGTATTGACTACTCAGCGTAAGCTTCATTATCCGAGATAAGCCAACTGTATAATCAAACAAGCAATGGCCTGTTTTTGAGCAGTCACTGCATTTTCCACTAGAGAAAGTCCTTCTGGAATTTCCCTGAGGCATTTTAACATCTGGATTTGTAAGGAAAGTTTACCTTTCAATAATGCGGTAGTTAATCTTAAAAACTAAATGTTTCAGTCTACCTTTTGTTTCTTTTCCATTCTTAATGTCTTTATGTAATGACTGAATGACTTTTCTGTTTAATATAGATATTTTCATTCTTATTAATTCTCAATAGCAGTCATGCATGTTAGCTTCCTAGTATACATATATAACAAAATACATCTTTTAAATTCAGTATTATTTTAATGCATGCTTTACAAATTTTGAAATATTTTGCACATTCTTCTGTATTGTAATGAAGGTGTCTTTGAGTTAACTTGAGACATCTGCTTTGCTGTTCCATTATTTTTTGCAAGTGTTTTATCTCTTCACACACTCTGTCCTCCACTGTCAGGACATATAGTTATAAGTAATTCAAAACAAGTAATGTTGTATTTAAATTGTACTTTGCAATATTATGACTTCATTTAGAATATTGTGTACTGTTTTAGCCACCACGTTGCAATATTGGCATTGTCTGCAGCTTTGAAAAAGTGAGTGCATGCAGGTTAAACTTGCTAGTGATCTCCTCATGGCAGCTTGGTGCACAACATGTCTTAATACTCTTAAATATTAGCAGCATACTGTTAATACTAAAATTCATGACATTCTACTTCTACTTGGCTGGGAAGTTAATTTGGCATTTCGGTTACTGCCCTTAAGTGGTTTAAATTTTGCCTTGCTGAGTGTTGACATTTTGAATTTGGGTTTAGTAACATCTGGGGTTTCAAAGTGTACAATACTGGACTTGTGGCTATTCGGTATTTACATTGAACTTTATTCAACACTAAACATACATGGCTTGAATGGCCATATCTATGCAGAGCAGATGATACTCAAACCTGTGTTCACATCTATCCAGACACTGTTTGCATGAAGTATACACGCTTGGATAAAACAAATTATTTACATCTTAATTGTGAGGTTGTATTTTTGAGTTACTCCTTCACTTACATAAAATGATGCAGTAACTTTGTGGTTGACAGCACTGCATTGGAGTCACTGTGGGAAATTTGATCTCGGATCTTTTGAACCTTATGTAGAATACAGTAAAGATCTAATTTTTCTAAATGAGAAATATTGCCAGGTATCATACCAACTGCCGTATGCTGTAAGTGTCTAAACCTGATTTGTGCCTTTGTTTTTCAAGGACTGATTTTTGTAACTCCCTACTTGCAGGAGTTTTTAAAGCTGTATTTTAATTATAATAAGATCAGAATACGGCAATTAAAAACATGAGTTGGCTGTAGAAATGTGATCACATAATTCCCATCTTGGAGTCCTTACATTGGTTTCCTGTCAAGTGTGCTCCCCTCCACACAAATTTAGCTCAGCTGATTCTGGTTTACAACGTGTTTCCACTATTCATCTGCACTCTTAGAATGACAGGACCTTTTGTTACAGCGCTGTTAAGCTCTTGAACAGCATCCCAAAAGGAGGGTCTTGGTTACATTTGGTGATTTTAAAAAAAGCCTAAATATATTTAAGAATGTATTTTTTTGTGATTTATTTTATAATTTATCTAATGTGGTGTAATCTTTTTTATATAAAGCACTTTGAGATTATTATAAAATAAATTAGATTGTATTTTCTAATGTTATAAATACATTACTGTTTCTTCATAATAATATTGCTTCTCTAGATTCATTCCTCAGTCCAGAGAAGAGCATCAAGATATATTCTCAGGTTTAATGAGATGTCCTTCAGTGATAGTTAAGAGGACAAAATCTGTTTAGTCTTGAATGGAGATGATCACAGGTCCTGATGCAAATATTTTAAGCACAAAAATCAGATCACACAAATGGTAGCTACATGGAAGTGAATTTAAAACTCAGAACAGGTGGCATTTCTTTACCCAAAGGATTATGGAGTTTGGAGCAAGCTACCTAGCCATGTTATTGAAATTGATATCATGGCTTCTTTCAAAACATGACTAGAGAAGATCCTCAGATCAATTAGTTTCTAGCAACCAGATGGGCAAAATGGTCTCATCTTATGTCTACATAGAATATAAATCTGATGTTTTATTTCTTGTTTACTTTTCAATTTAGTTCAATATGATTTTCTGTCATTAATTCTGTTGATGGTAGCATATTAACAACTCTGTACAATTGTAAATAGGTGCATTTTTATAATTTTTATAATAATTCAGTAGTGTATTGTCTAAGTAATTAGTACTATTAATTGGCTGGTGTGAAAATGGTGTTTGGCTATGATTCAAGCTGAGTTTATTGTTTAGAAGAAAAGACATTTGGCAGCCTAGATTTAAGGGGAGTTTTAATGGCGAGCAGAATGTTTGTTTTACTTTTCGATTAGGATAGCCAATGTAAGATTTCAGAAAGTGATATTTATACATGCTCTGTGGAGAGAAATGTAGGTAAGGGGCTTGCTTACAGGTGGGTCAATATTGACAGTGGCCAGCTGCGGACAAACCTTTCTTTATAATACCTGACCTACAATGGCTCTGGGAACTGACAAAGAAGGTCTGTTTGCCAATGACCCACATGCCAGCTCCTAGAGAGAGATGTTGGTGGAGCCCCGCAGAGCTCTGAGATAAAGCAGTTCAAAGAGCAGAATCTGTTTGGAATGTTCACAGTCTTCCTGTTGGTGGCAGGGGCAAGGAAAACAATAGTGTTGCAAACTGCCAGATGAATACACACATAACTTTAACGTGGCTGTAATAAATTACACAAAGCCAAGTATCATTAAGAAGATTACTTAGTCAGCCTTGTTAGATTTTGGTATTGTAAACTGGTTTGTTTTTACACATGGTGTGCTGGTGAAATAAAAAGTAAGCAGTGTTGAAAAACAAAGTTTGGTCAACCGCATGAGGTAATTGCTCTAGCTACAGTGTATATATATAGTATGTGTATGTATTTTTAAAACTACAACCCTGGATATTTAAATTATAATTTCATGGTTTATACTGTGCTGAAAAGAAAAGCACAACACTTTGGCTATGGAGTCTTCTTCAGATGTTGACACCCAAAGAAGGCTCTTTTCAGCATGGAATAAACCTTTACTTGATCTTTGCAGACTATGCATGCTGATACAGCTACCTACTTGTACTAGTCTATACTGTGTACATCTTAGAAATGTAAAATGACATTTAGGTAGCTGTGATTTAAACAGTGTTTATTTGTTTTATGCATTACATCATATATATGAATCAAAATTTTCCTCTATCCTGTTTTTCATAATTCCCATTGTTCCCTTCACTGTTTTTCATTTAAGAAATAATATTATGATTTAATTTCTTAATCTTTTAGAATTGTCTATTTTGTATTTGTGAAACTGGTCTGAGAATTGTTGTGTTGTAATTGCAGGAGAGATGAGAAGGAAGTTTGCCTGAAACTAGTTTTACTTCTGAGGTTTTTTTAATGTTATGCCAGTGACAGTTTGCCTCTTTATTACTATTTACTGTTGAACAGAAATAAGAAAGGAATATGTTCAAACCCCAATTATTTTACTATTAAATATTCTTTGTTGGGGTTTTAACATTGTAAATATTATTCTTCTAATTCAGCAAGATAAATATCTGAAAAATGTATACCTAATTATGAACAATAATGATACACTTATTTATTAAATCTATCCATTTTCTAACCACTTTAGCCAATGCAGAGTTGGGAAGGAGCCTGAGCCTATCCCAACAAGCAACATGCACAACAGGGATGCCAGCCCATCATAGGGCACACACAGACACAAACATGCACGCCAGGACTAAATTTCCCAGAAGCCAATTAACCTGTGTTAGGAAACCCATGTGAACATAGGGCGAACATAGAAACTTCATGAAGATAGCAGCCCAGAAAATGAACCCAGAGCCCCAGTGCTACAAGGAAGCAATCTTAACCACTATGCCACCCTATCACTATTTTATAATAAAAATAATAATGAGCTTATATCATTCCTCTTTAAGAAGATGCCGTCCACCCTTATTTATTATTTTCTTAAAATGACGTTGGTCATGCTTTGCAAGTCTTTTGATAGCAAGGCCTTTATGTTACGAAATATAATGCTTATGAACTTTCATTATAAGGGTATGGAGATTGTATGACCTCTATCGGTAATGTTTTATTCAGTGATTTTAATCTTTTTTTTTAAATAACAAATACGGGCTTAATCTAAGTACATGACCAGTAATGTGCATGGTTCTGCAGGAGCTGGAAGAACTTCTGATAAGAAGCTTTGAAAAAGGAAACAAGCTTCCGGTTTAACATTAAAAATAAGATGGATGTCTGAGCCACACCAGTCCCATGACACAGAGTGCTCACTTACATAATGTATATAAATCAGTAATGGAATAATAAACAACTGATAAAAAGTGTGGTTTTCAGATTAATGGATAGTAGAAAGGTTATGAATTCTTTATATTTTTATTTTTGTCTCGTGTGCTTCCTTTCGTGCTCTTTTTCTTTTGTGCTGACTGTACCACATTTTTCGTAAATAATTACAAGCATCAGTCTCATTAAGCAGATGTTTTCTATTAATTTGGAATGAAAGTAAATGGTTGTAATTAACCAGATGTTTTAGTCAAGACTTTTCCATTCATCCACATCCCTGCAGGAGCTGCTCTGCTTTGCACCCTCTTATGTTTTTGGAGAGGGTGGTCTAAGATCTTCAATCGCAAAGGTTTTACGTTTTGCTTTAATTCTGAAATATACGAGTAGCTGGGGACAGTTAAGATAAGCTAGTTATACCAATTTCAACCTCAGAGAAAGTGCATTCTTAAAGAAACGAATGCTGTTGTTAATTTAAGTCCTCGGTGTTGTGTGTTCCGCTACACTGTGGACATTTGAAGAACTGTTAGGGGCCTTAAAGTTAAAATTGCTGCAAAAGGATTTCTTATTGTCATTGGGTTTTTTTGTGTATATGAAGTGCCATACAATCCATGTATATTGTTTGTTGAGGAAAATGAAAGTCTAATGCTCACATAATCGATGATATTTTACATTCTTTTAAAGTTTATATATATTTTTGGTGTACATTGTAAGAATATAGATACTAGTGTCATAAACAAAGAATAATTTATGTAACGAATATGGCCATCCACTATATACAAAGGGATGTAGGTTTAATTTTAGCTTTTCGTTATAAACAACAGGCTTTTACGTTTAATCTACATTTCATACAGTATATTCTAAGGAAAGTTGAACAGGTTACATCTTCCTACAATTATCTGTCCACCAGACCATAGGTAACTTTTTTCACTAAGGACTGCTTGTCCCTCCTGACCCTCCTGAGTGTCTGCAAACCCCTTGGCATTTTTGGTATACTGCACCAAGTTCTAGGAAATGAGTAAATTATCTGTAGTGAATGTATCACCATTACATGCTGAAGTGTGGGAGCTTAGCAGCAATTCAGATAATGATGACGGATCTGTGGAAGAAGGCTTGTCTGGCATTATATGCAAAGTTTGCCTGGAGCACATTGAAAGCTGTACTTCAGGGTTGTCTCAGAAATGTAGATTAATGTACTGTGGTGAGTTCTCCTAGATGCTTCTATTAACTAGAAATGAGTACATTTTATGTGCTCTAGTAGCTCTCCATTTTTGTGTGTGTGTGCATGCAATTGTTACACTGACAAAGACTGAATTGTGGCATTGTTGAAAAAAGTCTGAAGGTATTGTGATTTCCAGATAAGATTGCAAGTTTTTAACAGATAATATTGTCCATAAAGACAATGACATGAGAAAGTCACAGTCATGTGTTCCTTATATGCTTGTGGAAAGTTGCAAATAATTAATATGTACACTTTTTTCATTATGCAATTGTTTTGGACAAATATGATCTTCAAATGTCTTATAAATGCTATTAGGATAATTAAAGCAAACATATTTATCAGTGCTTTACAGAATCACAGATCCACCCATACTTAAAGGGGGGTTTGTATTGAGTTTTTCTCTGGCTAAAAGAAGGTTAAAAATTGGTTCTCCTCTGGTTGCCAAACCAATACAAAAACATATTTTAACCAAACTGTAGTTATTACTCCTGTAGCAATAAGCATATCTGAACAATTCCTAAAATCTGGCAGTATACATACAGAGCTATTGACCATACAGCATAGGTTATGAACCTTACCAAGAATCATTTTAATGTTACTGCTAAACTAGTTATTCTTTCTAATTGTACAATTGACAGTTATTTTGTTATATCTGCAGCTTTAAGTTGGAATTTAAAATCTTGGCAAACACCACAACTTCAAACAGCTGAGAATGAGGAGGACCTGGCAGACTCCTTTGACCCACCCAAACTGAGCCACTCATCTTTTAACACATCTCAGGCAATGCAGCCCTATAAGGGATAAGAGAAGGGATGGAGAAGAGGCCCATTCCTAACTGACAGCACTGCAAACTGAAAGCACCAGGAGGCCTTAAGGGTTCCTGTGTTTGCTGAGTACAGTATGCCCTCAATGAGTGTTCGCACCCTACCTTCTGTCTCACTTAGTGACACCACACATCAGCTAACAGTGGGGAGGAGAACAGAGTGATGCAGTCAATTCAGAGATGGGGATTCTTAGGAGGCCATGATTAGTAAGGGCCAATGGTAAATTTGGCCAGGACAGTGGGGTAATACTCCTACGCTTTTCAAGAAACACCCTGGGATTTTTAATGACCACAGGACCTTGTTTTTACATCTCATCCAAAGGATGCCGCCTTTTTACAGTATAGCATCCCCATCACTATACTGAGGCATTGGGACCCGCATAGGCTGAAGGGTGAGCATCCCCTGCTGGCCCCACTAACACCTTTTCCAGCAGCAACCTCAGTTTTTCCCAGGAGGTCTCCCATCCAGGTACTGACCAGGCTCACACCTGCTTAGCTTCAGCTACCTTGGATTCCTTCAAGAAATATCTGGATATGGTCTTTGGATCGATTAGTTATTAGTCCTATCTAAACACGTGACCAGTAATGTGCGTGGTTCTGTAGGAGCTGGAAAAACTTCTGATAAGAAGCTTTGAAAAAGGAATCAAGCTTCCTGTTTTTACATAAATAAGATGGATGTCTGAGCCACACTAGTCCCATGACGCAGAGTGCTCACTTACATAATGATCATAATGACCAGAAGAACCAAATGACTTGATGGTGTGAATGGTCCCCTCTCATACATAGTTGTTCTTATTTTCAATTTATTAACTTTCTTTGTATTTTTGTACCTAAGGATAAAGCACTGGTAGGGAGCATGCTATCTGTGAAATCTATTATTTTAAACAAAATTTTGTTCCTAGTACTTACATATGCATGAAAGCTGTTTCTCACTTTCCACTTCATTCCGATAGTGCTAATTGGTGATGCTGGGTTTTTGTCTAGACTACAGCATTTAAGGCACTCCAACAGGGGGAGCATTATGCTTGGCCTTATTCCCTTTTCTTTGACTACAGATGTAGCCTGACTTGATTAAATCCATTCATATGCACCACAGCAGGCAACCACCTCTGCTGGATGTTCCCACTTCTGTGGCCAGTAATGTAAATCGCATCCGTTGTTTTAGGGCAAGGGGTCTGGGTCATGAACACCAAGACTAATGTAACATGACAAGTTCAAGGGTCACTTGTTTGTGGGGGATTTCTATAAAATGATAAGGACATACTATGCACATGATGAAATAAGATTTTTTTTTCTGCACAGAAAGTTCACATTTCATTGGGGGGGGGGAGGAGCCCTGACCTCTGTGGTCTAATAAACTGGAATGTATCGGTTACAATATCAAATTAACGAGGGAGGTTAAAGCAGTATAAGTCGCATAAACTGTAATAAAACCAGGCTTTTATGAGTGCACAATGGGACTCACAGTTGGAACCTAAAGGATGAAAAGAAAGAAGAGGTCACTCTGGCTACTGCCGCAATTAAGGAACATTTGTAGTATTGGAAATTTTTTGTTTGAAATGAGATCAATCAAACATTGGTAGCCTCATCTAGTTCCGCTCAGTTCAGGGCAATGATAATTTTGCAGTTCACACTAATGCACATATGAATTAGTATAGCTGGAACCGTGGGTGTTAGGATGGCATTATACAGTTAACATTTTACTGCATAATAACTAAATTGGTGCCAATTTAAGTTTTCTTAAATAGGCATCCTCATTTTCCATCATGAGTATCTTTTCCTCTGTAACATTGCACTGGGGCATGTGTTTAATTAGGCAGTTAAAAAAGACTGTAGAAAGATTTTCTCATGGAATGTTAATGATTAGTGGGGTTTTGAATAGAGTTTAACTGTAGCGGAGTACTGTTGAATGTGGTGATTCTTTTGAAGCCCTGTGGTTGGAAATACTTCCATGTGTGGGAATTGCAGTTTTACAGTTTCAATCCACATATCTTTGCTGCATGCTTACACCCACGTTCAACAAGTCTGGCATGTGCCAGTTTAATTGTTGGTGTGTAAGTAGAAGAAATTGTTTCCTCACCTTGCTGAGGTATAATGCTAAATTTAAAACAAAATGATGGAGAATAGCCCTGATCTACTTGCTTAACTAATTTAAGTATGTTTCTTAAATTGGATCACACCAAGAGCACAAGAGATAATGAGCATAATACTTGATTACCCTGTTTCACAGCTGAAGAAGAGTGTTTGAAATCATGTGTGAAAACTGAAAGTTCTGTGCCTGTCGGGGTGTTGGAATCTTGGCAGTGTCATTTTACCTCAGTTTTCAAAGATCTCTGATCATTGTAGGTGGTTTCTAAGATTAGAAAATTAATCTTAGGGTAATACACTAATCCTGAATGTATTATCACTATGACATATATCATTTAAAAAAAAATGCTCAAATCAAAGTGGCTGTCACGAAATCATTAGAACCACACAGTTCTGTGGCATACTGTTCAAAGCAACAATTGCGTTCTCTAGAAAATCAGACTTTCAAATGGTTTTAGATGCCTTGTAGAAATTATATTATAAATGATTTACTAGACACTGTCTAGTAATTTTATTCACTGTCTTAAGACAGACATTAGTCATAAGACAGACTTGTATTCTTCTGTGATGCTTTCATGGGTATTTTCAGAAGATGCATATGTATTTTATGTGAGGCTTTATTTAAAAAAATACTTCTTATTAAATGCGGAATTTAGGTTTTCTTTAGAATGGTGCTCGTGTATTTTTGTGTATTAAACTACGAAGTTAATTGATCTGTGTTTTTGCTTAGGTCCACAAGTGGGAGACAGTGAGCTAGAGCACTCTTGAGGAGTTGATGTGTTAATTAACCCTGTGGTAAGAGTCCATCTACCTCATCCCCATTGCGCTTCATATTCCTAAAGAATGAAACTATTTTTGAGAAGAAGGCACTTTTGAGACCGGCACTTAGCAGCCTTCTCTGATGAATGTATTCAAGGGGGTGTTAGATTTACCTCTAATCAGTTTCAGTCTTTCAAAAAATAGAGAGAAAAAATAGTTAAAATCTAAATTAAAAATATAACAGAATAAGACTTACCAGTGCAATGAAAATGATGGGCAGGATTTTCACTTGGGGGGAAAAAGGTTACTTTAATAACATTAAATGTTTTTTAATAACATGATGTAATGTTCATGTAGTAGCTTATTCAGCTAATTCTTGAAAGACACATATTGGTGTAAAAAGTGCCTCCTGTTATCAGTTTTAGTTACACCACCCCATAGTTTCCACTTGCTTCCTTTAATTTATGTATCACTTTCAAATCTGAAGAAATCCATAGAACTGACTTTGTTAGTGCCTTTCAGAATTTAAAATACTTGAATTATATCCCCTCATAATCTCCTTTGTTTAAAGGCTTAAAAGGCTAAATTGTTTTATGCTGTTAGTGCAGGCCATTTCTTTAAGCCCTGGAATGTTTGGTTGCTCTTTTTTGGACTAATCCCAGCAAACCAATATGTATTGTTGTGACTTAAATTGCACATAATATTGTCAGTAAATCTCAGTTCTTGAGGTCTTATCAGTGGTTTTTAACATGATTTAAATTCTACACTTCTATGGATCTTAACTTTGTTTGTCATTATCTACAATATGAAAATGATGTCTACATAAACACTTTAATATTTCTCATAATTCATCTTTTCAAGGTCATTGTTTCCATTTTATATTTGTAGGTTGTTATACAAAACTCAGGGTTAAATGTTTTTAAAGACATTTAAATGTCATCTGCCATGAGTTCTGAGTTTTTAAAGTCTCTTAGTATTTTTGTATTTCCTTTGTATGTAATAAAGTGTAAATTCTCCTGTTTTGGTATCATTTACAAACCTATTTTACTATCTATGCTTGAAACAAGATAATCAATATACAGTAGAATTGGGAAGAGCAGTGATCCCCATAAGTATCCCTGTGGTACTCCACTAATTATATTATCCCATTTTGAGCCCTCATCTCTTATCAGTACCCTTGTATCCTGTAGATTGGTCAGTTCTTAATTCACATACATACATTACCTTGAATGCCTACCACCTACATTTTGAGAACTAATCTTTTATGAGGATCTTTATCAAATGTACCTATATTCTTTGTATCCATTACAAACAAAAATGTGTGTGTTTTATCCACTGTTAAATTTAACCAGCTTTACAGGGAGTAGTTTTTATGAATGACAATTTATCATTTATCTTCATACAAGCCATTTCACATACAAAAAAGTTGGGAAAAGTGTGAATAATGTAGATATTAACTATACTTTCCGCACTTTTTATAGATTTTTTTATTTCCAGCTACATTGGAAAGTTTGGTTTTGAAATTGTACTGGAAGTTACATTACCCAGTGGTCAATGACTGGGATGGGCTAGGAAATTGCCTAAATCAAACTGATCATATTGTAGATGATTCTGCTGTCAGAGTTCCTGATTTTGATTTTTTTTAAACTCTGCTAAATGTCTATATGGAGCTAGGTTAATAATGACAATGTAGTGTGTTTCATTCGTAATATCTTCTTTATTCCATTTATAAATATTATGCCATTATCCTTAAAATGGTTTGTTGATGCGATGGAATTATATCTGGAAATCGGCTACCTGCAAATAGCTTGCAAGCACAGACCAGGATATTCCAGCTTTATCTACTACCTCTAACAGGTAAAGGAATCTATACAATGTAACCCCCCTGGCATGTACAACACCTGCCATTAGGCCAATCACTGTAATAATATTTGTAGTAAAGGTGTTCAAGTGCTGTGCAATTCCAGATGGGTTTAACATGGTGATTTGAGTTGTTTTTTTAATTTTCTGTGAGCAGGAATGTCTAAAAGACTAATCGACTGGTGTGAAGCAGTTGTAAGATTAAATCAGACCACTGTAATCTGGACAGGTTTTTCTATGGTGAATGATACTGATACTTTTAAAGATGGACCATAATTCCATTCTTCATTTGATCATACTTCATCTGATAAGGGATTTATAATTGTTAAAGTTTCTTTTTCAGTTTTAGTGGGTCAATTGCCATAGGCTTTTGTTAAGTCTGTAACATAAGTAGCTTTTCTTCAATATCAATATATACCTTGGGATGGTAAAAAAGTAAGGTATTTTATGCAAGTATGGATGTAAATATTTTCAGTTTATTTTCAAGTGCTTGCCTAAAAACACTGAAGGATAGGGAAGGAGAGGTTTATTTGCCGCTTTATTTTAGTTTTGCTCCAAGTAGGAAATAAGAAAATGGATCAGGGGCTTCCTTGGTTAAAAAAGACAATGTGCTATGCAGAGACATAAATATTTTAGACCACTTCATAAGTTATGTATTATTATAATGGAAACATATTAATATATCAGTTTTCATTGTAATATATTTGAGCCCCGTAAGTAAATCAAATCAAGTAAATCAAAAAATGCACCTAAGACAATATGAAGGGTTAAATGGCTTCCTCGTGTTTGTACCCTACCAAAGTATCCTTGTTTGTTTTCCCAAAGGAACAAACTACAAATAATCAATTTAAAGCATTAGATAGCTGAGTTCAGAGGTTATCATTTCAATTGATGGTTTTCTTTGGAAAGAAAAGGGGGGATGATTGTGACTTCACGTCATTCTTTTCTTCCCATTTACTTGATAAAAACCTTTTTGTAAGTATTTAAAGACACACAAGAGTTTTACATTCTGACAAGAGTTGTAATACTAAGATGTTTAATACACCTTAAGGAGGACAGTTCTAAAACCCTACTAAACTTCCGACACGGAAGAGAGCATTCCACTGATTTACCCCAGCTGCACTGTTATTTGTGGGGCTTCTCATTCCAAATGGAGATACTAATGTTAACTATCATGTGTGATTCATATACCCACTTGTAAATTCCATTGGTCTTAAGTGGGTCAAAGCTGTTGGGAGTCCTGGAAAGGGAGTAGGTGCTTTCTGCTAAAGAATTTGGTTTTATGATGGGGTGTGGGTTCCCAGATTGTCAGGACATGTTGAGTTCATTGGGAGGGTTCAGCATACTGGGGGTTTTATAACATGGAAGAGGTGAGCACCAGGTGTGAAGTGCTGCTTAAATTGTTCACCTAGTGACAGAAAAATAGGCTGTAAACTTTTAGGAAGAGATTTACGATGCATCTGGCAGTGAGGAAGGTCATGGCTTTTGGTTTTGTTGCTTGAGCTGCAGTACATATAGCTAAAAGCTTTGAAAATTGTCTACTTATCCGGCATAAGTCTGTTTATCAGTTACTTCTAAGAAAGCTTTTTTTTATTTATTCAGTAGCATTTTAATGCAAAATGGTATTCCCTTTAAAGTCTGTTAGAGAGGAAGAGCTTTTAAAGTTTCCCAGCATGGTGTCCAGAGACACTGTGATGATAGGAGGTGCTGTCCTAACATCAGGAGACATAAGGCCAAAGTCCTGACTGTCTGGTCATTAATGATTGTAAGGCAACGTTTGAATACCATATTCCAGCAGATGTTTCTAGTAGATCTTTGATGCAGAGTGCACTATTTAATATTTGGAAAAAGACTGAGAATGTTGACGGCTGTTTTAAAAAAGTAGAAAAGGCCGTCTTAAAATGGATAACGTTTCTCATGTAAATGTAAGTAAACAGTTTTCCAGCCAAAAGAAAACTTTGTCCATTGAGTTGGAAATTAGCCCTGACTATGAGATATCTTGTTGTTCAACAGGAAGTGAACTGTTTTCACAGCTTTTTGAGTCTATTATGTATGTGAGAATAATGCATGCTAAGCAATTGATCTTCTCATATGCAAAGGACTAAAACAGCTGTTTTTGTCATGCATTTGTGTAAACAGTTAAAGCATTGAAGCCTGGCAGCTATAAATCTGTATTTGTCCACACTGTTTCAGCTTTGTAAAAGAACAACTAAAAAACATCTTGCCTATCAATATAGTTTAGAATAATGCTGTTTGACAACATTATACATGTCTGCATTACCTCATTCTTGAATTTAGATTTTAGACGACGTGACAAGCATTAGCATCAGTGAAGAAACATTGAATCCAGTGTACATGGAATACACATACTTTTTCAATGCCTTTTCTCACAAGAAAAAAGTGCAGTGTTGGTTATGTTAATAATTTTAAAAGCCAAATGTGTGAACTTAATCAATCTTTCAATTGCAGTGTCCTGAACTATTGTACATGTGTTTGTGCTGAATATATTTATCAGGAAAGGAGAAGCCTACATTTTGGAACATTATTGTCTTGAAAAATATATGGTGCCAAAAGTCAATTTAAGTCAAAGATTAGTGGTTAAGTGCTATTATTGCTGAAGATCTATACTTTTGGCTACTTACAGTGAGAAATTCAACATGTACAATGAAAAAATATGTACTTTACTAAGCAGATATTAATACTTTATATTCATATGAAGATGACATAATGTTATGAATTTTTAAAATGGATCAGTGTAATTTGTGAATAGATTGACACAGAATTGGACGAAATTTGGAACTGTGATCCTGACTATTTCGTCATTAAAGAGTCCATGACGCTATTTAAGTGAATAGGGGTGTCAACCCCAGAAAATTCCTATTCCTGGTCTGCTTTTTACTGGGGCTCTTGGCATATAAAGGCTGCCACTGTTTGTGTCGCCCAGGTGGGTGCCGCACTTCAGTGGTCGATGAGGTGGGTCCTCTCCATATAATAAATACTTTGGGCCTTGTTTGGATGAAAAATATAAATGCAATGAGTAGTTATTGCACACGGGATATTTTTAATATTAATTAATTTTACCTGTTGTCCCTATGTATTGCTAAATAAACAACATAAAAGGAAAAATGTGTTTCTATTATAAATATTTTCTGATAATATCTTAAGACATACTTTGATGAAAAATGTGCAATGACGTATTCAATCTGTTAACAGATGTAGCTGCTTTTCTATTTCCTACATGAAATAGCTGAAGTAGTGGCTTTGAACTGCTTAGGTTATCTCAGTGTACAGGGGTAGTCTTTAGAACATACAATATATAGTGGTCAGTTGCACTAGAGAATATCCATGCAGTTATTTACAACAGAGAAGCTTTACTTCAGTTGTAATGCCAGCAGTTTCCAGGCTCTATTGTCAGTTTAAAGGTAGCTTGACATTATTCTATTAGAATGTAATGTACTAAAAATATTGTAATTCATATATTAGTATATAAGATAAGATCACTTTATCGGCCATTTACAATTTCTTGTATTAGGAATTTTTCTTTTCACACACCCCAGCTTGCTCTCAATGACTTGCTCATCCACAATAAACTATATATACTATACACCCAATAAACATTTTTTTCTAAGAATCACTCCTTTAAGATGACAACTAAAGTATTCTATTGAGAGTTTGTATAATCTTTAATATAAGAATATAAAACCCTAACTATTGTTGCTAAAGACAATTTTTACACAACTGTAATTCTTCTTATAAAAACAAATGCAAGTGCTGCTTAAAAAGCTGTTATTTTTCCAGTGCCATAATGTTGTTGATATGCATTTTGTTTACTGGGAGTGACTTCTTTTCTACATGTTTTAACTGGCAATATGATGGGTAAAGGTGACCCAGGAGTCAGGCCAGCTTACACATAACTTCCCTAGTCGTACAGTTGCTGAAAGTCGAGCACACTTGAGAGATGTCTCAGCCCATGACCAACTTATAATTTTTAGAGCATTTCAATGCTCGAGAAAAGGTGGTTTAGTGCTTGCCTTTCTGCTTTAGAATACATTTAATTTTAAAACAATTTTATACCTGTAAGTCCTGGATGAATTTTATTATTTTACTTTGTTTAGCTTTGAGGTCTGTACTTATTAGTAAGGCCCCTAGCAACTCTTTAACTTCTGAACACAGTTTTAGGCAATTGATGAATTTCCTGTCTGTATTTGTTTAATGTCTTATTCCATTGTACAACATGTAACATTTAGCAATGTTATGCCATTTTGAATTAAAATTCTAAAACAATATGCTCTACTACATTGGCTCCCAACCCTGTTCCTTGGGGCAGATAGTCTTCTAGTTTTTGTTCCACCATAATCTTAATATTCTTAATCTTTTCCTTCTGGGTCATGTTTCTAAAACTTGATTTCAGCTCTTAAAAAATTAAAAAATTGAATGAGTTTTGTAATTTCTGGGGCATTTCCTAAGATTTAACCAACTGGACCTCTGCAGAAGGAGAAAGAGTAGATGCATTGTCATCCCCCTTGTGTCTGTTTATTATAAATGGATCACCTGAGAGTTGTTTACACAGTAAGGTAAGAAAGTTGAGGAGAGACTTCTTAACTGTCTGTATGCTGCTGTGTCTGTAGGAGACATTACCCTTGAAGTGTGGAGATTGTGAAACACATGACTGAGTGTAGAAACAAATCTAAACAAACAAGCATAATTAAAGGCACCATTTAACACTGGAGATTTAGAGGTCAGTTGAAATGAAAGCGTGCAAGCTTACAGTCACAGTGATCCTCTAGGACCAAGGTTGGGACCCACCACTCAACAAATGTCATACATATGAATGTTCTTAGCTCCATCTCCTTGAAGGCCAGGAATTTAACAAATATGACTGACCAGTGTGAACTTTCTTTTTATTTTGGGGAATTTATCTTAAAAAGAATGTACAAGTGTTTTTTGACACTTGCCTTTTTCATATTTAAATGTAAGGAATGAAGTCTCGGCAGGATGCAGGTTGGCCCTCCTTTCAATGATAATATAGCTGAGTGCAAACCACAGGCTTCTTAAACTTCACCAAAACAAAGGAGAGTTCCTGTTGGAGCGTGACTTTGGCTTATGCCTGGGCCTCTTGTGAATGAGCTTGTGCTCTTGGTTGCAACAATGGTTTTCACAGTAGGCTGGAGTTCCTTGGAACCCTGCAGAGAAAGTCTGTATTTCTGCTATTTAATCCTTCACAGTATCTGGTAATTTCTTCATGCTGAGAGGTACTCGTAAGGCACTGTAATAGAGTGAGAAATTCTTAACACATAAAACTGTTGGTCAAAATAGCAAATACACCTGGGAATTTCCTAGATTCCTTGCCAGAAATGGAAAAAAATATATACATCAATGACGTCAATTTAAACATATGATCAATTTATACAGACAGTATTAACAATGGATATTGCCTACAATAAATTTACAACAGTTAGCTTTCTATTAAAACTTCTATTCTTGCGATAGTGGACATTATTTTTTTTAGTCACATAGCTGCAAACAATTCTGTGAACCTGACCAAGCTGAGATCAAGAGAATTACGTAAAAATATGAGACATACCAGCGGATGAGATTCTTAGAATGTTGTGTGGTGTCCACGGTAAAACATGGATTTGGAAAAAAAATAATGCATTTGTAATGGGAAAACATGTAAATTTTCTCCAATAGCATATAATACCTCAGAAACGTCACTTGTGATTGAATGGATTTAGAATTACAATACTGATAGATAGGGTTCCTGTATAAACCAGAATGGACTATGGTTTGACTGTCATTTTGTCCACTTTTTTAATCTGTATTCTGTTTTATAAACTACTTCAGAGCAAAAACTGTACAGCCAATTATTTTCAGACTTGATTGGTATCTTTCTAAGTACAATATAACATAGTGAATGATTGCATATGGTGAAATATGATTCCTTTTCAAATCAGGATAGTTATCTGACCTACATTTGTTTTTCCTCACACTTCATAGTATTGCTTTCTTAGGAATCATTCCACCAGTTGAATTGAAACTTGGAAGGTTTCGAAAATGTGCTTAAGACATGCACCAGAAGTATTGCTGTGACACTTGGGAGTCCACAACATGTCATTACTTGCTTAGCAAAAATTAACCCTATACCAGTAACCACTTTTTTTCAGAAATTGTTTGGTCAATGACCAACAAACAGCAGATTATGTTGCAATGAAAGTGCAAGTAAAATATAGGAAAAATATGATTGTTTAGACCAGGATGAATTCCGGACAACCATTTTTGTTCTATTTATATGCTTCTTCTTCTACCACAAACTATTCTTGTGAAAAACTATTTGGCCAGTTAAGTGCATACTTAGTAGGTATCATTTATTTCAAATTGTATATTTTTATTGCATGTTTATATTTTGCAGTAAGAGATTCCTGATTAGACCAAGACAGCTGTGTGCATGCTATACTTTTCTGCAAATGTATACCACTTCTATCATGGGGAACTACTGTGCAAATTGAATTTCAGACTGAGCAGGTTTCATCAAGACTCATCGAGACTTGCACCTCACAGGTTGCACAAATGCCTTTTATGCCCACACAAGCACACCACCAGATATTGGACCAAATACAGCAAACTGGTTTTACACACAAAAAAGTGTTTGGCCAACTAATTCCAAGTTTAGTAACATTTCAAAACTGCTTGCTGGTTTCTAGTTTTAGTTATTATCTTTACAGCCATTGCTTTTGAAAAATATAAAGTGAACAAAGTTCTTTGTGTAACATGTAGAGCCTACAGATCTTGTATTTGTCCATCTTTAAAGTGCTTTGTTTTTTTCATACCTTTGCCTTGTCTTTTGCATGCTTATTCTGAACTTTAAATAGACATTCAGTTGAATCCTCTGAGGCATTTTAGACAGGGAAGGGCTGTGAATGTTTGTCTGGCAGGGGCAGGGGTTACTGAATAAATCCCTCATTAGTTATATGACCTCTATAACTGTGGACATCTCAATGAGAAAGAGGAGAGATGCGTTCATTACTAGAGAACACTGACTCTTTTGACCCAGCAATACAGTAAACTATAAATTATCACATATAATGACTTCCCTGGGGAAGGAGAATTTTCTTAAAATTGGGGAAAAAAGGAAATACACCTTATTTGTAGAGTAAAACATTTCCACTTTAGCAGAGGAAGCTGTCTGCTGGCCACAAATGACTAACAGAAACTTAGATTGGGGTAGTGAAACGTTTTTTTAAAGCAACAGGAAAGGCTACACCTTTTGAAATTCCCAAGGAAATTAAAGAGACGGCAAGGTCATCTGTCCCTCCCATTTTGGGGATTTTCTTTGAAAGACTTCCATAGTCACTGGCCACAAGCCAAGCACATCTGAATTACTAATATCATTCCATTGTCTGTTGAAAATGCATCTAAATCTATGACATGTTCCTGATTCATTTTCATACTTGTCAACCAAACTTTAGAAATATATCAAATGTTTTTTTTTAACCATCAAAATCATGCAGATCAAAATCTAGTACTTCGTTTATTTTACGCTTTCTCCCTTAATAGAAGTTCTTTCCAGTCATGGGGAACTAGTTTTTTTTTTATGTGTTACATCAGAAAGATAATTCTATTGACATAGTATGGTGATGTTTTTCATTCTTAAAGGCTGTATTGACAGTTTATCAGGTCAAAAAACAATTCTTTCTAGTGGTATTTAATTTGTTAAACTCTGACAGATTAGCCATGTAAAGTTTTGTTTTAGATTTGAAGGTGCAGTCAAAGGTACCCTTCGTTTTTATTCTTTTTATTTTATGGTTGTAACCAGGATTTTTGTTGGCCGAACGGTAATACAACAAATTTGTCAAGTTGGTTTTAAATGCTGGCAGTGTGGCTTTTGAACTCATCCTTATGAATATTAAATGAATCACTTGGTTCAGTACATGCCATGATGATAGTATGTCCGGTTTTAGATAATGTTTTCCTTTTCTGTTTTTAAGAGATACAAATCTTTTATCTCTGGTAGTCTTGTCCTGGTAGGCTTGGTTAACATGTGGTATGGATGACAGTTATAGATTCATATGGTAATGACCTCTTCAGATTCAGTTGAGAGTTGTTAAATTATTCTGGCACAATAGTATGGACTTGCTGACATCATTGTTATCTGGGGAAGTTAGATGAATTTTAGTGGAGACCTTCATTTAGACTTTTGTGAGAGAAGGGATGTGTTTAAAATTCTACCAGAGAATTATAATTCCATCCCTTGGTCCATGTACTTGAAAAACTGGCTACTGAATGACTTGAATCAAATGAAGAAAATTTGGGGGAAATGAGTTGAGGATTAATCTATTTTTGAATCTTTTTCAACCAAAATAAAATAAATGTCTTTGGAGGTTTTCAGATAAGTGGAACTGTTACTTTCAGAAGAAAAAAAATAATTTATTTAAAAAGAAGCCAAAATCAAAATCTGGCTTTCCTTTAAAAATGACAAGATATTAAAGACCTAATATTTAAGATATATTAGGTTTAATTTTAATACGGTGTGTTTAAACTTTAAAATATGTCACTAGAACTTTGAATACTTGGATACTGGAAATAAAACTGCAAAAATTGACTTCTAAAAGTGCTGAAAATTTTCTACCAACTGGTGAAAATAAGACATTTGTTTGGTAAGCTTTTATGTACATAAGAATTGTATTTGTGTATGTTTGTGCTTTAGAAATTTATTAAATACAAGGATTAAAATTTGTAGTGTTTTTGGTGTTCTAACTGTTCTTACCCTCCTGAAGTATCCCGGGCAGTTTACTTGAAAGTGGCTATTGATGTGTTTGAAATGTAATGGGAGGGTCTTCCTCTGCTGTTGCTCAGGGGGAGTAGGCAGGGTTCACTGCATAGGCTGGAGGTGTGGGGAGTTCAGAGTGCTGGTAGTCATCTTGGTTTGCTCTTTTCCTTCAAGGAGTGTTTTTCTAGTCTGTCTTTTGATACGGGCTGTGGGTAGGGTGACAGCTTGAGCATGCATGTCAAAACGCACAGCTAAAGGGGGGACTTACAAGTCTAAAACCAGACGAAGAGCAGCTTGGCCCAGTCAAACCAAGAAGAGCTTTCCTTCTGGACATGCAGCAAGGCTCTTAACAGTTTACCTGGAAGAAAGTACAGGAATACCTGTGAAGAGTTTAATCTGTTGCGTATGGAGCAGAGCCAGTGGTAAAGGTAAGACTCCACAGCATGTTTTCACTGGCACAGAAATTTTCAGACTCAAACAATTTGTAAGTTTATCATATAAGAGTTGTAAAACGTCTCCATCTGGTAATGTAAAGTTTGTTTTGAGTACATTTTGGTAAGTCTTCTCCACCACGCCATGATATTACTGTTGCAGTTTTTTGTGAATTCATAGTTGCAATTAAAAATGAATGGATAAAATACTAAATCACATATAATGATATGTTGTTGTCTTATGAGCTTTGTGTAATAATATGCATTATATATAATTAGCTCTATTGTGTATCAAGTCATGAACTACTAACAGATTATAAACAATTTTACCAGGTCAGGTTTAACTGAAGTGGATATTAAGGCCTGCTGGGGCTAGATTTAAAGGTGACTAAACCTGAAGTGCTCAGTCCAGTATGCAAAGTGACACAAGGCAATAGTAACACTTTTGTCTAGTTCAAACAGAACTGGGTAGTGGATGCATGTTCTCAATGTTGCAAGTTGTCTTTGGGCTCATGAATCCTTCATATGCAGGTGGTCTTTGTAAGGGTAGACTGATTTCTAGAGTTAGTCCCCCCCCAGTGATTTGGCCTTGAATTAATAGTTTTAATGAAGGATTTTTGCTGGCACTGAGTTACCTCTTAAAGGTCTGCCAAAAGCATTCCCTTATCCTTTCATTTCAGGATTACCATGTGTGACCATCATTTAGTCATTGCTGATTTTAAGGGCTCTTCCAAATATGTAAATTATGAATTCCTGTGATTATTATAAAAATATATTCTGTAAAATGATAACTGTGATTTTACAATTACATCCCATATGGTATTATGGAATATGGAACCTTTGTTTTTGTTTGGTTTCTCCCAATCTGGAATTTTTCATTAGAA
This sequence comes from Lepisosteus oculatus, assembly GCF_040954835.1. Classification (NCBI taxonomy): domain Eukaryota; kingdom Metazoa; phylum Chordata; class Actinopteri; order Semionotiformes; family Lepisosteidae; genus Lepisosteus; species Lepisosteus oculatus. The sequence continues at coordinate 30,166,129 of NC_090702.1, forward strand.
CCCAAAATCTGAAATACAAATATGTGATTTTCTTTTTTCCTCCATATTTAGTCAAAACATTTTACTCTTTGAAGTTTGTCTTTTGTTGGGAGCTATGCTTTCCTGTGAGGTTTTAAATACTGCATGAGAAAGAACTTGATTTCCCTGTAATTAAGTAGAAAAGCAAATGCTATGTGAGACACAAGTATAAAAGGATTCCAGCTCAATAGTCTTGTTTTCTTTTTCCTGCATTAACAACTATTTTTTACCATGTCAACCAATGCAAACCTTTTGACTTTGTCAGCATATGGGCTGCATTACATATGGAATTTGTTTATACAACTCAGATGTTGTTACATTTTAAATGCCTTCTTAAAAGTGTTTTCTCTTTGAGCTTGTTTGAAATGAAGCCTATGTGTCTTTTAACAAAGGAACATGTTGTTTAACTGCCAGCAGGTGACAAGGTGAAACTTGAGTGCTTGTGTATGTTGGAATGAAATTCTTCTTTGGCTTCGTCCTATGTTTAGTGCATTTAGAATAGAAATATTCAGTGGAACGGAAAAAAAAATCTGGACGGAATATGTGATATTGCACAAAAAGCTCTTACAGAAATTTTCAATTTCTTAAGACTTTATGTGCTAGGGCAATTAATTTGTTTTAACTTAAAATTTTATTGTAACACTGATGTTGAGGAATCTTGAAAAGGAGCACTATTTTTTGGTGTATTTCATCCTGTTTTATTGCAATATAAAGAGACAGCAGTGAAATATGAGAGAGCTGTGGTACACAGAGAGCCTCTGTTGATCCTTTTGTACTCTTAATTGTCATTCTGACGAGAGGAAAAAAAAACACTTTCTCTGCATAACTAATGTGACAACTCAACAACTCCAGTGATTCATTTTGTTTATATTAATTCTTTATACATTTATGAGATCTTTTAACAGCTATTTTTGTACAGGAAAAAGATATATATTATACCAAAAATGAAATCTGAGAGTTTTTCTGCCTGTTTTTTTATTATTTTGGTATAGATTGGGCATTCAAATAAGGAAATATTGTCTTATGACCTTTTCTTTCCTGGGGTTACATTTTAGCACTACGCAATTGCAGCATGTCTTCATGTGCTTGAAATCTATCCCTTCATGGGTGAAATTGACAGTGCAATGGTTCATGCTTTGTGATATAATCATGGCATCCCTACTAAAGGTGGACACGCTATTAATTTAATTAGGCACTGACCATTTCTCTGACCTCTGTCATGGACCTATCTCATTTTTCAGCTATAAACAAATGCTGGTGATTTTTCTTTGGAAGAAGACAATTGCCTCTTTTATCTTTCCCTGTGATGTGTTTTTATCCGCAAGCTAATACTGTATTTGTGCATTCCAGTTATTTTATTTTGTTGACTACAAACATCCTTAATAGTACCCTGATCGTGTGCTAGTGAACTGAGGTGTTATGGCAAACATTTAAACTTGCCAAAACACTGGCTGTTTTGGGTGCATTATCAATTTTAAAACAGGAATTTTATAATCGTTCAGAAAACACAATATGCGATACAGGTGATTGACATGAAATTAGTATGAAATTAGGCATTCGTCTCAGTTGCCTTGTGGAAGATTGTCTGTTATGTCTCAAGAAATAATCCCTTTTTGTTTTCTTATGTGGCTTACGTTTAATTATCAAAGACAGAAGCAAGTGTTATGGAGGCCTGCAGGTTATAAACTAAGTGCAAAGTCCTGTAAGTCTCTGAATTCATGTCTCATACCTTTGTTGAACTGTTGCCATTGTTTGATGCTGAATTACAATACAACTCAATAGTTGAGCCTGATCACCTGATCACCTGTCATTCCCAGCACCACTGGCTTCAGGCTACAATCACATTGTAGTTGGATTTGTGTGATATGCATCTTGTATTCCCCAAAGCCATGTTAACAAGCGGTTTTACAAAAGAGAGGTTGTTAAACAATTTGCCCCACAGGGGTCTGCAGAACAGCAGGAGGTGGTAAGGGTGTGGGGGTGTTCAGGAACTGACCATACAGTCCATGACCTCTTGTACTTGCTCATTGGTGACTTTACAGGATTTGAAGCTCAATGGACGTGAAAATAGCCAAGGAGATATGTTTAGGTTTTATTAGCAGGACGTCCCTAATCTTGTTTCAATCTCCAAAAAAGTGCAGATTGCCCGCGGTATCTTAGGAAATGATCTTAAGAGCACAAAGGTATTACCTGGCAAAATTAGCAAAGCATTTCTTCATTTCAGTTCAAGAAGGAAATTACAGAGTGAGAATTAAACAAGTGGGTTAGTCCCAGTGTTTTAAACCTTTCCGTATAATTATGAAACCAAAATCTGTACTTGTATTTCTCTATTAGGTTTATGTATTTACAATTTGCTATTGAACTAATTTGTCAGTTGGTAATTCTTACATTTCCCATACTCATATCACTCAAGAGTTCAATTGACAGTCGTGAAAAAAGTAAATTTTCAAAAAAGGTTAGAAAACCCATGATGAATTTAATGAAAGTTTTTCCATTTTAATCAATTAATTTTTATCCTCCTGTCTTATAAATTCCATCCAAACTGGCCACAACACTGGCTGTTTTAGATGCATTCAGGAAACACAATATGCAAATCAGGTGATTGTGCATAGCTCAATTCAGGGTCAAGGGGGACTGGAAACTATCCTGGCAAGCAACATGCGTAAGGCAGGATACACCCTTGATGGGAAGCCAGTCCATCACAGGGCACACTCAGACACTAACACACTCACACCTAGAGCCAATTAATCCACCAGCATGATGTCTTTGGACTGCAGTAAGAAACCAGAGCACCTGGCAAAAGCCCACACAAACACAGGGAGAAAGTACAAATTCCATGTACATTAGTGCCTCAGGTATGGAATTAAACACAGGACCCCAGTGCTGCGAGGCAGCAAAGCTAGCCAGTGCGCCATCATGGTGCCCCTCTTAGGTGTCTTTGTGTGCTCCATGATGGACTGGCCTATTCAAGCAGTTAGCAAATGGATGGATGAATGGGTTATGATAAGGCTTATTCTTTAGCTTTCATTCCTTGTTCTTTCCATTTCCATTTTTGCACAACACATTGTATACAGAACTAAAGATAATGATGAAAAGCCCGAACATATTGGCTCCTTCATTTAAAACCCAGGGAAGGAAATTGCATGAGCTATTGTAGACTGATAAGTGAATTAATACCAATAAAATACTTTTTTTTGTTTTTTTTTCTGTAATGGAATGACTAAAGGTTAGCTATCATGGACAAAAGGACTGTAAAAGAAGGCAAAGATAACACTAATCCTTTTAGATAAAAAGGCCAAAGATATTTAATTCTGTTGCTGTAATTATCAGAACAGTTAATGGAGATTAGATATGCAAATATTGAGAAGAACTAAAAAGAGAATATAGGCTATTTCAAACCTGGAATACTAAAATCTAGTATATAACAATATGAATGATCAGTAGAAATCTGCTAAATTTCACACCTTTGCAGTTGAATACAGTAGACATGCCTTTCACACGTCACATGTAACAAGTATCTGCTATCTGACTTCAGTGCCCAGTTTTATGAATAGCCTGTAGCTGCTGTCTAAGGAATGGTTAATCATTGCCAACATGTCAAAGGCAATGTAAGGCTATCTGACAAAGAAAAAGTCATTAAACAAGAAACTGCAGCTGACACTTCAAAAGTGGCCTTGTGTGAAAAAACCTCCAGAAGCTGGATTTCAGTTGAAACCCATCAGGCTGGCTGCTCTTCAAAGTCAGCGCATGGGGTTGGTAGGTTTTCTCAGCTGTGTTCTTGCTGTTGATTGTGGCTGCTGGACACTGTCTTGGCCCCTCTGAAGGGCCTCTCTTAAGAGCTTCATCTCATCTCATCTCATCTCATGAGAAATGGACACAACTGCAAAAGCATCCCTTTTCACTCGACCTGCTATCTATCACACACTGATTCAGCAACAGAAGGGAGAACACATTGTGGGAAAATCTTAATGAGTACTTGCATACAGTGCTATCACACATTTTACTTCAGCAATGGAAGGGAGAACCCCTTGTTAGTTCAAGTATACACTAATTCCTGCTTTATCAAGTTCACTATTATGTAGTGGTTTGAACTTTTTACTGCAGACAGGGATCAGAATGTGACATTGCTGTGGGGATATTTATTCCATAAGCTCCCATGTTACACTGCCTGAGAAATGTTTGGTATCTGTGCAACTTAGAAAAATTTGCAAAACCAATAAACATCTGTGACTTGGCTTAATGATGTTGGTAGAAGAGTTGTCATGGTTGCGCATTTTAGGCTCACATTATTCTATAATCGAATAGTTTTCTAAGTAATGTTTACTATACGACAGTTGAGTAGGTCTTGCCTGCTTTTGTGTCAGAACTTGTATGTCTAACATTTATATCACTTTTGTTGTTGATGCTTCAGTGGTTCAGAACAACTGAAGTGATTTTCAGTCAGTTTTATTTGATGCATTTGTCATGTATAAAAATAATGGTATGTTTAAAATCCAAGAGATTTTTTTTTCTTAAATCGTAGGTGTATATAATCAAATGTTTCCGTTAGCTTTAATATCAACTTCAAACTTCTGTGTAAGAACAATATGCTGACTACATTTTAATGAAAGAAGGAACTGTAGATTTTGTGTATAATCAGCAAGTTTTTAATCAAGAAAAACCTTTTAAAGTTTTGCATATGAGACTTGTATTTACATATACAGAAATATGTTCTAAGTAGTCATTGTGAATCTAGAACAGTTATGCAAAATCCAAGACTAATAGCTGTTAAGACTATGTATTCCTTAGCAAAACATTATGGACTAATCTCTACCCTTTCTGTGTGATGGCACAACCAGCCTTTCATACATTATGTCTAAATATCATATTATGTAGCTCATTAATCAAGGGCCTTCTAGTCTTCAGGCAATATTGTTTACTGTATTTCTTTATATGATTGAATTTCCAATTCAAAAACACAAAGGTTTCAAATCACATAGTAACTGTTAAATATTCTGTTTTGAATTTCTACCCATCAGCCAAAGGTTTGCTTCTGAAATTTACTTCCTTATTAAAATATTACAGAAAGTGAGGATCACAAGGCTGTTATTGTTGTTGTTCAGTTGTACATATTTAAGCTTATTTAATAAAAATGGTTTTAAAATGTTATAATAAGGGTATTGTACCATATTACTCCATATCCCAATCACAATGAAAATATAAAGATTTGAAATGGAAAATGTATTCTCATTAAACAATTTTAAACATGTTCTTAGAACACAAGAAGTCTTGTGCTTTTAGGTCACTATCTAATAACCTGTTTATTTGGCATTGTCAACTCTGCTTATTAAAATATTAGCAAGGACACAAAATGATTTGTTTTATTACCCATCCACTATGATAAAACAGATTACTTAGGTATTCAACAATTTTTTCAAAGGTAACACATTATCATGGACCATAGAAATCTGTTATAACTCACACATTAATTTGATTGTGAAGATGAACATATGCATTTGGTGATATACACTGAGACTGGCAGTGAAACAGTAAAACTGCAGCAGTCGCTTCAGCTTTTTTGTTGTGTCTTTTTATAGGCAAATTATCTCCATAAGAACAGGAAGGTTGCCTAGAAACCTAAGGCAAATCTCACTTAGACAATTTAAAGTGCTACTGAAAATCACGTATTCTTGGATATATTTGCTCTTTCCAGTCAGCAAGAGAGATGAGTAATTTATTGATAAGATACATATTGGGGTTCTGGAAATGTTTCTTGAACAATTCACATAAAATATTTGACTATGGTAATGAAAAGATGAGCTCATAATCACATTTCTGATGGCTTGGTGTTCTGTTTTCTAATAGGTGGCATCTTTTTGTTTGTGAACAGAATCTCTCCTTCATGAATTTTGACAACCCCATCACTTATCAACAAGGAGCTTTGCCATTAGAGATGGAGCAGCAAGTAGGCAAACTTACCTTTGGCTTCCAGCGCAGCTCAACATCTGACGACGATTCGGGGTGTGCTTTGGAAGAATATGCCTGGGTTCCTCCTGGCCTAAGGCCGGAACAAGTAAGATCATTTCCTTATCTATTTAATTGTGTACCTATTAGCTGTACACCATGCTTACCATTCATTCATCCTAATTTAATTTGTGGATGGTGTTGTAATATTTTGAATCACAGAAATGTCAAAGAGTTTAATGGAGTGAAAATAATGTTCTGCAAAACTACCTTTTTTCTAAATGGTAAGATTAATGCACTGTACAATTTTGATAACATTTTTTAAATCAAATTTCCACAATTTTGTGTCCTATCATTCTATTGTTTCCCCACATTGTGAAGGAGAAAAAAAATGTCAGATTAGACAATTGTCTTCATAGATTCTTCAAGCATTGTTGTAATTATTTGTCTGATGCTTAATCCAAAGTAATTTACATTTGTTCTCATTTTTCATTTTACTGGAGCACTCTTAAGTGCCTTGCTCAAGGTAACAACCCACAGTTTGAACATGCTGCCTAGTTATGAGTCCAGAGCCTAACCAGTATTTCACAATTTTACCCTGCAGATACTCCAAAACCTTCTCTTAAAACAGGCAATATTTATTCAAAAAAGCATCACAAAACTAAAAGATATAACAAAATACTGGAATTCACTTAAAATGAAATAATCATTGAAATATAGAACTAGTTGTCTAGGCTCCATGTAAGATTCATAACATGATCAATCAAATAAAGGCACACAAAACCTGTAGTTTTGTTAAATGATATAGTGAAAAGTGTTTCCTATTTTATTATTTTACAATCTATAATATTTGTTTCAAATACTGTATCTCCTACCCTCATGTTCACCTACATTACATCCATTTAATGAATCCAAAAATCACTGTGGACGTTAAGCAGGTTCTTGGTGCTTTGCTCCATTTACCTTTTTTAAAAGAGATACTGCTGCAGGTCTCTTTGGTAACCGGCAGCCTTGAGTCATCACAATTATTGAACTTAATGTAGTGAGAAAACAAGATAATGTCAGCTCCAGAATAGCTGTTATCAAGTGTTAACTCTGAAGACCAGCAGGGTGTAAGGTATACCCTGTATGAATAGGAATGTATCTTGTTCATGCAGTAATTTGAGGTTCTAACCGTGGAGAAAATCAGATATGATCAGAGAAAAAAAAGATTTCAGATTATACTTAATGGATTAATACTACCACCTTTAGACATGTAAACAAATTCTCTCATTTAAAACTATCTGACAGGGTGTTGACATCTTACAAAAAACAAATAGATTCCGTTGTACATTGAAGTGTGTGTTGAAATGAGCAGTAACGCCACCAGATCCATAGATTTAAAAGTTCATGACATACCTAGAGGGGACTTTAGAAGTTAGCCTAATTGGCACAGCTGAAGGTCAAGCTCTTAACCTTTAGCTGAGTTAGGTAACAGTAGAATACCAAGCTTTGGGGTTTTAACTTCAGTTTAACATTCAAAATTTACTGTAGCCTTGAAAGTGGGCCCTGACCTTATTAATTTAAGAGTAGGTAGATCTTGCCTTTGGTTATACTTGTATATAGCTGCTTGGGAAAACAGAATTTATTAGGTGTTGGGAAGAGGACACAGAACACAATGAGGCTGACTTCTGTAGCTTTTCTGTAATAGATCTGTCATCAGACTTTGAAAATGTTTTTATCATCCCGCTTAGAGACTATCGGTATATGAAGAAAAGGAACATGCGGTGGTTTTCAAATATAAGGTGAAGCAGAGTAATTTTAATTTGCATTGGGTGTTTTTTCCCCAGTTAAAAAGAAGCTAACCAGGTGGTGATGTTAGCAGAAAAATGTAAAAGCCCACATCATTCCTTCAGTCTTGAAAATAAAGCTTTGGTCTACAACAACATTGTTCTCATTGTTTTCTAGAGTCTTATGTTTTACATGATCCAGGTGTTTCTCTTGTTGAAAAAAGACCTAAGTTCACTAAGGCTTTCCTGTAAAGGGAGAGGAAAAAAAGTTTAGTAACAACTTTCCATTTATTTTTGTGGTGTGCTTTATAATATTTTTTAGTTCTTCCTGACCTTAGGCTAGAACAAAGAAAACTATTGCATTGTATTACAATTTTTATATCAATTTCAAGATTGACTGAAAACACTTCTATGGCCACTCTAGCTTTGTCTATATTGTTTGTAATTATTAACTATAATAAACAATTGGCAAATAAGATTTTCTTCCTGTCGGTAAATCATTCCCATTGTTTGATTTATTTATTTTATTTTTTTAACCTTATGCAATAGTTCTAACTTGACATACACTTCACAGCACATAATATGCTCAGAGTAAGCATGTTCAGTCACCCATTGTAAATCCTTGATAAAAATCCGAGAAGTACTTGGGATAATAATTTTAAAATATAGCAGCAATTTTCCCTATCAAATGCAGATTGGAAAAGTAAATGCAAATAACATTCTTCTATAAAAGGTTTTTAGAAAATATATATGAATGTATATCGAGAAGCATTAGAATTGCAGCATTTTTGACTTGAATACATATTTGCATTTGAATTTCAAGCTTATTCTTTTAATGCAAAATCCTTTTGTAGGTTTTGTTTGTAATTTTTAATGAGTTGGTAAATCAGACCAGGTAAATCAGACTTGTATTTTTATCCTTATTTTTTGTCCGCCAGCTGGAGAGCCTTTTAGCTACAGCAAATGTATATTTTAATGACACTCTCATTGTAGTGTGCAAGTGATTATTGACAAGTGCCCCTAGCAAACAAGGTTTGTAACAATAAATTGTTGGGCCTTTTTACAATCGGTAAACAGAATTAACTTTGTGTCTGGAGGAGATGTTGAACTTTCCTAAAGTGAGGTGGGGGGAGTCCAATTTCTCTGTAAATGCACACATGGAAGCAATGAAGACTGATACAGGGGATGGGTCAGATCAACAGGAGACCACTAAAACCAAACACACTGCTTTTGTCCTCCCAAAGTGTAAAACACATGAGGCAAATTTAATTTGTTTATAGCAGCTATCTCCCTCCGCATCAGGTGCAGTAATTGCAGTGTGAAACATAGAATTTTAGCCACCTTGTTGTCCAGCTTGAGAGGGGGAAGGTGGAGCTAATAGCAGCATTAAATGTGCATAATTTATGACGCCGCTTTTCACACTCTTCCCCCACCACTGCCACCACAATTGTGAGTTTAAAATGCATTCCACAAGATGAGTTCAACAACTGGGTGCTTGTTATATCAGGTACAATGCAAGTCCACTGCTTTCCCTTATCTGGTCACTCTAATGGCTAAAGCTCATAAAATCTGTCATGGGCCTTTATGGTTAATGTGGCATTACAGCAGTTAAAACAGTAGCATCCTGTTCAAAATGCCAATAGTGTGCTATTCACCATTTGTGGCTCTTGTCATAATGGAAGCAACTTAATGATGTGAACACTCCCACAAAATTCACGGAAACGAACTTTTGCCATTGTTAAACTTTTTTTTAACATACCAGTAAACTTTTTATCTGTTTCTTTCTCTTATGTAGGTGCAGTTGTATTTTTCCTGCCTACCTGAGGAAAAAGTTCCTTATATTAACAGCCCTGGAGAGAAATTCCGTATCAAGCAACTCCTGTACCAACTGCCACCTCATGATAATGAAGTAAGACCAAAGCAAATGCTAGACAAAAAGAAGCAAGCAAAAACCTCCGCAGGCACTCTGTTTAAATAGGTTTCTACAAGACGAATCTTAAGAGATATGTCTGGATGTCCAATTCATTTAATGGTTTAAATCCTGTTTCTAAAGGTGATGTGCCAGTAGTACTGTGTTGCTGTGCTTATGTTTTTCTATGAGAGATTATGTGGGGACATGTGTAGTGCTGTAACAGAGAGCGTCATTGTTTCTTGCTCTAATAGTGGGAGTCAGTACAATAATACTTTTGACAAGATGCTTTTATGATGTAGTAGCCAATCCCTATAAAACGTGCTTCCTAGCATTCCTAGCATGATTGTGTGTGAAATACTTGAGAATATTCCTCTAAAATGCACATTCAACTATGTTAGAATGTAATAGTGTAGTGTGGTTTTTGTGCCTAAAATACATTATTCTGAATGAAAACACTTCAAACACTTCTTTTAATATTGTTTTTTGTTTGTGCAAATGTCCTGTTGTGAAGGTGTAGAATTGGTTTGAAATGCGCTTTTTTTTGTGCCAGCATCTCCATAAATCCTTCATGTGGGTGCCTATATAAGTCGTGCTCCAATGACACATTTTGCAGTGTTCAAGTGTAATATATTGTGTTTACCTCCACTTTTAGATAAGATACTGCCAGTCCCTCAGTGAAGAAGAAAAGAAAGAACTACAGATGTTTAGTATGCAGCGCAAGAAAGAAGCACTGGGGCGAGGCACCATTAAAATGCTACCAAGAGCACTGATGCACACAATCTGTGACCAGGTGTGTATTTCCTTTTTCCTAATAAATTGTCAGATTTACCTGCAATTGTACCAGCTGATCATAAGGTTTATTGTTGCAACCCTCACATTAGCATTTGGTCAAGTACATTTAGGTAACATTTTCATTTGGTCAAGTACATTTAGGTAACATTTTCATATTTCTCTTACAACACTTTACCAATATTATGATATCATGAGGAGATAATCTGATCTTGCTTATTTGGTTGCTAAATAAGATACAAAAAATCATCCACTTGTTTAGTAAATGATCCCACCAAGCTAGCTTCAACTACTCATCAGACTTAGGTTTCAGACTCCCATAAACCTCTGTGTAAATATCTGGTCTTGATTCCAAACTTTTCACTCCTGTTCCTGAGTCCTAGTGTTGCTGCTGATCTTGAAGTCCTGAGTGTTGACCTGTTTAAAGCCTTAAGGCTGCAGCTGTTGTCATATGTTATTCCAGCACTGTTTGTGATTTTCTGATTATCCAAAACATATGACATGGATAATGTACTTAATGTATTTTACTGTGCTTTCCAAAATAGTTTAAACTAGTCCAGAAAACAGTGAATAAATGACAGAATTTCTGAACAAAGATCTGGCAACACTGGTGCATGCATTCATTTGGAATTTTTTTTGCTTCAGCTTTAGGATTAGTGTTTCATGTGGTACTTTATATCCGAAGGTATTAAGTCCGAAGGTACCAAGTCATAACTCTGATGTAATCTACCACAACAGTAGCTACTTGCTCACAGAATTCTAGTTATGGACCTAGAAGAGATGGATTGTACTTAACTATCTCTCAAACTTCACCAAAACTTTAAATGTAATTGAGATAAATGTGGTTGGTCTATAATATCCCCAGCTGTGACCTCTTTACAAATGTATTTGACATTATATTTGCAATTTACCCAACAGTAGATGCATCTCCTCCCCTAAAAATCGATTGAAATATCTTAGTGAGGAGTCTGTGAATGTGTCTGGTCTAGAAGTTTGTTTGATTGAAGTTATGCTAGGCCTTTTAACAGCTCATTCTTCAATGTGATGAAATTGTTTGGAACCAAGTGGAACTGGGTTTTTATTTTTAACGCGGTATGTTATTTATTCCTTTGAGAATACCTGAATAAAATAATCTTTGAAAACTTACACCATTTCCTGCTCAACTTCAGAAACAGACCTAAGTATTTATATCTTCAAGACACTTGACTGATTTTGTTTCACTATTGTTACGTTTTAAAATGCTATTAGCATTGATTATGGATCCCATAATTATACTTATGAATAATATTCCTGGCTTTTCCGTTATCCTTTTAACTGTGTGTACCTTAGCGTATTCTCTGTACTTCTTTAGGTCTTTCTGGATTCTCTATCATTTTCTTTGTCTATACATTTTCCATTAATGATCTATTAAACCATTAAGCCACCATTTTCAAGACCTAGGGCAGTAAAAACATAAGAATTAGGAGACATCTGCTTTTTAAAGCAGTCCATGTAGAATAGAGGTCTAAAATAGACCTTTAAATTTGATAAGTTTTAATATATTTGCATTACAGACACGGTAATGTGCCTGCAGTGTGTATACATTGGTCACAAGTTGCCTCCGGAAAGCCACTGAATCCTGTCAAAACACATCTAGGCAGCTTCTCTTCATATGGCCTTCATTTTCTGATTAACTCTAGCCTAAGCTGATATTTTTCTTTCTGCTTCACTGTCTTTTATTTCCATCTTAAAGCTGACCACTTTGGGAAAGTAACAGTGAGAGTATTTGTCTCTCACCATGGAATGTTTAAAAAGAGACCTGTGCAACTGAAAAAGTGTGGGGCTTGTGGTTGTAATTTCTTCAGTTAACAGATGTAGGATATCAGAACAGAATTAAAGGGGAAAGTCATAGTTTTGATTGCAGAATTTCTCCATGGTGTATGATACCCACAATCATGGAGTTGAAGCTGTACAAGCCTGTAATGGAGAACAACTGTGCATTATGTATTTTGGCAGTACTATCAATATAACAATACAGTGGGCAAATATGAATGAAAACAAATCAAATAAGAAATCATTGAATTTCTAAGGATGAGACAGTTGATGCTCTTCACTCTTACAGCTCTGAAAACGTCAACACTTATATATTTTTAATGTTGTTTAATGTGTGGTTAAACATCTCTTAATGTTTCCTTTTTTTAAAGTGTGGAGAAAACATCAATGGAGGAGAAATTGCAGTGTTTGCATCGAGGGCAGGCTCTGGATTGTGTTGGCACCCAGCATGCTTTGTTTGTTCGACTTGCAACGAGCTCTTGGTTGACCTCATCTACTTCTACCAGGATGGCAAAATTCACTGTGGCAGGCATCATGCCGAGCTCCTGAAACCCCGCTGCTCTGCTTGTGATGAGGTGAGACAAATTATATCTATACTATCCTGTCATCACGTGTAAATGGGTTTTTATTGTAGTGTGTTTTCTATCATTAAACTAAAAAAATACAGACATGGCAACTGTTGCTTTGTGTTTGCTGCAGGCATTATTTTCCTACAGCAAGTGTTTCATTTGTATGCAGTGATGATCAGACCACATCTTTCTAAGGTCTAGTGTTGGCAAGCATTTCATAATAAATGTTGACTGATATTTTGTTCAGAAAGCATTATTGTAAGTGCATTAATGGAATATACCATATAACTGATTTACCTTTTTTTCTTTTACCTCAATTATAGTTTTGACCAAAAACAGTGAAAAATAATTTGTGCTGTATCTGACATGTTTTAAGCTACATATAATGCTATTTCAGTGAATACTTTTGAGATAAAAAAAGTAATTGAGGTGTTCTGGCTTTCTAGATTATCTTTGCTGATGAGTGCACAGAGGCTGAAGGTCGGCATTGGCACATGAAGCACTTCTCCTGCTTTGAATGCGAGACTGTACTGGGTGGACAAAGGTACATCATGAAAGATGGGCGTCCATATTGCTGTGGCTGCTTTGAATCTCTTTATGCGGAGTACTGTGAGGCATGTGGAGAACACATTGGTAAGTCTTTTGCTCTCATTGTTGTCACACAATTGATAACTCATGTATGCTCAATAAAAAGGAAGCTAAGCATTGCTTCTTCTCATTTTCTTATGCAGGAGTGGACCATGCTCAGATGACTTATGATGGCCTACACTGGCATGCTACCGACACTTGTTTCTGCTGTGCCCAATGCAAGACCTCCTTGTTAGGTTGTCCATTTCTACCTAAACAAGGAAGGATATACTGTTCCAAAGCCTGCAGCCTGGATGAAGACATTCATGCCTCAGACTCCTCAGATTCTGCCTTTCAGTCAGCAAGATCAAGGGAATCCCGACGTAGTGTACGGATGGGAAAAAGCAGCAGGTCTGCTGACCAGTGTCGTCAGTCATTGTTGTTCTCCCCTGCTGTTAACTACAAGTTCCCTGGCTTTTCAGGCAATGCGGATGATACCTTGTCTCGCAAACTGGGTGACCTCAGTCTGTCTCAGCAGGAAGCTAGTTTTCCTGATCACTTTTGGAAGAATCGGGAGGAGCAAGAGCCACCAGAGGACCATGAAGAATGGGTAGAACATGAGGACTACATGACACAACTGCTTCTAAAGTTTGGGGATCGTAGTATCTTCCAACAGTCAGAGGACACAAGAGCAGCAGAACTCTGGATGTCTGACACAGAGGGGAAACTTAAGTCCGAATTAAAAGCTAGTGGAAATATACAAAGTCTGGCCAGCAAGAAGTATCAGTCAGATATGTACTGGGTTCAATCACAGGATGGCTTGGGGGATTCAGCTTATGGTAGCCACCCAGGACCAGCTAGCAGCAGAAAGATTCAAGAGCTTGAGATGGATCATGGTGCTGCTAGTTATAAGCATGAGCAGAAGCAGTGGTATGATGGCTCCCTAGACTGCATCACTGATGAACTGAAGCATCCAGAGCAGTGTGTGAGGGATTCCATGGATTCTTTAGCACTCTCCAATATCACTGGTAAAGATCTGGATTTAGATATCTATTTACAGAAATTAACTAAACCATTTATGCAATGAGACAGTCTGACTAATGGATATTGTGTGTTATGTACCATGTTATGTTTCAGAAAAAATGGGAAAATAATCTTTGGAATATTAATTGTAATTGGATAACTGCATGCATCTTTGTGATTTCTTTCTCCCAAGTTCATTCAAAATAACAGAACAGCTTGAAAACATTAGCTTTTTTTAATGGTTTATCATTTTTAGTTAAAAATGTCATTTTTTTTGTCATCACCAGTTAAAATAATTTTGTCTGTACATTTTTAAATAATGCATACAGTTGATATTGAAACCAAATAAATGGGTTGGATTCATATGCTAGTTAATTTGGATAAAAGCATTAACAACACTAATAACTATGTATTTTGAGGCCAATTGCAATATACAATCTTATATTTTAATGGCAATTGCATTGTATTTACCAAGATAATATTTTATATATTTTAATTCTTTACAATTTGCAGTTTCTGTAACTGTATATTTTGTAACAATGCACTGTCTTGAAAAGCAAAATTAATTCTGAACACTTCTTGTTCTACAGGGGCTTCGGTTGATGGGGAAAGTAAGCAGAGGCCATCCTTATACTCACTACAGAATTTCCAAGAGCTTGAAACAGAGGATTGTGAGAAAATGAGCAACATGGGGACATTGAATTCTTCAATGCTCCACAGGAGTGCCAATTCCTTGAAAAGCCTGACTTCAGAGCTGGAGCAAGAAGAAGAAGAAGAGGAGGAGGAGGAGGAAGAGGAAGAAGAAGAGGAGGCATGCCTTCCAGAAGAAAAACCCAAGCCAATCCACATGCCAGTGTTACGGAGGTCCAAGTCACACTCCAGGCCACAGCAGGTGAAGTTTTCTGATGATGTCATCGACAATGGACAGTATGAGGACCTAGAGGTTCGCCAGCCCCCAATGAGTGAAAGGACTCGCCGACGGGTTTATCATTTTGAGGAGCAGAGCCAGCATCCTCGTCATCACCACCACCACCACCACCGACGGCGCAGGAGCCGAAAGTCCCGTTCAGACAATGCACTACACCTAGCCACAGACCGGAAATGCTATCCAAAGGACAGGGCTCGCAATTACTTCCATGAAGATTATGAGAAGCTTGGGCAAGCTAAGTGTCCTCAAGACCTGCATGCCTATTTGCCCAACCAGGAGATGTACGGACAGTACTCCCATGCTACATCAGACTACGCACTGCAGAACCAGGTGGTGGATAAATTCCTTGGCCTGTATGGTGATGAAGACTCCTGGTGTTCAACCTGCTCCTCTTCTTCTTCAGATTCAGAAGAAGAGGGGTATTTTCTTGGTCAACCTATCCCTCAACCCAGACAGCAAAGATACCATTATTACACAGATGACCTTTCAAGTCCTACATCAGCATTACCTTCGCCCCCATTCGGGCCAAGGACAACTAAATCAAAAAAGAAAAAAGGGCATAAGGGCAAAAATTGCATAATTTCCTAGGCTTATAAATCCATCCAGTTCAACACTTATTCTTGTGAACTTCTTGCATTTGTAACATTTCAGTTGAATCTGATTGAATATCAAGGAGGTCTTTTTTCAGTTGTAACTTGCTGATGATAAGATTTGGCACATTGTTTACAAAGTAGCTCTGCTCTTTTGTGTGATCATGTTTACACTCATTGCTTAAGCTTCTAAGTGGATTAGTATTGCAGTGGAAAGCCATGAAAAACTAGTAGATGACAATTCAATATACTCACAATTTGGGTCAAAATGTCCTAATTAGTTTATCCAAGGATATAGATAAGGTTAAAGTCACATACCATCACAGTGATGCAGGTTTAGTGTATGAATTACAAATGGCAGCATAATAGTAATTTCCCCCAAAACGTGTATTTATGATGTAGCATTTAGAAACTAACTGTTATCATAATTTAATGGTGCAAATATTAATGTATATATTGTAAAGTTAAGATTTTAAAACTGATATTTTTATATCCCTGAGTTTCAAAAGACATTTTTATGTTTTGTTGTTAAGAAATAGCATTATAAGTGCAGCCAGCTGCATTCTTAGATAGGAAGAACTCCACTTTTGTCAATCAGGGTTTTAAAAATTAAAAGCGTAATGTGATGCCAGCAATGATGTATATTGACTCTTGCTATTTACATTTTAACTGCTTCTTTTGGTATTAGGTTACCTGAGTATGTGATGGGGACATTCATCCACACCTCTGCATTAACTGCTTTGCTAGATTGCATTATTTTATTTATGGGTCATATTATGTTGTAAACAAATCAATGTATTCTGTATAGATGTAAAAACTGGAACACATGGCTAAAGACAATAAAAACTGACATGATAATTCAATTTTTGATTTTTTCATTTGTTGAAATAACATCTCAGTTTCATGTGACTTAAAAAGCTCTATAAATATTTACAGTAAGAAATTTCATATTGAACTGGTAAAACTCAGTTGGATGTCTTTACAGAATTGCCTGCATCATTAGAAGAACACTAAAATGGTCATGCAAGTATTAGTTTGGGCAAAATGTTAGGTTCTCTAAAGATGACCTCCCGTACGTTTTCACATTTCATTTCAAAAACTCGCGTACGAGTTTGTCTGATGGATGTTTGAAGTATCAACATGGATATGAAAATTAACATAAAAGGGAGTTATTATTAATTTAATGCTGTCAAACTAATTCAAGTTAACTACACAATAATGAAGCTTTTAAGAATTAAAAGCTATGCCCTTGCATTTAAATGTCATTTACATCTTAAACAATTTAAAATGTCTTTAAAATTATAAATTATTTTGCTGATCTATACAGATCTATGTCCTGTAATTAATGGCTCCTGATTACAACTGAAATTGGTCTTTTAAACCCAATGAAAAGTAATATTTGGGGTCTCTTACTGTTTTTTGTGTAAAGTTCAGATTTTTGACAACCACTTTTTTACATTTAATAGAAATGGGAAAAAAACGGAGGTAATAAAAGGTAATTAATTATAGACATGGATATGAACCTATTCAAGTCGGTGCAATGTAGTATTGGGACTTTTTATATTAATTCATCAATTTAATTGCTGATTAAATAAAATTGAGTAGTCACTTAGCATTTTAGACATTTACTTTTAAATGGTTTTGTTTATTAATCAAGATAACAAGCAAACAAGACTATTTGAACTTAGCTTTTCATGCTGGCTCTCCAAGTCTATTTGTGCTCAAGATTTAGACTATATTTAAATGTGTTGATATTTTTTAAGATCACATATTATACTACAGATTGAGAGAACAGAAATGGGTCATGAGTTGAAAACAAATGCCCTTTTAATTCTTTTCCTTAGGCATCTATCCACTGCTTTAGAGGAGCGGACTTGAGTGTTCTGCTTGAGGAGGTGTGTTAAGGGTTCAGTCTGACATCGGCAAGCTAGCATAAATAGGCTTCAAAATAAGCCTCTGGGTCTTGCAGTATCCATTTCCCCACATATCTCCAGTTCCAGTGAAAGAAGGTCACACCGTACCTACCTGGTATATATCAGCTTATATATCTAAGGCATGTATTGCAGATTGCAAACCCTGGTCCCAAGGAGCCACAGACCAATAGATTTTATGGGTCTCTATCAAACCAATAATTTCTATGCCTTTGCAACAAAACTGACCAGTTAAGAGATGTGTTCAATTAAGCACTTTTGAGATAATTTGAAATGCGTGTGGTAACTGAGTTACTTTGTACTCGTACTTATGTAGCAGCCCCATCTTATTAGATGTTATTTCCCCTCAATAGTTGTAGGTCCCACGGGGAAGTAAAACACAAACAACACAATAAAGGTTCTGACTATATTGTTACACAAAGTATCAACCCACTATAAAATGCAACAATTATGTTTTTGCGTATTTTAAATGTTTTTTTTAATGTAAAAGATAATATTGTAATTTTAATTTACAGTATAAACACATTGAATCATTTGTCTAATGCATAGGTGCTAGTCTCAATTGTAAATCCTCCATGTCTATGAATATATGAAGATATGACTGTAAAATTCAGGTTACATAGCAGGTTCAGGGACATAACTCCTACATAATTTGATTACTATATAAAAACCTTTGTAGCTCTCAAGAATCTCACTGTAGAAATGTCTCTGATGTTACCCTCTTAAAGAAAAACATTACCATAAAACTTTTTTACCTTTAATAAAACCTTTCTACACAGCCTTGAAATCATTACCATTTTAATTTTTTTTCCAGACAAGTTTCATTAATGATTTACAATATATTTAATCCTGACAGTCCCATCAAATGTATGTAAACATGTATTATTACAGTGCGTGAAATACAAAAGAGATCATGGAGTATAATGAGAAATGAAATCATATAGTATGAACTATTTATTTTTTTAAAGAACACTGACATGGTTTTCTCTTTGCCCAAAATGAATACAGAAAATGAAAGGTTCAGGAAGACAGTGTAATACAGACATTTAAAAATGGCAATACTTTTTATAATGGTCTATAAAGCACTTTTTGGATTAGAATTTTTACATTTTGAATTACATTTTTAATGATAAACTGTATTATATGTAATAGATTTAACATATTGTAAAATCCTAAAGAATGCATACATACAGCCCATTTTAGAATATAAACTCAGGATGATTCATGCTTTACCTAAGGGGTTGGATGTCATCCAGTGGGCCTAGATTTTGTGTACTGTCGGTGACAAATGGTTATATATTTCAATGTTATAATTATACCTAAAAGGGAGTTAACTACTTTTAGACATAGGCCTGTTATACCTCTGTTAGCTTTGAAACAGGACTTGGTTATAAAAATCACACTTAAAGAAGTAATACCAAATTATATCACATGCTTTGTACCCACTGCTGTCAGTCCAAATATTTGACAGATACTGTCCTATCAAAATATTGTCCCTGGATAGAGTTTCTTAATTTCTCTGGAGTAAAAAAATCATACTGACACACGTACCAATACAACCAAGTAGTCACTGTTGCTGCAGAATCTCCTCGTCAATTTGTGAGATAAATTGCTGAAGGTCTTCTAGACAGCGCTCTCGAATCTCGATAAGGTTCTCTTTCAGAGGAGTTTGTAGTTGTTTTTCCAAAGTAGGATCTTTAGCCACCAGCATCTTGACAACCATCCCAAACGTTTTGCAGTCCTGTCTGTAAACCTGGAACCAGATGTCAGACAATGTCACTTAAGCAATACAGAACAGAAACACATTCACCGCTTCATCCTTATAACTGTATAATAAGAATCCAAACATTTATATAGTACATTTTTGGACACTCCACTCAAAGCATTTTACAGGTAATGGGGACTCCCCCACCACCACCATCAAGGTGTAGCCCCACCTGGATGATGCAACAGCAGCCAAAGTGCACCAGTACACTCACCACACACCAGCTCTCAGTGGAGAGGAGAACAGTGATGAAGCCAGTTCATAGATGGGAATTATTAGCTCATGCTTGGTAATGGTCAGGGGAAAATTTGGTTACACCCTTTTCAAGAAACACCTTGGGATTTTTAATTACCACAGAGAGTCAGAACATCAGTTTTACATCTCAGCCAAAGGATGGTACTTTTGTTTACTGTATAGTGTCCCTATCACTAAACTGTGGCATTAGGCTCCACACAAACAGCAGGGTAAGCACTCCCTACTGGTGTGACTAACACTTCTTCTAGCAGCAACCTTACTTTTCCCAGGAGGTCTCTCATCCAGGTACTGGTCATGCTCACCACTGATTAGCTTTAATGGGTAGCCAGTTTGTGAGCTGCAGGGTGATACAGTTGTCCTTTGTGATCGCCTTTGTACTCCTCAACTGCTCAGTACACCTCAGTGTTCCCTATGTGATATTTCCCCTTAGGAATTATGTATTATATAGAACGTAAAAACTGCTATTTAATCCTTCTGAGCAAGTAACCCGATTTTGCATAGTGAGTATATCACTTGCAAACCAAAGAAAAATACATGTAAATATTTTCTGCTTTTTGACAGTTAAGTTTAAATACAAGGTAGTTTACATTGTGGAATGACCACAGAAATCCTATTTTTGAATGCCCAGCACCATGTAATTAAAATTAAAAAATTAACAGGAAGGATCTATAAGCTTATAATCACTAAAATGTCCTTTTGCAAAAATAAAAATGACAAAATGTGACTGATTTCAGCCTATCCATTTTATATAAATAAATTGCTGTATGATTCTTCACATTCATTTTTTATTTTAAAGAATTATTATTATTTTAAAGAATTATTAAGAAAAATATCATAACATTTTAACTTATGATGTCTTTGATATGACGCATTAATGTTAAAACAGAAAATTCCAATACATGTGTATATGGACAACCACAAGGCACTCACTCACCAAAGCAACCTAAGAGTAAGTACTTAAAGGTTTAAATAGTGTGACATTAAAAACAATAAGTATTGTAGACTACAACTATTTAACATTTAAATCCAAATAATGTATTCTTCTAAGGATATTAAGAGATTTTTATCTCAATTTATAATGCAACTGATCTGAGTACAGCTTTGCTAGGACTTAACTACAATGGCATAATTAGGCTTGTATATCCTTTGCTTTGAAGTTAGACTCAAACTGGGATATGGTCTAGACATGCCCTAAGATTTAAAAAAATGAAGGCTTAATCTCCCAGTAAATTGTGAATAAAAGCTGGGTTTGTTTCCTTACTATCGTAGATTTACATTCAAAGGAGTATTTATTAAGATCTCATTTCTCACTTGTTTCATCTTATAACATTGCTAATTCACTGAACAACAAAAGCTAATATCAGCAACACACAGGATGCATTTTTTACAGTAATCTTTTATAATTTCCATGTTGTTAACTTGAGTAGAAAAAATATTAACTTTTAGAGAAACTGGATACAAAAATGCATTGTTGACAATTGTTTCAATGGATAATAGTTTTGAAGCTGTAAAGTTCCCAAAAGATGCAACATTTGTATAGGTAATATACCAGTATTACCATGTTCTTTAACAACAAAAAAATCAACTTATGTTTGCATTTCAGAGGACACTTAAGAACTCAGCCACTGCCTTCTTAAAGTTTCTTAACCAGCAAAAAACAGATCTTTCCTCATGTTTTCCAAGAAACTTCAGAAAATACAACCACTTATCACAATCTAATAAAAGCTCTGCCCTATGTACATACATGTTTGCACAATATAGAGGGATTTTAAACATTTGTAATTCTCTTTTAACAGTAGGAATCTATGCACACTTTATTTAAACAAATGCTCTAGCTAAGCACAATTTCATCTAAAAGAAATTAAATGCTTTCTAACATAGGCCATTTGATATATGAGTGTATCAACCCGACAATATTACTATTTTTTAACAAACATTTTGGTTTGTGGTTATGTTATTGAATGGCTACCAGATATTTTATTTTAAAATGAATGAAACTAATTTTCTATTCTGGTTTCTGGACTGTTAAATGTACAGAAAAGGTTTCTGATAGCTTGACCAAGTATCTGTTGAGATACAAGACTGACAACGGTTTGCAGCACCTTAGAGTTCAATACATTAACAGTCTTTTAAAAGAGGGAGAACTGCAGTCAACTTTTATTTGGAGGCTAGTGGGTGTGCCACTGTACATCATAGTTGACAATGAAAAAAGAAGCATTTTTTGTCAAATATCCTTCTGCTGAAGTTTAAAAGACAGATTTGAAGCAAATGACTGAGAACTATTTTTGTGCACATTATTTTGTTTAAAACACAAACAACTCCAATTATGAAGGTGCTTTGTTTCTCTAAGAAAATCCAAATTAGGGAACATTATTCATTATATGAGTGGAGGTTTCTGAACCTTTTCAGATCAGACTCATTCTCCTTCTACAGCTGTAAAGCTCAGTGTAAAAACATGGTGCTCCTTTCTCCTCTGTATTTTATAATACATACTATTTCCTGTCTGAAATATTCATAGTCCATGTCTTTAAACACTTTTGTAAAACATTTCAAGAAAATAATTACTGTGGAGCTAATGAACCAATACTTAAATTGTTCAAAAAGGGAAATGACATAACACTGTATTGCATCTGTGTTTGTAGGTTCACCGTCAAGGATGTAAGAACACAAATCAGACCACATGCTGAGGAGGGTTGTTATTCCACTTTCAATCAGTTGTTTTTCAGGAATTATGCAAACTTATTTTAGTTGTTGCTTCAGTATCTTGAACAGAAATAGAGAGAGGCTAATGTAAGATATTTATGAGTTTCAAAAGAGGTCTTAAAGTATGCTCTTCACTATTTTAAGAAATGTGTTTTGTAAAAGAAGGGGAGAGACATGTAACAGGTGTGTGGAGGCACAGCTAAAATAAGGTGTTAATCCTGTTAACAAACGGTTAGGTTACTTCACACCAGTCCTTTACGCCTTCCTTGATACAACAGCAATTTTACTGCCAAACAGATTGGCTATTAAACACTTTATTAAAGCCAATGAGCATCACAGGTGTGTGTTGAATACCCCTTTGTCACCTGTAAGTAACAAGTAGACTGCGGGGTATTCTATTTGATCACTCACGTAGGCCAGGTCTAAACCAGCTTTCACACAGCACTTTTAAGTATTCTCAGATTGCAAAATCTATTTTAAAGAGCCCCAGAGTGCTGCACATTTATACCCACTATCCTAGCAGTACTTTACAAGACAGTCACAGAGGAAACCAGATTTTAAGGTCATACTAAATCCCTTTTGAAAGCAAGCAAATCACCTGATTTTTTTCTTCCTTGCCTTAGTTGGAAAAGTGTAGTTCTCAGAAAAAAAAAACAAAGATGGAAAATCTGATTCTTTGGAAAAAATCCAAATATTAACTTAAAGCATTGTTCACTACTCTTGTTGAATCTTTAATGCATAAAGCCCAAATAATAAAACATTTCATACTTGATTCTGTTGATCAACAAGACCTTTATTATACCACAGTCTTTTTTGTGTTTTTTACTCACACAGCTCTGACACCATCCAAACATTTATTCAAAAAAACTAAACATTATGAGCTATATGAAAAATGGGAAACAACACAAATTTATCTCATATTAGCTATTTAATATGAGGAGTTCATTCAGCCATTTCCTGAAAACTGTATCAGTTTTAACAATATAACTATGCATCTTGTTCCAGAATCCCACAACCCTACCATTCCCCAGTCTTTCCTATTCAGTATAGTGTTTATCACTTTGCTTCAAAATAACCATTGTGACTATTACATAATTTTCAGATTAATTTTTGTATCAATGCAGAACTGAGGTACCGTATGCATTATACTTCAATAAGTCTTATACTCACAGTGACTTCTTAGACAAAAAGGAATAAGATGCAGTAGTCTGAGAATATACTTATCTTTTTGTCAATGCCAAGTAAATAAGATTCAAGCAATAGCAATGAAGACAGAAGTAATGCCATCTTAACTAGACATAAAATTTCACTTTCAGACATTTTAATTTTTCATAGTAGCATATCAGTGTCATCCAGAATCTCATATAGATCAGCGAGACCAAAGATTATATGGTTGTAGCTTCCAATAGCATAGAATATCAGAGTCTACAGAAGCCTTGGAGATATGCAAGGTCTTGGGCTCAGAGCTGAATTAATTTTAAGTATTTCCATGCTGCAGCTTATTCAATAAAATGCACATTTTCCATTTTCCTTGCCATTTTATAGGCAAGATCCAAAGAATTAAGAAATATAGGCTTTGCCAAGTCTAAATATGTACAAAAGGAAAGATTTCTACAAGGTTTCTAGGATCTCATTGTATACAAACATTTTCAGAGATTGCTAATCTCTTTGTTACACATCACTATCCTCCTTTCCTTTTTTAGGTAACAAAGTACAATCCTCTTCTGAAACATAAGAATGGGCATCAGAATGGGCTAGAATGTTTCAGACAAATTCTAGAATTTTGCCAGTAGAGAAGCAAAGCTTGTAAAGAGTAGGAAGAGGTTTCCTCCTTCACGGTTCTGCACAAATTTTATCTAGGCTCTTCAGAAGAAGAAAACAAGTATCTAAACTCAGAGTTTAAAAGTAGAATAACTATAGCTCTGAATTCCTTTTTTTTTTGCTATAGGTTACCTTTACAACTGAAAATAACTAAAGTTGAGGTCAGTTCTTTAAGACTCAGCAACTGCTATTGATAACCAGTCTTTAATGAAATGTGACTAGGTAGTGAGATAACAGGGCATTGGACTGTGTTTATTTCCAATGCTCCTATGAAACTTACAGCGCTATGAGTAAGTGTAAGCGTAAAAGTGTAATGTTTGCAAAGTGTGGATGGGGAGAAAAGGATTATGCAAAAAATGAACACTATAAAAAGCTTAAAGTTACCTCAAAAAGAGGACTTAATAAGTTAACAGTCATGCAGATATTACAAAGGGTTTTGAAATATCAAATGTAAAAACTACGTCCAATGACTGTTCATAAACCAGATGTGCTATTTTTGTTAAACGCTTAATCCATACAGCACTGCAGTGACAATGTTTAGAAAAAGCTCAAGACAAAAAAATAGGTTATTCATGTAGAATGTGATGTTCCTTTTAAGTTGAGACTTCTTCTGTAAAATGTAATAACATTTAAGTTAAAATTAAATTCAATAACAGTTATTACAAGTAGGGTGTGCTATAGCAAAACCCCTTCAGGACTTTATTTTGTTTGAAACCCTTTACATTATATTTCTTGGAGGACCTAGAGTCTTCTGATTTTTTGTGAACAGCTAATGAAGCTAGATTGTCGTGGGTTCAAATTCCAGATGGGGACTCAAAATTGCTACAGCAAAATCCCTAGATTTATAAATGGATAAAAATGTAAGTCACCTTGGATGAATGCCAGTTTGACTGTTAATATCCATCAAATTATAACTGCATATGCAGGAATGTTCTTCAGGGTTTTTAAATGTGATTACCCAAAACAAAAAAAGTAAATTTTTCTAATGAACATTTACCTATAAAGGACTTTGAAGGCTGCTTAGAAGTATAGTACTGTCATCAAGCTTACTACTGTAATGGCATTAATATAGAATGGATGCAACTTTAAGATGGCCTTAGTTTTTGAACAATAGAAAATTAAAAAATACAAAAATGTATACTTCATGTCAAAAAGATAAGACAAAAGGGGAAAATAGTACTTCTTTACTCAATGGTGGTAAAGCCTTCATCTTTGTTCATCATTCATCCATTTTCAAATCGCAGTATTTTCACACTCATGCTCACAACAGCAAACTCTGCATTCACACAGAGGGAGTTATTAAGAGAGTGCAGACGAACTCCAACCCATCCAACTTCAAGCCATTAGTCTTTTTGATCCAGCTACAATGGGCAACACATTCAAGCAACAATGGAATTATAAGTGCTTTTTTGCAAATGCAGTTGATTGCAGATTCCAACAATCAGCACATGCAAGGGATTGGATGAGTAGAGAAGACTAACACATTTGAAAACATTACCAGCTTTGTTGCAGCTCATTATTGTCAAAATAATGGAGGGACTTCCATGGGTAATCTTCTTTTAAGACAAAATGCTCATCATTTCTTTTAAGATGACTAACCATTTAATTTGGACAATGTAAGTAGAGTCCAACATGGACATATTCCTCTTGATAGGAATATCTAGGCCAAGTGATTGATGAAACTGACCTCTTAATTTCACCCAGGAAGGCTGAGGCAGCTGTTGCACTACAGCCCAGAAATGACAAAGAACAATTTGAGAATTCTGAATTATTGCAGCATGTTTGCTGTAAGCTTCACTACTAAGACAATACCACTTAATCCACTAAGAAAAATATAAAACTGGAGTGGTTTCAGGAGAAGTTTCAAAATTCCCAGGCAAGACCTCACATCTGCTTTAAGTCCAGGCACATTTTATTGAAAAGTTGTCTCTTTGCCAGACTCCTGACACATCTGGTTATGGCAGTGATATTCACTCATGGAGCTGCAGTTCACCGGGTTTAAATGGTAACTTATAATCTTCAATGAGTAAAGACCTGGAAAAAGTGGTAATAAAGACCAAATAAGTGAACATTTGATTCATATCAAAACCAGAAGCTGTGACAGCCCTCCAGAACCCTGAGTGAATATCAGTGCATTTATGGTGACTGATCCATCATACATTTCCTGATTGAAATGAGAGATATAAAGCAATTGATGAATTTTAAACATTCCTCAACAACAAGGGTATGAAGCAAGTTCTCATTGCACTATATTGCATCAACCTTCCTCCAATAGAAAAGAAAAAAACAGAAAATACTCCACATCCAACAACTGGCATTTCCATTGTAGAGATGTTTGGAAGAAGGCTACATACAACAATTATTGATTTAATAATATATTTCCCTTCAACTGTGGATACCATTTTGAATCAGAAAGAATCAGAAAAGGTCAAATAATGCAAATAAACCAGTTTATTAAATTTAATCTAGATGTAACCTAAGTCCAAAACTATATTGGAAAACCAAAGTAGCAAGCTTTGAGGACTGCTGATTAATGAATAGATAAAAATGACGAGATCCAATAAGCCTAAATAGAAACCTTTGTCTAAATTTCATGCTCCCTTTAATTAATTTCCTATGATCTGAAATACTGCAGCCCTTTAAAGAAGACACCGATACAATTCCAGGCAGATTAGGTCGTCACTACCAGTTAAGGCGCTTAAGATGCATAATTGAATGTGTATACGATCTACTTAATGCTGTGACACACATCAGGGCAATTCACAACAGCATGTTGGAGGTAACCATTGTGATAGGAGATGACAAGATGGAGATCCTTGCTCAAACAACATTCCACAAGATGTCGGGAATGACTTGTCACACTTTATCTCCTGAAAACTCAGAGAAAGACAACTTGTCAAGTAACAATTTAAAAACCAGGAAACAAAGGCTTCTAGTGTTTGGCATCAGCTGCCTGCAGATGGGGTAGATCCACTGAAAGGCACTGCTTTAGTTTAGGAAAGAACAGAGCAAGAAAATCGAATGGTGGTAGAATTTTGGATTATTAGTCTAGAACATGGGAGTGCATCGAACAGGCTGCAAGCTTGGACCCACACTTTAAACTGGATAAGTCCATAAGTGAAGAGACCATCAGCATACAAATTTGTGTTCATACTGTACTTGTACACCACTTACTTGTGTCTTCCAGTCTGTCAGAAACCCACCTAACTGGCATACTGGCAGGAAAACCAGATAACATTTCCTTTCTTACTGCAGATACCTAGAAATACTTGCTATCCTGGTGGAGATACCCTTAAGTGCGGCAGAAAGCTATTTTATGTCAGATATATGTCATTTTAAGTGATGTAAAATTTGTTAAGCTTATGTCAGTCAGCCTTTAACATAATATTAATGTTTGAATGTACATACTGAATTAAAATAATCACATATCAAATCTACCCTGGTACTACTTTTGTAAGTATTGTGGTGTTTTTTAAACAAATAACTGTATTCTGTAAACTTTTTCCTAGTTTTTTTTTCTAGTATTTTTTGGATGAACACAAGTACACATAATGTACAAATCAATGCCTGTTTCATCAAAAATAGTCATAAAAAGTAATGTCCAAATTAAATAAATGCGAGCTATTATGCCTTATTTGTCATACTTTGGCTGCCATTGGAAAAAATAAGTTTGCAAATAATCACTGTGCTTTAACAGGAAACAAAAATACCATTCATTCTCTATTTTCAGTAAGACATGATCTTGCATAGACACCCACATTTCTAAACTTAGTTATCAAATTATAATGTGAAATCAATGCTGAAAAGTATGGTCTCCACATCTGTGGTAGTGTGACAGGCTGCAGCTTTTCTATCTGCTACATTACTGTAAAACATTATTTTACTGAATTAAGTTATAAGTCTTAAATTCAGTGTTTAACTTATTATAAGACTGTGCCTTCTAACAGCTTACCAAATGTTATTATTCCTGTCCTTTTAAAACTTATCCAAGTTTATATTTCTGCAACTATTATGAAGCTCTTAAAAATAACAATGAAAATAAATTCATTATTTATTCTTAAGCAATTTGATGATTATAATTGCTGTGTCTAACATTTGTCAGCTAGGAAACATTTCTCATTTTTGAAATGTCTGATGAAGACTGTGCTATTAATGGTGCAGAGTACAAGGGCCAGAATGAGTCCAGAGTGAGACAAACCTCAGGCAGCTTTCATGTTTATGACAATAATCAAAGAAGGGAAAAATTGTATCTGATTAAACTGAAAGACCAAGTGATTTAAAGAAGTGGCTAAATTCACCGCTGTTTATTACAAAACTTTTCCCCAGTTTACTAACTTAAAACATTAAAGTCTCTGCCTAACTACACTCATAAATGTGGCATTAATCTTAAAAACTTTAAAATGTTTTGGAACATGACCACAGTTGTGAGAAAAGAAAAAATGACTCAGTGCACAGTACATGTGGTGTATGTCTATTTGCCAATCTTTGTAGAAACCATACACAAGACTATCAATAATGGTCATAAACCGTATTAGGAGAAAAACGAATGAACAAAAATCAGCATAAATACCAAGGAGGGAGGAATAATGAAAAGAACAGGGATAAAATCACACTGCCCCCAAACAAATGGAAATTTATGAAGTGCACAATTACAAAATGGCAGCCATGCATCTATCTTTTGGAATATTTTTTTCTACCTTGTGCATCCAATGAGGTTTCAAATCTGCTTTTATAACCATGACAAAAGAACTACAGGCACAATTGTGTTATTTTTCCTCAGTGATGACGACACTTCATTTTGCAGTATAGTGCCATAATCTTATTGTAAATTAAACAACACTGGGTTTCACTAAAACATACAACTAATGACAGCCACCAATCCCCACACACAACCTTAAAAAACCACTGAGCAATGAGGGCAACCTATTATGCTTAATTTCTATAATTTAATGCCTACTAATTAGCAATGAGTGCAACAGCAACAATAAACTTTTTGCAGAGCTGAAAAACCTGGGACACAAACATCTGAGAAATTGTACTTGTATAAAATGCATAGAAGCTGTTCCTCATTTCTATCAAGTATGATTAATCTATGTTTTGCATGTACTATATGATTGTTTGACAAAATCATCCTCCTCAGTAGTCTTTTTCAAGTATTTTACTAGGGCAGACTTTAGATTATCTCTCAGATATTATGACGAAAGCTTTTGTGAGAACAATTTAGTAGGAGAGACTGGGCAACAGTAAGCTCGGATGTGGGAAAAGTCAAAAGGTATCCTGTTTCATGGCTTCACTGGAGATAATTCTTAGCAAACCAATCAACCCACATAATAACAGTATTCTAACACCAACCTAAATGCCCTGAGAGACCAGCTTTCTGTGTGGCCCCATTCTTAGTGCCTTTTACACAACAGATGGGAGAGATGAGGGTAAAGTTACCTCAGATACTAACCCCAGGACTGATTAACCCCATGCTGCAAGTTAACTGTTTTTTACCCTTTTATCTCACTGCACTGATATAGAGATAAGACATTTTTTCCCTTTTCGGAAATTATCCACTTAACCACAACATAAAACAACATCAACTATGAAGGTCAACAGTCAATTAAAAGCATGTATTAAAATTTGAAGTACGTTTAAAGTAAATATTTTTCTTCCTTCCTCTAATGTAGGATACAAAATCCAATTTTAAAACTACAAGACTACATATAATTGCAGAATACAGAGACCCTCTGTAATCGGGCACAACCTTTCAATGAGAGATATCCAGATTTGTTTATATTTACTTTAAATAAAGGCTAACAATTATATACATCTTGACATTTTAATTTCTATTTTAATTTAAAAAAGTTTAAAAAGCTCCAGGGTTGTTTACCATTATTTACAAATAAAACATTTGGCAGATTTGTAATTTGGTGAAGTGACAATACACGTCTTGATCTATTTCCCTAGACAATAAACATGAAATAAAAATAAAAAAGTTAACTATTTTACTGTGGCTTTTGTGCACACGCCAGAATTCAACAAAGCAGTTTTACAGAAGTGGCACAACATCTAAATAGGAAACAATTTGTTCCAAGCAAAAGGAAGGGCCTCGCCTAGGTTAGGTTTATTTATAATAATGCAACAAAAACTAGGAAGACATTTCCTAGAGCTCCCTGTACTTTCATAACTTAGCCCCTTGCTACTTCATAACAGGAAGGGTGCAGTTGACCCATGAAGGTTTTATTTTTTTGGCGCAGGTTAATTCTCCTCATGGGAGTGAATGCCTGATCTTTAGATTCTACATTCACAGGCCACACAGGAAGGGCTTTCACTAACGCCTCATTCAAACTGTACAAGAGTTGAATTCTGCAAAGAAACAGTTTCAATAGCATGAAAACATATAAGATGGACTTATAAGGGGAAGACTAAAGGTCTGTAAAATGATATTTAAGGCCCAGACAGCAATTCCACAGTCTGCAGTTCAAATTAACAGCGGTTAGCAGGGGTCCCATGTAATAAAGGGGGTGGGAATAATTATTTCTAAAGGCTGTTACAGATTAGAGAATATTATAAAGAACTGCGGTTTTAATAATTCAGACAGTAAACCTGACCATTTTCTGGTACACAGATGATTAAAGAGGAAGGGGTGTTTACCCTACCTATTAATATATAAAGAAAAAAGAACACAAGCTAATATAAAATTCTTAGTTACTTGGACATCAAAGAAGACAAAAAATTCACCTTAAACATTCTGTAGAATAACTGTAAACAAAAAGTCTAAAAATAACATTAATTTGTAGGAAAATCTATATATGTGTTGATTTAGCAGACAATATACATTTGGTTTGACAGCATTTCTACCTTCCCTTGACTATGAAAATCCAAGAATACACTGATGATTGCATAATTTTTGTGAACATTGATTTTATATTTATTTATCTGCAATAATAAATCCTTTAATTTCTATCTTCAAGGTGATAATTAAATTAAAAATCTGATTTTCTTTTACATCAGGAGTGGTATAAACATCTTATGACTTTTAGGAAGCAAATAGATGATCTTTTCCTACTAATGACTGAATGTAAAACAGCTTGGCACAGCTCACAAAACAGGAAATGAGAAGTTAAAGATTCAGGATTTTGCAGTTCAACTTAAGTGATTGAGCAAATCCAATGTAAAATGATATAATAATGAACTATTTTACCAAATATTTAAAGAAAAAACTAAATAAGATGGAACATATACTGATTACCACACCCTTCACCAGCTGAGAGATCACATTTCCAAGAAACAGGAAAAAAATCTTTAAAACCAGCTGTGCAAAGTTGCAGGGCTGTTTGCCATTGTTTATAGCCCAGATGTACATAAATTACAGATGCCTATTCTAGAATATTCTAAAACGCAACAAAACTGACAGTAGCATATTCCAGGTCATACTGGGGTTTGGTGATATGTACAGAATGTAAAGTTTTTCCACTGACAAAATGAACAATCTAATACTTAATATTCTTAAACAGTAATGAAAAAGGAAAGAAACTTGTCATCCATTTCCATACAAAACCATATAGTCTTTAATATAAAATGCAGAAAAATGTATTTAATTCAGCAGAACTGTATAGATAAACTGAATCTGTCTTTCATTTAGTTTATAAAGAATAAATTAGAATAAATCAAATAAATAATCACGTATGAGGTATGCTCTTCAACACAGATTCATCTCTGTCTGTTTTTTCCTTTTATTTTGGAAATCTGGTAGAGCTTGTGTTTGTTACTGTTTAGTATTTCTTAATTCTATAGATTGAAAAGATAAAATAAAAATGACCTTATACTCATTTTGAGTAACTATGCAGTAATTTTAAAATCAAATTCTGTGCCAATGTGTCATTTGATATATTTAAGCAGGGCAGACTGTGCCAAAACTCTAATATATTGAAAGAACAATTATCAAGCACCGACTGATAGTAGGACTGGGAATATTAAATCTATTTTTTATTGTATTTTTGGTCAAAACAAAAGTTAAATTAAGGGAATGCACAGTTTTATATTATTTTATTGCTTGCATACCATATAATATGCAATCTATGTTATGTGTCTGCTCATTTTATATTTATGTTAACTTACAGAAACAGCAAAAGTGTTTTTTACAAAACTGCTCACAGCCGAAGGACAGGAAAAGATCAAAAACGAAGCACCTTGAATTTATGACTTTCACCAACAGGCTGCAGACATTTGGACAAAGTTAATTTACATCCCTTGCTTCCTTTCAATCATTTTAGTCTTTGCTGAAAACAGTTTAATTGATATGCTTTTACCATCCACGCAGACACAAAAACAACAGAAACTTTAATAAAAGATATTAAAATAAATTTAAGATATTGAATTAAATTAGATTAATTAGATTAGGCAGTTTTCCCATTCCCACTACTGGTTAAATTGAAGCCATGTACTATTGGGCGGAGCGGTGGCACTGTGGCTAAGGATCTGCACCTGCGGCTGGAAGGTTGCTGGTTCAAATCCGGCAGAAGAATCCTATTCCGTTGGGCCCCTGAGCAAGGCCCTTAACCCCAACTGTTCCAGGTGCGATGTACGATGTACGAACATCGCTGTATGATGGCTGACCCTGCGATCTGACCCCTGGCTGTGTGTCTGTGTCTCATGGAGAGCAAGCTGGGGTATGCGAAAAGATTAATTCCTAATGCAATAAATTGTATATGGCTAATAAAGAGATCTGATCTTATTTACATGCATATGCATATAAATATGATATTTCTAACCAGTTTTGTAAAAATATGTTATAAATAGCATATTGTCTCCTTCCAAGTTGAGTGAAAAAGCATTTATAATAAAGGTCTTACCTACCCAGCTGTGAGGATAAAGACTATTATATGAACTAATGTTAATGACCTGTCTTAGCTTCAGAGTTTGTGTCCATGAGACAAATGCTGACAAGGTTAGATAATGAACCTGTAATGTTCCTCTATTGCCCCCAATATAAAGCATAAAAATAAATGCTGCTTAATTAAAGGACCCTTTCTAGTCCCCATTGGAGATCATTTGTACTTGTAGTAACACTGCAGGACACGAGTCAAATACAAGGCTCAACGTTTCCCTTTCAATACCAACAACTATGAAAAAGAACATTCTTCTTTTTTCTAACTACCTAATTAAACCACTTAAGGTTACAGTAGGACATGCAAATAGTGAAAACAAATGCAAAATACAACAAAGGATTTTTTTAAATTACACTTTTTATATCAACTTCAAATAATGCTACTGTATATTTAATGAATATTAAATTATTTTTTATATTTAAAAATACTTATTTTAGCTACTGATAAGTTATACAATCTAACCAACTCAGTTTAATACTGCTACATTCTTTAAAATAGCTCAGTAATCTAAAAATCAGGTAGAAACCATATGCCTAGCTGTACAACTTATTTTGTTCTTTGCCAGCAATGTTAATTTAAGTATCCTCATCGGCGTAAAAACAAACTAATGGCGTACTGTTATTTGTGAAAATAATTAGAACTATATGAGTGGAGAACCTATACGGAAATAAGATCCTAGGGATTAAACAATGTAGATTTTGAAAAGATAGATCAACTAACTTGGTTTATTGAACAAACAACAACAGTAATAGACACACGCAGAGCATAAGTTCTTCATAAAAGAATAATTCTCAAATTACAAGCAAAAGTCATTCAGGGAAATGCCTGTATTTGGAATGACTTAGTTAATAGAAAACAGAGTACAGAGAAGGTAAGAATGCTCAGATTGAAGTTATACAATTAGTGCCACGAGGACCCTAGTTCTTGCTCTTCCTAATTTATATCAAAGATCTAGATTCTGGTATAGTTGATAAATGAGTTAGGTTTACAGACAACACCTAAACAGGCAAATGAGCAAACACAGTGATAGCAGCAATAAAATTAAAAAAAACATTTAAAAGTCAAGAATGGGAAAACACTTGGTGGATGACATTTGATGTGGACTAGTGCAGTTTTATAAGGAAGAATAAAAAACAAACTATAAACACAAAACTGTAAAGCTGAGATAACTACTTACGAAGAAGACTTTACAACTTCTAGGAAGCATAAAAGGCAAACACAATGTTAGGATACATAGTTTCAATTTTAAAATATAAATAAAGGTATGTCATCCTTTTGTTTAAAATAGCAAAATCCACTAGTAAGGCTTCCTTTAAGATATTGCATAAAATATTATGAAATGATATTGCTGCTTTGGAATCAGTCCACAGAAGAGAAATCATACATTCCAAGGTTTCAAGAAGTGTTCTATACTAACAGGCAAATGACAAGGAGACCTGATATAAGTTATTTAACCCTCAAAGGTACTGACAAAGTCAACAAAGCATACATCTTTAGTATGAACAGTGAAACTCCAACCAGAGGACACAAGTGGAAACTTCATGGACACGCATATGAAAGTGATACTAAAGGGTTGGACGGAACAAGCTAGAAGCCTTTTTGTTGAAGCCAATACCATTATCTTCTCTCAAGAAATTGGTCAATGAGACCCTTGTAGTAAGTAACTACTAACTATCCAAAAGTCTAGATGAATTAAATGGTCTTCTCTCTTTTTAACTGTTCTTATGTTTTTATGTGCTTATACTAGTCTTAACACAAATATTATTTCTACTATCTTTCTATAAAGGAAAAAAAATAGCCAGTATACTGGCTCACACACCTAGTATTATTCAATTAAATAATGACTCGTATAATAAAATAATTTTAGTGTGCGTACTTTGATGCAATCTGATACCATGCTTAAAACGATCTGTTCAGAAATATATTTCAAAATAACTTGGAAACCAAGGGAAAGAACAGTCATCATTCATCACGGTTAATAAATGTTGTGTGTCTAGAAAGACACCTTTGTGGGGATGAGGGAAAAATAAATTACTCTAATCCTCCAACAAACCACTTATTGCTATAACTTGTAAGAGGAATGCTATAATAAAAGAAAAAACATGAATCCACACAGATCTGCACAGTCATTGGGAAAAAGTGCAAATGAAAAAAAAAAGAAAAAAGCCTAACACATTTCAGAAAGGTCATGATTACAGAATGACTTTAAATTTAATATGCCTGAAGGTATACCTCCAAACTAAAACCGAAAAAAAAAACATTGAAACTAACATTTTGTAACATTTTCTTTTTTGACCTCTTTCAGGTTTTTAATTCTTTACACATCGTTAAAGTTAAATTTAAAAAATGCTTTGGATTGAACAGTATTTTTTTAAAAAGCAGACAACTTATTTCTAAAAAAAACGGATAATCAAAGCATTAGTATTTATATAAATAAGATTAAGGACACAAATATTGTGTATTTTTATGTCTAAAAACATTACAATGATGTGTTAATAAGAGGGACAACCAAAATGAAACCCCAGCTGGATGAAACAAAAAAATGCTGTCCACTATCCATCAGATTCTCCATCAAAAGAATGTATTCAAAGAGTAAGTCAGTTTACACTGAAACATTACCCATAACAATGCTGTATCAACAATGAAAGAGTGGTTTGCATTCGTTGAACACATGGATCAAAAAGAAAACAGAAAATCACTTGATGTTTGGACCATGTGTGTAATCTATGTAATAAGAAACTTCCAAAATACAAAGAAATGTGATACACAGATCAAAATCAAAGCCTATTAACCTGGCATTAATCTAAAGGTGTAAGCATCCTATGGAAAAAAAACATAGCTGAAGTCAGAATATTATGTTAATTGATTTTAGCTTCAAATTCAAATTTCCTTTTCTAATCATTGTCATTAGGGAAAACGGTACCGGTGCCCTTAGTTGCTTTACACATTCATTAAATACAGTTACATTTCTGCTGCATTACAGTTTGTGCAAATGAATATATCTCTGAAAGCCTGAATCTTTTTTCCCACACAATTTTTACAATCATAGACACTTTAGTGGATGTTAAAATCTGTCCAGATAATTCATCAACACATCAGGTCAAATACAAATTTCAGAAAATGCACCCAACATTGTATCTAAATAGTGACAAATATTTGAGCATCAAATGAAGAAGTCAAATAAATGTGATCTTTAATGCACTACACTTGATTTTATTGAGTTTAATACTAATATCACATTTCCAATGACAAGCCAATATATTCATGCCAATAACACTGTACCAGCACAAAAGTATCCCATTTCAATGCTGGCAGTGTCACTGTCAGCTACATGCCAGATCTTGTGACAGGGAGCCAAGTGCTTTGTCTTACACTGTGCCTGTCAAATAAGACTGACTCAGACACACCAAAAACTAGATATACAGAGATGCAAGCACAGAAGAGGTAGAATGGTTACAAATGAGAGGAGGACAATTAGCTGAATTTGTAGTTGCTAATTTATCTGAGGAACTCAAAGGCTGGTTCCTGAAGGAAGCCAGGGTATCAGCTTCAAAAACACGGCTGACTAGCTTCTTCCATAATCCCATAGGCCTATATACATTTCTTTGTAATACTGGATTTGGGATACTGGAAAACTAACAAGAGATCCAGGAAGATTGGCATAACAGGAGAGAGAAAAGGACACCTGTGGTTTTTCCTTCAAAAAGCTTTAGGTCAGGTATCTTCCCACTAGCTTGCTCTAAACATGTTATCATATGAAGTGTCTGATGTACTGACTTAGTGGTTGCATAGAAACCATCTGTTATTGGTACACAAGCAGAAGAAAGTCTGTAACTGCATATGTATTAAACTCTTTGCATTGAACTGCTTTAATCCTTTCAAATTCACCATCCAGAAAACATCTGGTGATTCTGCCAATACAAATGTTTGTTTTAAGGTGCATACCATACCATTTTTACTAAATGTGGCATCACAGTGGTGCAGTATTTAGCATTTCTGCCTCACAGAGCTGGGGTCCTAGATTCAATTTCAGACTTGGGGTCCTATCTGCATGGAATCTGTATGTTCTCCCTGTGTCCATGTGCGTTTCCTGCAGGGGCTCTGGTTTCATCCCACAGTCCAAAAACATAATGGCAGGTTATGGGACTTCAGAGAAAATTTCCTCTCTATGTGTGTGTGCGTTTGCATTTGTCTATCCTTTGCCAGACTGGTGTTACTTGCAGGGTGTACCCTGCCTTGTGACCGTTGCTTGCCAGGATAGGCTTTGGCACCCCCGCCTACTGATTTGAACATCTGAAGATAGATTTGAAGATTCTGTTTAAAATACTTCATTTTTAATCTAAACATTTTATGGCCTTTAAAACTATAAAATAAACATGTTGTCAGCTGTTTACTAGGACAAGATAGAGGTTACATGTATACATTAGAAATGCCTTATAACACTGTCTTATAAAAGCCTGTATAGTAGCCATGTCCCCAGGTACTATAAACTAACTTCCTTAATCACAGCTGGTTAAACAAACAGGTTATTATACAAGTCTATAATGGATAAAGGTTATCTAAATATGTAATTGGTGTGACTGACAATAAGAATTATTCCCAAGTGCTTTATTTTCAGCTGTATTTGTTTCATTTTACCTTGTACATCCTGAAGTAAACAAGTGTAAAAGAGCTGCTCCCTTGACAGTACAATAAAATCTTTCTGACATGAACCCTGAAGAAGAAATAAATGTGCAGACAAGCTGAGGTAAATGCTGTCCTTGGGTAACATGAGTTTAATGTTTTCCACAAAGCAGTCTTTTTAGAAGATATTTTTAACATACTAGCAAAAATAGAAGACAATTATGCAGACCCACATAACAGGATCCGTAGCACTTAGAAAACCGGAACTGTGAAACACAGACAACATAAAATAATACTCTAAATAGTAATTAGACAGTGAAACTTATTTAATAGATTGCTACACTGCATTATACTACTAATTAATAGGTAGACACCCTTGCAAATTCTGTAATAAGATGAGATAATACCAATGTTTCATTTTTCCTTGTTTTTAAAAGGCTAGAATTTCTGCACTGATTACATGTTATCAGTTTCTTATCCAACTGAAGATAAATTGGGCAACATTAATTTCTTTGTGTAAACCTTTGTGTAGAACTGCATATATTTTTTAGCTTTACTTTTGCTAACAGATGGTTTGTTAATTGATGATTTTGAAAGCTGTGCCAATAAAAACAACAGTAATGGCATTCTAAAAAAATGCACTCTGTAGTGAACAAGTATTTGAATTCCCGCCTTTCTGGGGAAGAAAAGCCTGCCAAGATTGCACCAAATTTTACTCCTATCTTCTTAGTCTTGAAATAGAAATGCTTAGCTGTCCAGGGAAACCAGGGTAGGTATTTAATTTGAAGGTAGGTGTGCTTGAGTTCTGACATCATGCATACCCTTTATAAATTGTCTTGTCTAAAGAAGATATATCAAGCTGCTTGTGGGAAATCTTTCACAATTCCTTGTGTAATTGTAAGCCTATGATGATGATAATGTATTTTAGAGTTATCTGACTGTTTAGTTCTGCCAGGATATTAGAGACACAGACAGGAGAAAGAAAGAAATGATTAGTATCCTGCTCATCTCAACACCATCTCAAACAAATTAGAGAATATTTAAGAAAAACAGAATAATACTCAGTATGAAACACATGTTGAGTTTGATCAACACACTATTTAACTCTGCAGCCTTTTTCCTTTAGGATTTACAATTTTCACTGAAGCATAATGGATATGCTAGATGTCACCCATTTGGAAAATATAGCACTAACTACCCTCACCTTTGACGAGGTGAAACAAACAACAACTCAAGAAAGATTCCATCAGTAACATTTCATTATCTCTGCAGCAGTAATCAAATACTGAAGGCAATGGTTATGTGATGGTGCTGCCTGGCACTGATTTTAACAAGCCATGCT
Organism: Lepisosteus oculatus; assembly: GCF_040954835.1. Lineage (NCBI taxonomy): Eukaryota > Metazoa > Chordata > Actinopteri > Semionotiformes > Lepisosteidae > Lepisosteus > Lepisosteus oculatus. Next base: position 30,205,365 of record NC_090702.1, read on the forward strand.
AATTAACTTGTGCTTTAAAATAAAACTCACTCTGCTGCTCCTTTGTCTCTACTCCCACATACTTCCGCAGTTATTCACATGCACTGAATTCTGTATATTTCCAAAAACCTAGCTACAGATATTCAAAATCAAGTATATAAAATGATGTACACCTAGTAAGAAGGGAAAAAAATAGTTTTGAAATATATAATTTTGCATGAAAAGGTGTTTTTAAATTTAGAAAGCAGTCCTGAACATCTTAACGCCTTTTGAGTAATTAATCAGTCTTTTGCAACATTTTAGTGTAAGTCTGCATGGATCTTGGTATATTTGGCTGAGCACGGTTATGTGTAAAATGAGTTGCAAAGATTCTTTGCCCATTTACACAGATGATGAGTTGACATCATGCCTGGCACCTGCACGAACAGCATTTTATCACAGTAGACAGACAAATGATCTCATCCTTTCCCAAAAAATGTTTTGGGGCTCAGTACAGGGGGAGAGACAGAAAGGATCAGTGAGGTTCTCTGTCCCGACATCTCTGTGGCTTGAGAACCTTGCTCTTAAGTGCTCATCATCATATATTGAAATCCTACACAAAAAAACAGAAGTGCATTTTTTTATTTTTTATGTGTGTTATTTTAATGTCTCAGTACTTCACTGGCTTGCTAGTTGTAACAGCTGGAGAAGATGGTGATTTAAAATGCTGAGAAGACTGCTCACTTCTGTTCCTTTCCGCCTTTCACCAGCAAAAACATATCTACAGAATTTTTAAGGCCAGCTCAATATTTGACCAACAAAAAGTTTAAGCTAATAAAATGTGGAGTATGTTTTCTCAGTACCCTCTAGTACCCTAAAACCTAAAGTGCAAATTATAATAAAGACCCCAATCCTTTCCACACTAGCTGTGCACATGCCTGACCATGGTAAACTGATTTCTGAGGCAACCAGAACCAGAGAACGTGACTGTGATGGATAGTTCTTATTCAAGGGATATAGATTTGAATTCCTGCCAAAGTAAATTAGACTGTTTGGCTGCTCTTGCAGTATTGGTGTATGGAACATAGTGTGCATTTTCTTGTGGCACTCAGTAAAACATGCATATTCAAAACCTGAGAAACTACCATTTTCAGGAGTGGTCTGGATGGGTCAGCACAGGAGCAATGTAGACACGATGGCTAGACAAGATTGAGAAGAAAGAACAACAGCTGAAAGATACTTGGTATGCACTGGAGACTGTATGCCACATTATAATAGTCGGTAATGCCTGTGGTTGAAAGAATTCAGGATTTCATAAAATCATCAGCTATTACAGCTACATTATTAGCTGCAGTCTTCAGTGACTGCTTTTTGTAAATGTATTTAGGTCAACTGAGCATCAGATATTAAAATTATAACAGTCTTTACATAATTCTAATTTCACTAATAATGTTCAAAGAACTCAAACTCCAGAGAAGTTGACATTTGATTTAAAAATTACTTATTTTGATAAAATAATAAAACCCCAGTGAATGACAGATTGGCTGTTGCTTGGCAACTGTCCTGAGTCATGCACAGCTCTTCAGCTATACTGGGGGTAAATGCAGAATAATCTTTGGACTATCCCAAGAGCAGTGGAAGAGGCTACCCAAGCAAATGGCACTGACTTTGACCATCTAGACAGGTAAAACAATGGGGTGGGGGTGCCATAATGGTATCTTCAAAATAGGTGAGCCCAGGAAAATAGACACACAACAGCAGCCAGAAAGTACAAACCACTGCTCCTGTTTTTCATTGTAAGGGAAACAAAAAGCAAACACAACCTAGCTCATCTTTGAGCTGATAACTGATGAGCATAACCCAGCAGCTAAGATGCTTACCAGGTTCAAAACAGCCTCTCAAATCACAGTCTCTGAGACCTTCACAAAACATTATCCAAAATGGGTTTCTCTCAGAAAGTCTGAAATTTCCAAAAATGCAAAAACCTCATGGTTCTGTAGTCTCACAGTCACTTGGTCGGTTGCTTCCTTCTCCCTCTGGTAGATAAGCATAACAGAGAAATTGCGCTCTGTCTTCAAACAGCAGATCAAACCGGCCTTTTGAAACCTCAGCTTCCTGCTTTTCAAACTGTCACCACACCAATTGTTTTACAGAAACTTACCAGGTGACTGAGGTCAGCGGCTCATTCCCCACAGCTTTCTGGGGAATGTGGTTCAGACAAAGGATGCCACCTTGTCTGAACTTGTTGTATTATCACCATAGTTAACAGTATTCAGTTAAAGGAATACATATTTCAAATGAATAATACTTGCACGTACAGAAAAGTAAAAATTTTTGCTTTTCTTTGCTCTTAAAAGTAATGCAATTTTAAAAACTCAGATCGCATAATCCACTTACACTTCCTCCTTTGATCCAAACTGTCAAAAAGTCAGATTTTTTTTACTGGAAAAAGAACTATAGGATTCCAGAAGACAAGTGAATCTAGCACCCACAGTTTACTCTTTGGAGAGCATCCAATGTAAACACCAAAACCTCTTTCTTTACTCATTTTGAAAACATGGATTTTCACAGCTCTGCCACAATATTTATGCAGACATGAAGTTACGCACTTAAATACCAGCAAGAAGCCAGAGTCCAGTGTGTTCCTCCTTGTCTTAAAGAACTGCAGTCAATCTCACTGGTTGCTTAGATGTATATATATACACACATAATTTATTTAACAATATTCATCAGTCTTTAAATTAAAATTAAAAACAGTAAATGTAGTCTTAGATTACTTAATACACAAACCCTTCCAAGATTAAAATAAAAACTCACTAGGTCATCCATGATGACCAGCTCTTTATAAATAATGGATTGTTTATTTTCTCCTATTTGCCACCATTATTGTGGTGCTATGTTTAAACAGTTTTATTCTTTTGTTTTTTAAGAGACGGGAAACCTACTATTACATTTAAGGAAATGAAAAATTAAACAAAGGTGTTCAAATAAAGGAAATTCTAATTATTTAAAGATACTTAAAAGTACTGTTATGTTTATGTTATCAGCATAAACTCGTATCTCAGCCTGGCCCCCTAACTTTAATTCATAAGATATCAGAACAACCGTTTTGTTTGTCAATATTAAGAATGGTGCACTCCTAGTTAATTTCTGGAGGCTCAGTATGCCTCCAGTAAACACTATGTCTATCACTATGTTTTTCACGGGTGGCCGAGTACTGCCGTTTAGGGATAGTTAGGTCTAAATTAATTACTTTGGAAAAGGGAGAAATTGTAATTACATCAGTTAATATTTGCCATCAGAGACCTCAGGTGAACTTCTCATCCATTCCTTCCCCTTGATTCCAAATTGGAAAGGTGTGTCACACATAGGTGCTGAAATTATAGTTTATACCACAGTGCTTCAGGCAGCTGAAACTCAAGGAGGCTGAAAGAAAAACCAACTTATGTGCAGGAGAAAATGGTAGGGTAGCCATTTTTACTACATGACACACACTCCGTTTACACTTTCTGATCACAAAGAAACGTAATTCCACTGCATTCCACCTTGGAACACACAAACAAACCAGCAAAAACTTAAACCAAAAAACAATTACTGGAGCCTCCCAAGTAGCTCAACTGGTAAAAGTGATCACCTGAGTGCAGGTTGAGCACCATAATCATGGGATCAAACCTGGGTAGCCGATGGTGACCAGGATTCCTCAAAGTGGTTGCACATAGTGTGTCTCCAAGGGTAGGGTTGAGGGTAGGCCAGGGATCTCTGGACCAGCAGTGATACAGTAAACTCTGGACCCTTCCAGTCAATTTCAGACATTTGGTACTCTAAGGCAGGGATGTTGGAATATGTTGCGTGATATGGTAAAAGACAAATTGCCCAAAATGGGCAGGGCGGAGGAGTTTGCTTATACCTTTTCATTCACCCCTGTATGCAGTTGTGGGGTTGGAAGCCAAAATGTGAAAAACACACAACTGGCTATTTCAAAAATAAAAATAAATGGTGATTCTAAAACAAACATATTGCTTTGAAATTGTAAAGAAAACTTGCGCATTTGATATGTCAGTAATGTCTGTATTGATGGGTTATGTAAATAAAGATGCTCTTCTTAGTGCTATTTTTTTAAGTACCTAAAGTAACATTATGAAAAACATCTTTACTTGCATAACACATCTTTTCCAACTTTAATTACTTAATTGATGATAGGAAAAACTACCCACTAACACTATTGTCGTAATATAGCACTTACTTGGCTATAAAACAACTATGGTGAGGAAGTAGTCCATGCCATGAGCACATCAGAAGTTAAAAGCTAATTCTACTCAAATTAAACTATGAAGAGAACCACAGTGCCCAATAAGCAACACAGACAGTTCTTTGTCAATGCAAAATGCAAATGAAATTAAATTTATAGCTACTTAATGGTGTTTGCAATTGTGTGTTCCACAATAAACCAATACATACCAGTCTGAATAAACAGGTTTTCTGGTTTGTAATCAGACAGCAATATAATTCCACAAAAATGAATTATGAATAATTAATTTAATTAATAAATAATTAAAATATATGTATATCACATTGAAGAGTGCTAATATTTTAGAACCCTATCAAGAATATTTAGGTTTTTTATTAAAAGGGGGAAAAAGCTAGAAGTAATATAATGTTAAACTCCAGTATAATTATGTATTTGAGTTTATTATCTAAACATAAATAACTTCTGCATTGCAAGCAGAATATCTGACAAGGCCCCTGCCTTGGGCTTATAAATACATTAAAATATACCAATAAGAAAAAAGAAATCCCCAACCTGTTCAATTTCTCTGGCTTTTTCTGCAATAGCTATAGCCCGTCGCTCCTGAAAGTCATCATTCAGAAATGTGGTTGTATCGTCTCTGCTCGGCTGATGTTCCTCTTGTTCCCCTTCAAAAACTTGTAAATCATCCTAAGAAAAAAGGAAAAATAGTAATTTCCTCAACTTTGTAAAACCAAATTTATTTCTGAGAAGAAATAAAAACTTCAAGACTTCTTGAAGACTAAGGATGGAGGGAGAGGAGTATGTGCCACTTTTTATCTTCACAATATCCTTTTTCAAATAAAACACCCAGCTAATGATCAGGTCTGTTTTGCTTTTCATAATGATTTCTGATTGAACAACTGAATATTTTTCACATATAACAAATAGAAGAGTGACCACTCTGTAATTCAGTTTCCTGCTTTGTATGTTAAAGTAATAAGCTGATGTAACTGCACATGAATTTGCATTTGTTTAATGTGATAAATGGGATTTATAATATGATAACATCAATTCTAAATCACTATTAAGGTTTAAAGAACCATATTTTAGATTTTAACTTAATCTTGATCATTGTAATTTGACCTTAGTTTATACTGTCTCTAAAATTGGGCTAATTTCAAATGTATTGTTGGTGTCATTGCGGTTCAAATACATTATAAAGCTTTAAATATGTCCACACTACTAAAGCTGTAATTTTAGCAGATAAGGTAAGTTTAGTATGATGCAGATAGGACAGTAGTAGTATTTAGTATATCGTATTTAGATGTTGAATGCAAATTTAAAGCTGAAAAGCAAGCTAATGGAAGTTTAAGAAAATGTGAGAGTACTCTAATTTCACCAACTGAATTGTAAACATACATTGATCTCTCTGTCCATTTGTACACATTTACATCAGAAACCCCTCAGAAAAGTAATTTTTAACACAAATGGTCTTAAAAAGTAATGTTAAAAATATTTATGTAATGAGACCCACAACTTAGTGTTTAATGCTTTCTATGATTAGGACTTTAACAGGGCTCCACTGGGCTTTAGCTCATCTGACAGTTGCTGCTCTGACATTTCTGATGAATGTATTAGAAAAAATATTAACCAAACATGATAAAGTACATAACAGAGGACATACATACATTTGAACATTTGACGTTCAAATAATAATGCTGTGTATCTGAACAACATGAATGGTACTTCTTTAACCTTATGTATATATAAATGGATGTCTGCAAAGTTCATGAAAGGTCTTTCAATGAGAGACTATTAGAAGCACAGTTACAGTTTATAGAAAAAAAATCAACTGTACCATTATCATTATTAAATCAATTAAAATATCCCCTAATATACATTAAGATTCAAACGTGTGCATTTTCTTAATGGTTAAAAAAAACAAGTAGAGTTTCCTTTATTGTCTGTGTGTATTGTTAGATTTTACCACTATTGGGCATTAGGTGGACTGCTAAGCAGATTGTGCTGTGTTATATATATATAGTGAACAAAAAATAATTATGCTCTTCCATCCATCAGCAGCAGTTTTTCTGCTGCAACAACCCAGAGTCTTTCTCTGAATGAAAAGACTATTATCACCCTGGTGAACACCAGTCCATTGCAGGGCCATGGAAAAAGAAACAGACAATAGCCATCTTAAAACAGCCATTCACATCTATCCACCATAACCACTCCACACAGAAGGCACCTTCAGACCTTCACAGTTGTTCTTAATTTGAAATAAGTAATCTTGCTTATACTTATGTTTAGCATAAGTTAAACATTTTGAATGAGAATCTCAGATTTCTATAAGGGTTATCTATGATTCAGATAGGAATGTCATATCAACGTACATATCAAAATTTTAATGTTTTTAGATATTGAAGTCCTTCTAGATAAGAATATCTGCTAAGCAACTGCTGTTCATCATCTCATCAAAATCACATTTGATCACCATCTTTCTGGTGTGTACACAATTCCTGAAGACCACATAAATAAAACACTACTGACATCACAGCAGCAACTTAAAATGTCTCATTCATTCACATTTTTATATTTTGTGCCTCACCATAACATTAAGCTTGGTGGAAATTGAGACAAGAATTCAGAACTTCAAAGATTTCCATTAACTTCATGTAACAAAGCAGTCACGTCTAAAGTAACAAAACTAGGTAAGGTTGCCAAGGGGAAGCATCATGACACTGCATCATCTGAATTTGCAAGAAGTCATTAGGGGACTGACATCACCTGTTCCTCTATACAAGAGATCAGGAAGTAAACAGGTTATCTGCATTAATTTGGGTTAGACCTTCACTGTCATTCAGTCTCATGAGGAGACTTCTGGTTATCAGTCTCTGATGATACTTCAGGTTACTGAAAAGGTAATTGAGAGCAGGGAAAGGCTCTCGAAAAGTTGCAGCCTCAGTCAGCGGTTCTGGCCAAATGGGATCGACCAAGTCGAGGAAAATTCCAGTTACTATTAATAAAGAATGAAAAGGTGAGAGGCATGCAAGTAACATACCAATTACAGGTTAAAAAGGTTAGTCTGGCTTCATCAAAATTCTGCTTATAAAATGGGAATTAATTTGTACAGATCCTCTACGCTCAGTTACTAAAAGGGGATATGTCAGACTTTCATAATAAAGGTAGATTCTACTGTCAACTTAAGTAGTGCTTTTCATTGCTTGCAATGATCCCAGCCTCAGCAGGGTAGGGACATTTTCATACATAAAAGCAGGCACTGTAACACCCAATTTAGAAAAGGAATTAGCTGTAACTATAAATACAAATGAAAAGTATTGTTTTAATTCAATCTGAATTATAAATACTTATTTCATCCCCAAGTGTGCAACATAAATGTAAGGGTTAAGCATGTTATACTGTACATTAAATCCTCTTAGAAAAACTATCTTTAATTGCTTTAAAACACAATTAAATTAACAAACAACAAGCATTTAAAACGAAATTCTTCCAAGCCGGTCAACAATTGTCAAATTTTTGTTGTAAGAGTAATTAAGGGATAAACCATAGCAAGTGTTGAATCAGCAATATCATTCATACCCAACACCATTAAACTTCAAATTGTTTATTATTTGTAGATTCAACACTTTTCACTATTTTTCCCACTATCGTAGATAAACTGAGAAAACATTCCTGTGATGTCACCTTCTTTTCTTTAAGTTCATGTTATCAATGGACCAATACTTTCATTTTCAATCTATAGCACTTCAACAAAAGACTTATTTTCTTTAATGAATATTAGTTAAATAACTAAACTTGTCTAAAATGTTTTCATAATTAATAGTTGTCACATGTAAGTGTAGTCTGTCTCTTCTTGTCAAACATTTTAATTTAATTTAATGTTTATATAGTGGTTCTGATTTAAATAACCTTGTCCTCAAACATTGGGCTTTTGTGGATTTGTTAAAGAGAGTAATGGTAGAGATCACATTTTTGCCCTAGAACATGAAAGTGGAATGACAAAGTTAAAAATGCAGCACAAAAATTATTGTGTGAAAGATTTACACTTTGTTGAATTATTCATATGTAAAACATTAAAAGCCTTTTAGTTAATAAGCAATTTTCAGCTTGGACACTGGTTAAACATCAATGATTTGTACATTTATTTTAAACAAGGCTAAACTAAAAAAAAAATGTAAAGACTGATGTTTAATCTGAAGGATATATAGTCCTATAAAGAACTAAAACAAAATATTATTGCTGTGAAAGAGGGCACTGATTAAATGATTTTTGGAAAAAAAACATTAGAAGGGGTGACATGTATTCTGTACTTTGCAGCTGAATGGGTAGATATTTATATAAAATACAGAAAATGGATGGATGGATTTGTTTAAATAATTATTTTGTCATGCATTTTTTAATTTACCTTTATACCTATTACTTCGTAATGTAATGGTAAAAATCAGTTGATTTTAATTATTGTACAATTTAACCATCATTAATTAAACTTATTGGAGAAATAATTATGTATTGTTCTGGTTTATACAGTTATCACATTGTGGATTATGCACCCAATGTTGTGCATTATATTATCAGCACATCTGCCCTGCCCTCCTTTTGTTCTGAAATTCCAACAATCTCTTTAGCTAGCAGTGAGTTAGGCAATGTAATCAGACCAAAATGTAACGTCACAAGAATATTTCAATAAGAGTGAGTAATTAATGGTGGTACATTCTGCAAAAGGGGCAAAGTATTAAACCAAATTTTGTGAGCTCATCTCCCAGGGAATGTGTCCGAATGTTTGAAACACCTCTGAGGTTAGCAATACAGGGGAAACTGTTTGCATGCAAAATGTTAGTTGTGGAAACACAAATCTTACAAATTCTGGCTGAGCCTCTGACACATCATTAGATTGTTCCAGTGTTTCATCGGCCTTTTCACTCAAAGCTTCTGCAGGCTGAGGCTCAGGAGGTTTGCTGCTTTTATCCGAGCTTATCTAAACAAATGAACAAATACACGAAGGCATGTTTCCATTAAAATTCTGTTATCCAAAAGAAGGACATGCTCCAAAGCAAGAAAGCATAACCCTGTTAAAGTAATGGAGATAGATCAATTACCAGACTAATAATTTTCAATGGACATAAGATTGGAGGAAGGCTTTAGACATGCTGGCAGACAGGACTATGAAAAGTGGTTTTCCACTTTTTCCAAGGATAAAACATGATTAATCCAATGACAATACACAGACATTTGGAAGCCAAAGACAAACCATTAGACAGCTCAAAACCCAAAGTTTTAAATAAGAAAAATCTCCCCAAACACATTTCATTTTCTTTCTGCTCTTTGTATCAAAACTCAAATTTTGGAACTTCATTATTTTTATTTGCCAGTGGGTGTAGGGGGACTTTTTTCATTAAGTATCTGTAATGAAACCAAAGTGCATTATACAGTTATAAATCCTTCATAACTCTTTTCCTGCTTCCCAGCAACAGCACACTTGCAGTAACTGCAGTTATCCACACAATATAAGGTTCATTACATCTAGAATGAACAGGCTAAACCTTCCTATGTGAGAGTGTAGGATAACTGAACAGACACTGACGACAAGCCTTTTTATGTTAATGTTAATGTTGATTATTCAAAACAATCAATCATCATCTATACTGTTAAAAACCTGCCTGTCCCACTATTGTTCCTAATGTGTGGCTTGAACTAATGTCATTAAACTTCCTATCACTCACGAACAAACAATGAATATTTGAAAAAAAAGCACCGATCAAAAGCAGGGGTGCAGAAAACAGATTTAAGACTGCAATACAGAAACAAACTCAGGAATCTGAGTTTTAAACTGAAGTTAATTTTTTTTTTTTACAAGATACATCCTGATGTTCCCTGGGTGACAAGTTCAAGTGGCATTAAGCTGCAGAACCCCATGGACCTTCTCTTCTTAACCAGGGCTATCTTGAAGCTTTCTCTGCTGCCTCAGTGATATTACAAACAGCTCTCCTCCTTCTCTCTCCAGTGATGCCCAATATGCTGAAGGCTTTGTAGACTGACCAGCAAAACCCCTACAGCCAACCTCAATAGGCATACACTTACTTTCCAGCCCTGTGTCCAGCAGTCATTTACCAGCCCCTCATACTTGGCCATTTTCCTCTCGTAGGCCTCCTCCAGCTGATCCTCCCATGGCACTTTCAATTCCAAAAGGATGATATTTTTGGTTGACTTGGAGACCAGGACAATATCTGGCCTCAAAGTGGTCTTGACAATGTGCTGTGTTCCCCAGTTGTTTTTCCAGGCCAACCATGAGTTGCCAGTTCCATGCAGTCTCCTGTATCCCTACTCTTGACTGAACTCCTGAGCCTAAGTGCTCTCCAACTCTGACAAAAGCTTTCTTCTGAGACATGGGCCGTACCTTTTTCCTGCTGCTAATTTCTATGCTGATCCCTTCTGCAATTATCTTCAGCACCTGACTGCGATGCCAATGGTACCTGCCCTCTTCCAAGAGCCTTCTTACACCCGATCAGGATATGCTCCAGAGATCCTGGTGACTCCACTTTCTCCCAGCTGTGCAAATCTGCAGGGCTAGGAAGGACATCATACATGGACTGGACCAGGAACTTAATCTGCTTAGGATCTGCCTGACAGAGATCAGCCTGCGTGACGCTCTTCTCCCACCTTGTCCAGGCTCCTTGCTGTCTCATCCCCACTGCCCTACTAAACCTCTCCTCCTCCATAGCTGCCCTCACCTCCTGAACTAACCCATGCCACTCCTTCCTTCTAGCAGTGTCATACCGCAGGGGTGAGAAGGTGTCAAGTCCAGCTCTTCCATGGGAAACTACTCCCACTAAGGCTCTGTGACGCAGACAAGACTCTAACCGATGAATGGCCTTCTTTGCTCTCCACTTCCTACCAGTCTTAACCTCTATCCCCTCCTGGGCCACCTTCGGGTCTCTTAATTCTTTATACAACACCTCTTCTCTTGCTCTGGCCACTTTAAACTCTTCTTTCAGGGACTGCAAGGGCAGCCTAAGCTTAGTAACGTTTCCATAGAGCTGAGGCTGCCCTTGAAGTGCATGGAAGAAGAGTTTAAAGAGTGCTGAGGCTCCTGGGAAAGCCCAGCCACCTTCGAAGGAAGCCACTGACCTTTCTCTCCAAATTCACTACCATGGAAATAGGGACTTCATATACCTGTAGTGGCCAGAGTATCCTTGGGAGAATGCCATGTTGATAAATCCACCCTTTAAATTTGCCAGGTAAATCTGACCAATACACCATTTTCAACCATCCCTCAATCTCCTGACACATGGCCTGGACTGAAGTGTAGTCCTTGAGGCTGCTATCAAAACACCTTGTCAAGGCTCTTTAGAGGCTTCTCAGAGACACTCGGAATGCGCGTCCCTGCCAAGTTGAAATGGAAACTATCCACAACCTTACCCCTATTCATCAGTAGTGACCTTGATTTTTCTGGCTTAAAGCTCATCCTTGCCCATCCGATCAACCTCTCCAGCCCCTGCAGGATCCACCTGCTTCCTGGCACTGACTCCGTTGTAACTGTCAGGTTGTCCATTAAGGCACAAATTGGTGGCTGCCTTAGCTTTAGGGCCCCGGCATTCAGGTTCAGCAGACTTGAAAACCACATTCATTGCCAGGGCAAAGAGGGTCACAGAGATGGTGCAGCCTGTGATTATCCCAACTTCCAATCTGTGCCACTCTGATGTTATTGACCCCGAGGAAACACTCATGTTAAATTGATCGTAATAATCAAGGATGAGATTCACCTCTCTACCTGGAAAGTAGTATTTGCGCAATTGCCTGGACCAACTTGTGGGGAGAGGATCCATAGGCATTGGTCAGGTCAAACCAGAGCACTACCAGGTTACCCCTACTTTCCCATGATTCTCTTCTCTAATAAGCTGGGTCACCACTCCTGTGTGCTCCATACCTTATATGCTACTCCATGCGGGCCAGGGGCTGAACTTGCCCTTGCTTTTCTTACGACCTCCCGGACCTCCTTCAAGAGTGGCTCCCTGGTGTCAAATTCAGTACTTGGTGCTGCCGGATCCACCAAAATACTGCACTGTCCCAATTCCTGCTCCCTTCGGGGATCACTGAAGGAACTCTGAAATTACTGATCGACTTTCTCCTTAGAACACTCCAGGCTCCCGCTTCGCTTCTGCACCAGGAGCTGTCTCATGAAGCCAAAAGGATTGGCTATGAAGGCAGTTTGTTTTCTAGCTCTCTCCTTCCGGCATCTTCTGCGCCACTCAGCTCTACATAGGGTTATCAACTTCTTCCTCAAAATGTCCCTTAACTCTGACCAAAGGTGGTCATTCCTTCTCACTTTATACTGCTTCTTTAGAAATGTACAAAATCTTCGCAGCTCTCTGATTCATGGAGTAAGATGCCCTAGCTGGCCTCTGCTCCTCTGTACCAAACCTCTCTGCAGCTAAGTTGACTATGATTGTTGTCATAGTCTGCAGCGTTCTTTCAACATAACTCCTTCCGCCATCACTTCCAGCACTTTATCCACATCCTCATCAAACTGCTGCCAGACTTTGGATTTGCAAACTTACGGCCATTTGACTCGAACTTTCACAGATAATCTGCTTGGCTGGACTTGTTTCAACACATGGAGGCTCCAGGCACTGTGGGGTGATTCCGGGCCTGGCTCCTGCTGCGTTGTGTCACTACTTGCCCCTCCAAACATTTCATCCTAGACTGATGAATCTTTAGGCCTCGATGGTTCTTGCAGATCTTTCCGCACACACATACCGTACTCATTATCACTTTCCTTTGCTTAATTTATTAACCTTTGGTCCTTCAAATTGGGGTGCTCATTCCCCCCCTCTCGGGCTCCCCTGGGGGTATGTTTCCTTTAAATAGTTTATTCTCTCTTATTTTATACTTTGGTATGATTTGTAAGCAGCAAAATAACTTTTTGTAAATTAAGTAAAAAAATAATCTTTTGCTTTAATAAGTAAAAAAAGTAAGAATAAAAGCACAAATCTGACTGGCAAACTAAACAAATATATATATACACATTTTATTGTTATTTAAAATATCTTGAATGCATTGATAGGCACAGCTTAATTTTCGTAAGATTAATCACATTGGCATACTCCTCTTGGTGACATGGTGCCACGTCATTTTCCCCATATAACTTGCACAAACAAAATAAACGGTCACAGATCTGTAATGCACAGACAAAATAATCTGGCTGTTTAAAAACATATTCCATCTGTCTTCATTTTGTTTAAATCAGTATTTCCAATTGACAGGCATCCAGTGAAAACCCATTTCATCTAACCTGTCCAAAATATTTTACAAAATGTTTGTTACAGATGTTTCCATTGAACTGTTTCAGAAGTAAAGCATTGGTCTAAATGATAAAAAAAAATCATATATTTCTGCAATACTCGCTGGCATTCCTGGAGTAACGTGGCTCAGTGCTGAGTCAAACTGTTAATAAACTCACCTCTTGAAGTCCCAGGATCTCAGGGGTCCCTAGGGTCAACTTCAGCAGGAGATTTCTGTAAGGTTAATCACCTCTGCTCTATACACATGCATAGCTACACCACATTCTACTGTTATAATGCCAACTAGGAGAAGAGCTCATGTTAAGCCAAAAGTCAGTGCAGGCTCGATTATCTAAAGGTACTTGTACTGTTGTATCTTTAACATATAGGTGACATTATGACTGTAGTGAGCTTGAAGAAATGGAGCTGGTGTTAAGACACAAAAAAGAGAGGGTGTTGCCTCAAACTGTCAGTATTTTATTCACAAACTGTGACTTGACAGATAAAATAAGTTACCAAACAATTATAAGTTATCTGCTCTGCTGCAGAATGAGTTATTTTTGATAATTAATGCAGTGTCATAATATCATTGGGTAGTTCAAATACTCACAGTTTCATGTGATAAAATGTACCTTATTAAAAGCTAAAGCTAATAAAGCATTTGTACACATTTGCATCCTCAAATTCTGTTCTTTGCAATGAAACTGTTGTGATCCTTTGACTGCCAGTTCTTTTCCAGATTTGGAATTGCAATACCTCAAACAAAATTCCCAGAAGGTTTATGTTTCCTGTCAAGAGATTCAACTTGCGTTTATGACATATTTCAGTTCAGGAATACTTTCATGTGTGGTTCCCAGGACTCTTTCCAGCACAGCAACATCTTTAATGTTCACACAGAACAGAAAATAATTATTTTGCTTATCATCAAAGGAATACCACATGGGCTCTTCTCTCAACATGTAAGGAAGCACTTGATTATGTCTTACAAAGCATGATGCCTGCTTTTGAGCAATAAACAACTACTTGCTGCAACACTTGTTGTCCCTGTCACTATAGTTTCTAGTACAACAACAAACCACGCACAATCTGGTGTATTTAAAATGTTTTTTAATTCAGTATGTCAAAGAAACAGGTGTGATGTTATAAAAAAGTTCCAGGCACCAAAATCATTAAAGATTTTTCTTTGTTGCATCATACGGAAGATGAATGATTTTTTAAAGTCAGTATCAATGTCTTCTCTGTCTCAATAATTATGAGCTGGCACTGGACTGCACAAACAGCTGTTTCTAATCATTCCAAATCAAGCCTACCTTTGAAGCAGATGTGGAACTCTGTGGAGAGGCATCTCTTGAAGTGTTTAAGGAATAGCTTGATGGTCTTTCTTTGTCTGTAGAAAAAAGCAAACAAACAGCTAAAGTTACTGCAAACTGTTAGTTTGCACAGCAAATTTATATTTACAATGGTTAAACAACAAAGCCAAACATCACAAAAACACTTTAAGATGTACCACATATACCACAATCCAACTTTTAAATCAATAACTTTTAAATAATAAAATTAGTTATTTTATTTGCTGTGTATTCTTTTCATCGGTTACTATTTTACTTTTAAAAATGTTTTTGATGTTTTAACAAAACACATGTATTAACTTAAGGATTTGTAATATATAATTTTTCCATCTTGTGGGACTTCCTGTTTCTGGGTCATTCTCAAGAGAATCTAGCTATAAATTCATCTTCAGTCTTCAGTCAACATGGATAAACAGGACAAAAACATCACAGTATTAGAGATGTGATCTGTTTCTCAAACACAAAGACAAACAGCTGCTTACATTTTATGTTCACCCAAAACAATAATCACAGAACAGCAGTTTACAGTTTCAGAAATATTGAAATAATATTGTGCCCCATGGGCTCCAATATGTCTATAAGAATGATTACAAAACACCAAAAAATGTTTTTTTTTAAATAAGATTTTCCATTGTGATGAATCATAGCCAAAGTAAAATTAAATACAGACATATTGTTACCCAACAATGTACTGTTCAGAATAAGAAGGATACCTGACTGGAACTTTGTGATAATGTATTCCCTGGTATTCAGCTTCCACTTAAGAAGTGCTCACAAAAGTTCTCTAATTAGCCTGTAGAGGTTAACAGAAATTAAGATAATTCCATTTTAATGTGACAAGCTGTCATATAACCACTAAGGCAGCAGTGTGAAATGGAAGTTAGACCTCTGGACTCTAGACCCAGACTTGATGCTGATATTGCACCCTTAAGCAAGGTATCTCCACTAAAAGCCCTGCTGTTGTATAAATGGGTCTCCAGTTCAACACTGTAAATTTGAGATTGTTGTCGATTGATTTATAATGTAAAAATAGAAATAAAAAAGTGTTTAAAACCATAATAAAGTGAAACTTTAGATTACGCTACATGTGAAAAAGTGTAAAAAATGGGAAACATACACAAAAATAGTCTGCAGATGAAAAAACGCCTGTTATAATGAACCTACACACTGAATTAGTTTATGAAATCTGCAATATTGTGAACCTATACCATAACTCCTCCTATGTATACTGTATTGGCATATGAAACACCTTAACAATAGTGTTTGCAGGGCCTATGGAATATATAACGTACATTAGGGAAAACTACATACAAAAATTTATATAACAAATTCATTTCAAGATGGAACAAATGGTTCTTCCTTTCATTATAATGCACTGAATAGAAAGTTAAATGTTTCTTCACTTAGTATATACTAATACATGAAGATAGTCAAGAGAGTTTGTGTTTTTTTTTCTATTCAATGGTTATTAAAAGATGTTTCACAAAATAAACAAGGTAGATAAAAGAGCAGCAATACTTTGGTACAGAATGAATAATTTTAAACAGTTTCCTATTTCTAGTTTGTTTTGCTGTATCCAGAGGATACAGGGTCGGCATGGACGAACATGTTATTAATTTTGCAGTGCCACTGAGAATGTCAGAATTATCTATATTACATTAGCAAACTAAATGACTTTAGAGAGGACAACACTAAAAATTGCATGAACAGGAACAGGAAATAATACAATAAATGACAAAGAAAAAATATTTTTGGTTAAAATCCTTGAAAGTATTTTTTGACTGGAATTGTATGCACCGTTTTAATGCATTTTTCATAAAGATAAAATTACCATCTGTCACACAATGCATAAAAGATAAAAGGTAATATTATATACACGATTTTGTACAAATACATGCATTCTGATTTATCTATTTTACATTTAATATTATCATATAAACAACTTCAAATAAAAAACACAATCATATTAAAACTTCCACTTTTTTATTTTATGCATCTTGGGTGGTATTTCTGGATACCGTTTCCTCTTTTGGCAAGAGGGCAAAATTTTCATTTTGTATTAAGTGCAAATCACATGTGATATTCTGTTCTCATTGCATTTTCTTTGGCATGCCTGTTTCCTGGCCTTATTTCTCATCCTGTAGAAACTCAGCACCCTGTCATAAATATCCACTCCACCCATGCTGGTTTTATATTCATGGCAGACAGTAGGTCATGCTGTCTGGATGCATCTCTTCTCTTTTCTGATGTGTACAACTTCCTCTTCTTGAACTTACACAAATGCCATCATTGTGTATAAAAATTTTATAGGAGAAAAAAAGTTAAGTTTAAAATAGTTTTCATACTTGATATTCACATGTTCAACATTTGCAAATTCACTTAATTACCAAAATTATCAGTGGCCACTTTGTTACGCATTTGCAGACCAATGCTTATGCACAAAACAGGTTATGCACAGTAGGAGAGTAAATGTGGATATAGCTTAGATCATATAGTTAACATTTATGTAGAATAGAATAGATTGTGTAGAATTAACTACATTTTTCCAACAGTTCAAAACATGTTCACACAGAGGACAAAAGCAATGGTCTGGACTCAATATTTGGATCAAATATGTAGATATAATAGAAAAGTTTGTAGTTCTCGGGTGAAAAACAATTCTGCTTTCAATGGACCACAGCTTACCTCTGTAAAACTAAGCAGAGAAACAATTTTGGTAAACTTTTCAATAAATAGGTTCTCCACATAGACAGGCAGATAACTCAGTTTAGTGCCCATCTGGGACAGACTTCCTAATCTCTGTTATCTTTCTTTGAAATATTTAAACATTTCAGTAAAATCTGAATGGTAAACACTTCTAAACTTGCCAATACCATCTTATTTTAGTTGACATGATTGTGTTTGTAGAAACCTGTCTTTAGCTTTTACACTGAAAACAAAATACCTCAAAATGTAACAAACGTAAAACATGTACTTGATTAACCTAATTTTTGATAAGGTGTTTTAACATTTCCTTTCAAATACTTTAATATGAGCAAAACCGATTATCTTACTAAAAACATGGCGAAAAACAAGAATAACTGAAATTCCAAAATGTTATTAAATAGCAGGTTCACGTTTTAAATTTCTAATGTACAGGCATTCAGAGTAACTTCCTACTGTCCTAACATAATGGAGTAAGTGATTAGATTAAACAAATGCCCGCATATACACGCAATACCAAATCTGAGTGAAGCAGAAATAAAACCCAAGAAAAATACATTTTCTTAAGATAAACAATCAGTAATGGTAACCACTGCATTACTACACAACCATTTTTTGTTTTTTGTTTTAGGCTTTTCTTTTAGTTTAACTAAAAACAGATTTGCTCTAGAAGAAATGTATATTGTTTTATAATCCACTGAATATCTCATGATTGTTAAATAACTATATAGCCTAGTTTGAGTCCTGACAACAGCAATTCCTACTGCTGTAGACAAATTAAACTGGTGGTAAAGATGTTGAAGATGAATGTTCTGGTGCTATCTTGGTGAGGTGACCATGGATGAGGATGAATACCAGAGTACCAGAACTTCTAACATGTTCAAACAGATGAGAAATGGTCACTGACGTGACACCAAGGCGACATTCCAACATTCACTCTCGCCGATTCATCTCCTCAACCATCTGTTGTGGCACGTTGCCGATGAATTCACTGTTTTTACAAGAGTGGGAAGTGCACAAGTCAAGGCTATGGCATAAGCTGACTGGGGCCAGGATTTCCTCAGTGTGCCATATAATTGTGACTCCTGGGACTTCCTGTGCCTCCAATTAGTGTTGACTATATTGTAAGCACTCCAAAGTTAATGGCATCCTGTAAGGGTAGTGCAAGGAAAATATGGGATACTGCATGTCAACTCAGAAAATCAACTAAGACTGAAAACTTTCTGATTGAAAAGAAGAAACACATATTAAATTCTCCATTTTCTTGTTTAAGACAGTTGGTTAACAGTACTATTGATTGTTACCATCAATATTCAGGCATGATAATTTTTTTGGCCCGGTCAAACTATAGCCAAACTTTGTGGCAATAATCAAGCACAACGAAAACACCCTCGTGCTGCTCATGTAACAACAGCTTTCTCGAGATATGTGATCGTAATTTACCAGACTTGACCCCCGCTGAACATTTTTGGGATGAACTGGGACATTTGCCATCTAGGGCTCAGAAAAACGAGAACATGACATTCCACACTCTGTGAAAGAAATTGAACACAATTCTACAAGACAAAATCTCTAAACTGGTAAAAAGCACGCCTGCATCCTATGTTGGCAACATAAATTAGTGTGTGCATTTCCCTGTAAGATGCCCTGTTGATGACCCATGTTGTTTGGCATAATAATATACTTGCCTATGCCATGTCAGTTCAATACAAATGTTGGTGTAACAGCAGCAATAAAGATTTGGTATTTTTCCGAATAACTTTATGAATATGTTGCATTTCCAAGTCTTGCACTTTATGGTCTTGGATTTGATAGTATATTTCGGGTTTTGCATGAATTTATGCCCTGCTCCTACAGTGTAAAAAGATTAAGAGTTCTGATATGTGGTTGTGTTGTGAGAATGGGTGCACTGGGGGTATAGGGATTGTAGCATTAAGCTATATTGATTGATAACAGGTAATTCACAACTTGCTATAAAATAAAAAGTAACAGGTAATTTCAATTGTTTTAAAGGTATTTAAATTATTTCTGTATGGGTTAGATTTATTTTACCTTTGTTTTATTACAGTATCTGAACTGCAAAACAGACAGATGTTCATGAATTGCAAATTAAGATCTCTTAAGACTACGACTCTTTTCAAGGTGAAGTGAAATTAAATACTTCACCCAATGAGATATCATCATAAATTTGACATCAAACAATAAATGTGTTTTGAAGATAAAACCCTCACAGTCCATTTGCTCTTACATTTAAGAAACCCATATGCAGAGCTTTAAATATGAATTTCCCTACCAGATGGTCTTTTACCGAAAATAAAGACCTTGTCTGCCTTATATTCCTGCCTGGTTCTTGGTTTATTACATTCATTATGATCTGAGATACTAACTGTGATGCCACTTCACTGATAAATCAGATTAGAATACCATACTGCATTTGTCAGTTAGTGTATATATGCATATGTTTTAAGTCTTAAGAAATGTATAAAAGGGTAATTTCAAGCAGCTCCACTTGAGCTAGTTCCTATATCAGTTTAAAGGCTTATTCCACACAGAACTGTTTATTAAAAGCTTTTAAAGTTTGTAAGTAGAAAGTTGGTATGGTCATGTTTACGCCTGCTGCAGTTTATAAAGCATTTTGAGAAACAGTACATCATGTAAACAGGTCCTGATAAAAACTTCAAACATCATTAGCATCCTCAAAAACATTTGCAAAGGAGAGGAGGTCATTCAGCCCCTTTAGTAACAACAAGGAGGATATGTGAAAATTCCTGGACAAACCAAGATTGCCATCTGATTGCCATTTCTTTTTCATAATTTTCACAGAAAAAGTTGGCATTTTAACCTTAAATGTTGGATTAACTATTCTAGAGAGCCTATTATTAAGATGCCTTTCCTGTATATATCAAAATATCCAACACTTGCAATTCTGCTACTGAATATCGAGCTGATATCTGTCTTGGGAACCTCTATACTGTTCGATTCAAACTCAATGAAGGGTTTTGGTGGCTCCATAATGTTGTAGGTGTATTTTCCTGGCGTGGCTAAGGGTACTCTCATTCTCTTAGATGGGAAGTCAAGTTCAATTCTAATTGCTAACTAATTGTAATGGCTCTGAGGGATCATCTTCACACTATGTTGCATTACTTCTTTCCTGCCAGGAGGGGTGTCTTTTAATGAGCATGACACAGATGTTATCCATATGTCACTGCCTTGTCAGTCATCATATCTGAACCAAATGAAGCATTTATGGGATACTCTGGAATGACACCCGAGACAGCCTTTTCCACTTCCATGGAAGACGAACTGCATCCCTCCTGCAGAATTTCAGACCTGACAGACTCTGTCACACAGCATACATGCCTCACAACTGGCCCAACGCACTACTACATGACTTAACACTGGTATTACCAATCTTTTGTCCACTATCTGTACATTCAGAGTGACATATTAATACGTCTGTTCCTTGTTTATGCAGAGACCACCAAAAGCTGAATAGCTGAAGTACAAGAAATTACTAATTATTACAACTAATTACTAATTTATTTGGCTGACACTTATATTCAAATCAACTGCCATATTAACTCATTTATACAGCTGGGTATTTTACTGAAGCAATTTGGCTGAAGTATCTTGCTCAAGGGTACAAAAACAGCAATGTGTCGACTTGGGATTTGAAACCACAAACTTCCATTTACGAGTCCAGAACCCTAACAACTGCTGCCCAGGAATATCTAAAAGGTATGTTCAACTTCTACGGAGAATGAAGTGACAAAATGTTTAAATGTTTTATAAAGAATGTAGAAAATGGTATGTATTATACTTTAATGTGAATGTTTTGGAAGCTACTTAAGTTATGGATGATAAATTTCAAAGCTTTTGAAGAATTAATTAGAAAAAGGCTCAAGAGTATTTCATTATAATTTACACACTAATTAAACAGACCCTTCTTTTAGATTCTTAACTTGGAAAATGACTCACTCTTTCAAGCTAGAAGTCTACCTGGAATACTGTAAGAGAGCAGATATAGCTGGCAAGTAGCTTAATTAAAAGCAGCTGATTAATGGGCAACACCCAGAGACTACATTTTCGAACCTACTATAAATGGTCCTGGTAATAATTTAACGTTGTGTCATGACATGACTGGTGATATTTTAAAAAACCTGATTAACGAGCCCATTGACAGATTGGCCAAATAGCCTCATCGTGTTTGTAACCTTTCTTCTTGTGACAGTATTAATAAATATTCATAAAAACAGAGATTGGTTTTGAGGAAAATAATGGTTACTTAAGAAATATTAACTTAGAAAACAGACTACTTACTATTCTTTAACTTTTAATTTAGAACATAAATATATCATGGAAAACACAAAACTAATTACTGGAAGTAGCCACAGCTGATTTCTCTCATCTTTAGATTCATAATTCCAGCTAGTCCAATCCCCCAACAATGGTACACGCCTGGTGTTTTCGAAGATTTAAAAAATCTCCATAAGAGCAAACACTCAGATTGTTGCTGGTTGTGTGGGAACCCTGTATAGGGCTTGCATTTGTACTTCATGAGAGTGAAAACAGAAATAAAACCCTCAATCATAATTATTCTTCACTTTTGAATGGCACTAAGTTACTTTCAGTGTGAAAATAAAAAATACTTCTGATATTGACAACTGAGCATTTAAACAGCAGTTTAATAAGGTATTAAGCTGCTGCTTAAATGATGAGATGTGTCTTTTTAAGCTTTGCTATTTGTTTCCTAACGGAGTTAAGATTTCACTCCAGATTGATTTTTCATTTAAAATGTTGCTGCTGTGTCACGTTTGCAACCAGTGTCTGGTATTAGAATTTTGATACATTTTAAGAATATTGTTTTACAAATCAGGTTTGTGTATGATGCATTTAATCTGCTAAACTTTTACTTTACAAAGTAGTGTACAAAAAAACAATCTGGGGAAAACAGCTACCATCCTAAATTGAAATCAAGGGCTTCTACACAGGTGTAGTTTATGCATTAATTAAGCAAACATGATCCTTGCATGCTTAGGATCATGTATAAAAATTGTTAGACAAGTCTGGTTGCCTATTAATATAGGCTATATATTAATATAGCTAGTCTGGCTATGATAGGAAACCTCAGTGATTTTGAAAGAACAGTGATTGGTGGGCCACTTTAGGCAGCAGCTTCACTGCACAACCAGCTGACGGTTCAGGAGAAACAATGTCTGAGATAATCTCATCCTTCCCTTTCCCCTCCTCTTTGGGAAAGACATCATCAAAAAGGGGACAATGGGCAGGATGGCATACTCCAGAAACAATGCAATTGACTGCAAATTTAAACCTGGGGTGCGAGCAGCCAGTTTAATCAAAAACAGTCTGCCAGGAACTCAATATGTCAGGATACCATTGTTGGGTTGCAGTACATACACAGTGCACGTTTGTGAGTCCGGTGCTGCAAAGCAGTGGAGAAATGCAATATGGTCAGATGAATTATCCCTCACCATATTCTTCACAAACCGTATTCCAGATGCTGGTAGACTCTACGCCACAGCACATACAGGCCATACTGGTTGCATGTGGTGACCAATCACCCAGCTAAGTGACTTTTCATTGGTGTTACCAATTTATATCCATCAAGGCTTGGGGAGAGAAAAACTTCACCCTAGAGTCACTTCATAAATTTAAATCTGAAAAGGCTACAAAATATTTTATAATATACTACAAAAACTGATGCAAACAAAGCGGAGATAAATCTGTAAACCCTCTAGCTTGATCAGTATTCTCATATATTTTAAACCTAAAATATAATAAGATCTAGATGAAAGTCTATATTAACATAATAGCTATAATGAGGTGCACAACACACAACAGGGGACTTAGGGATTAAAGCAAAGCTGTTTGCCTATACTTAAATACAACTTCAACATTTGGTTGTACAAACTAGAAAAAGATTTAGATTTGGACACAAATAATAAATCTACATATATAAAAAATAATCACTGTGAAGTGGTAGGAAATTAGAAAGACAGAAAAAATGCCTGCTGTTTTATTACAGCTTCAAAAGGAGCAGAATATCCAACCCAAATAAAAGGTGATGTTTGATTAAAATGTTTGGTCCTGTGCTGACCATTTTAGCACCCAATAAAAGGACTTTTTTAAAGCCTTCCATAAAGCCTTTGAAAGCCTACACATGTTGTAGTACCCTGAACACAAGCCTATCAAATTAAACCAATAAGCCTAATAATTCAACCACATTTCCTGTTGCAAGGATTTTGTCTTCTTGTCAATTTTATCTTAAACCTCCTAAGAGAAAACACTTAAAGAACACGTTCCTTCAAGTCTAATAACCTGCTAGTTTTAGGGGATACTATGTAGAAAACAATAAGAATTTTCTACTGCATTGCCAGGAAGATGCCATTAATCATTGTAGACTGCTTGAAATTCTTACCAATTGTTGATTAACTCTTGTCAATCATAAAATACCTATAAAAAAAAACAAAACAACATCCAGGCCAAGAGAAAAAAAAAGAACAGTCTGATCTCCTTAAAGACATCTGCAAGTTCTGAAGTCATGCTGTTTTCACAGAAAGGAAAGGTCAGGGCTTGTATCAAAATCACCTATATAAATCAAGGGTATCCTTTTTCCAGCCTTTCTGGGTGTAATTAACATGTTCCAACAAACTCAGCTTCCTCAGTAAATATGCACCTTGTCCACACATCCAGATGTTTTCCTCAAAGAGTGATGGTGATTTTGTTTTAACCTTTACAATTTGCTCTGAAGGCATTTACCATATCCAAATATCAGAATTAGAACTTTTGGATAATGCACATGAAGGATTTTTGCTTGGGTATTCTCAAGATTTGTTAAGAAGTATGTATTTTTGTGAAATACTTTATGAAGCAAAAAAATCTTTAAGATTAAAATACAAGGTAACGAGAAAACTAACAGGCTAAATTTAGTACTTTTAGACTTTTACTATGACGAATCTAAAAAAAAAACAAGACACTGAAAAAGCAAGGGCTGCAGGTAAAATATTGCTTTTATACATGACGTAAAGGTACTTAAACAACAGAATCTACATGCAAAAAAATGAAAGCGAGAACAGGGGATGTGATGGACACAGAATGAAAAAAAAATAATCAACACCTTAGCACTTTGCACCACAATTCAAATAAAAAGTAAATTTCTAAATTTTAGAAATCTGATTTGATAATCTTAGAAATCTGGCTTCTATGTAATTGAATTAGCCATCCGCTATGTATATTACATGACCTTCTGCATGAACTCTTTGATATTCCTTTCATAAAATGTGGAGCCAAATGTACTTTGATGCACTGACCCTGGTAAAGCTGGCGGAATGTGTCTAATGGGAACCAACTTGGGGACAGATCAAACAGTTCACACTGTGGAAAAGGCAGGCCCAGACGAGCACTAGCAGTGGTGATATGCATGGCTTCTAGGGTCCTGTCTGTGTAGCAGGTGTTGCTGTTAGGCATTTGATATGAGAACTCCTGCGCAACTTGACCTCTTTTATGTTGTATGCCAATGAGCTGGGAAATGCTTCCAAATGCAGTATTGCCAATAGTCCAACAACATTCTCTCAAGTTACTAGAACAGAGATTAATCTAACTAAGCCCAGACAGTGTATAGGGGATAAGCAATCTTCTTAAATGGCTGTATGACTATTTTATATGCTACTTTTTGTCAAAGTTTTTGTTAGGTTTGTTAATACCTAACAAAAGACTGAGTTTAATAAAATAAATAGGAGAAAGGAATTATTAAAACAGTGCACACTCAAGCATATGAACTCAATCAAAATTATTTCAAAATATTAGGTACATAAAGTCTCTTATATTGGAAAATAGCATAAAGATACTTTATTTTCCCCTAACAAGTTTATGAAATCATAAAAGCTTGTGAATTTGTAAAGTCGAGCAACATCCACGAATGTTTCTTTCAGAATTGTTTCTTTCAGTATTTAATATTTAACAGATTTTCGTAGTGAGATAATGTTAGATGAAGTATTTCACAACCAATAGTAACCTCCAAAAACACAGCGCATTCTTTTTCCTGTTCTTTTCAATTAATTTCAAAAGGACGATACATTCCCAAAAACAATGTATTAAAATTGCTAATTTAATTAATGTGATGTTTTTATGTAATTTAGCTCCTAAACCCTGAATTAATTTTAGAAATTTACAAATTATTCTTCCTTATATACTCATTAAATTGGGAATTGCCAATTGCTTTAAGACTACTTTCACATCACATCTTTAACATGTAGAGCCATTTGCAATTTCTCACACAGCTTTTCTTCCGACAGGCAACTTAATACCAACTGAAGGAGGCAATGGATCTCCCTGGGGTGATGATGCTAAATAATCCTCATCCTCTTGTGGCGATTAACCACTTGTGCAATGCACTCGTGGACTCCCAGTCCCAGTTTGTCTAGGCTCAAACACTTGTCTAATCAGTAGAACTCGATCAGTGCACTGGACTACAGCCTCTACCGGTTTAGACTCTTGATAGGCATAGAAAGATAATTATACATAAAGCATCAGATATGGTTCTTTAACCTGTGATTTGCAATATGTGGCACTTTCCAAAAGAATCCTGCCAATCAGAAGATTTATAAAAAATCAACAATGAAAAGATGTATTATATTACAACTGAATGAGATGAGCACTTGGAGTAAGCATCTACAGAGGATTCAAAACATAAATTATTTGGATTTTCCTCTCTTGTAAACTCCAAATTGTAAAAGACTAAGGAAATACAGGGTATAGAATCAAAAAGAGATCCCAACAAAAATTAAAGGACCAGGACCTTAAATGCTTATAACTATCATGAGAATCAGGAATAAAATACAAGAAATAGCAGCCACTCCATTAGTAGAGAATTATGATTTAACTAGAATCACCGAAACTTGGCTGACAAAGAGTAAAAATGATGAATACAACATTTGTTGATATACAGCATTCAGAAGAAAAGAAGAAGGTGGAAAAAGGTGGAGAAAAGGTCACCATGTAAAACTTTCATTTTGCTCATAAGGGTTGTTGGCAGCTGAAACTCAAGTGGCACACATACCTCAATGAAAGTGCAAATCCCACATTTACAGAGGTATACATTGGTATTCGTAAGAATATTAAAACAGAAAGATGAGAGAGAGGGGGGAACTGGTCCCCAGGTTGCCAAATGACGTAAAAGACACCAGACTATCCTGACTGCTTCCTTACTCAGTTTGGCACAACACATACTACAGAGAATGCCTGTGTTTATTTAGTCTTTTTAAACAATCAAGTAAACAGACAGAGGTGAGAGAGCCATTAGGGAACTGTGATCTTAATATGGCATGCTTTGAAGTATATTTTGAAACTTTACAGACGCCATAATAAAGAGTTTACAATTTCAGGAAAGCAAACTTTGAAGAAATTAGGTAAAGTTTAAAATAAGTAGAATAGGATAGACCATCTACAGAGAATGGATGGCAGCAATTTAAGAATATTCAACTAGAATCAAGTACTATTCAAGTGCAATCAGTTCAAAGGCTTGGAAGTAATGGGTCAAATGGTTAAATAACTCAATTCCAAAAAAAGGCAAATTATAAAGCTATAAGTAGAACATGATCAAATTATCAAGAAGAATAAGAGAAAAAAATATTGAAATGGGGGATAAAATATGAAAATGTTTATTTAGAAGTACAGCTATAAGAACAGCAATTAATAAGTAAAATATGTCATAGATACAAAAATATGAAGTCTTTTGACAAAGACAAGGAAATAGCTGATACACTTAATGAATATTTCACTTATGTGTTTACCAAGGAAGAAACATACCATATTCCTCAGGCTCCGAACAAAGAAATAGTTCTGCAATGAATAATTAGTTCATAAGAGGTAGATGTGGATAGTCAACAGAGGTTTAGCAAAGGTAGGCCCTGCTTAACTGGTCTTCCTAATAAAGGTCAATGGTCTAGAGTCTAGTATAGTTCACTAACTAATCAAGCTCACACAAGATACTACAATACGAAGCAAACAATGTAGAAGCTCAGGAACAAATTCAAAGTGACAGACAAAAATTCCAGACTGGGCAAACACCTGGCAGATGGCATTTAATGTAGCCAAGTGTAGTGTGTTGTATGCAGGTAGCAAAAACAAATTACAAAAATAAGGGAAATGGAAACCAAGCAAGAAGCAAACTATGACAAATTGTAGATGTTTATGTAGACATAATTTACCTCTTTTAGACAATGTGCAGAGCAATAAGAAAGCACACTATTCAAACAACAAAATTAAATTCAAAGCTGTTAAATATGCTAAAAGTGTACAGGCCTAGTAAGACATAGTATGGTTTAATCTGTTCCATATTTGTATATATTTTGTTCACTATGTTACAAAATAAATCACTCTGAAATGAGTCCAGAGAACAGTAATGTGCTCAAAGAAATGCCCTAGAGTAAAAGCAGAATCCTTTTAGTTTTGAACAGAAAAGATTATGAGACGATCTGATGCATGTACCTGAAATCCTCAATGGCACTATCAAAGTACATACAACAATGGCAGAATGGTTTCCTTTCATTTCAAACATTTCTTTTGTTCTCATGGAATGCCTTTCTTGTTTAACTAACAAATTAAACAGTTAATTCCTCCTAAGATGTGTCTTATCTTTACTTACAAGAGCTATTGTTTCTGCTTTGTCTAGCTTCAAATCCTGGTGGAACTACAACAAAAAATGGTAACTGAGACCACAACATACCAAAGGACATATATCTGTGCATTGTGTTTTTTTTTGTTTTGCTCAAGTCTTTCCATGTTAACTACTGTAGAAATTATAACCTGCGACTAGGATAACATTGTACAGTGCTTCACAAATAATTCCATGTTGTGCAATTTTGAAGACACATTTAAGTATTTCTTACTACAGGATGACGCAGCAGAGGCCACACCATAAAAATACATACTACATGCAGTCTTTTGTACCAAGTTGTAATTTAGTCTATCTGGATCCTTAATTATGCTATATTTAAAATATATACATTGAGCCGTTATCAATTATTAGCATTACAGAACACTAGAAGTACTGCACTGAAGAATAAATGATGTTTATTACATAAAATGAATTCCCATTACAGTGTACAATCAAAAAAGAAGTTAAAAAGCACTGTAGGACAATGGTTACCAACACTAGTTGTTGGATATGAGACCAAACCAGCTGAGATATCTGTAACTCTCCACATTGTCTACTGGTTTTCACTCCAGCTGAGTTCAGAATTTTCAGTTACCTAATGACTTGAATCCGCTTGCTTGTTTACACTTTTGGTCAACTTGTTTCTGCATTCATTCCAGAGTTTCAAAAATACCCACCTTAAAGAATACTGTTTTCAGCAATTTGAGCAAATGTTATTTTAAGTAGTACTTCCTCATTGTGCTTATCCCTATTTCTGACATAATAGCTTTGAACAGGTGATCATATGATGAACAGCCAGAGATGGGAATGGAGACATAAATGTTTTTTTTCTTCTACAGTTCAGTTCAGTTTATGTTTCAGCCAATACACCTTAATCATGGTTGTTGTGAAACTTGTTTACAGGGTTGACACTAGTTGCAAATTGTAAAATAGAATATTTAAAAATATGCCCCAAATAAAAAATGTCCAATAGGACTAGAGTTGAGACCCACAGATATTCAAATTTTTTTACCTCAGTTTTTTTGTTACAAACTTTATGGGAATATTTTTATATTAGAATGTAAATCATAATGTTTAAAATATGAAAATCACCATATTTCTTCATAGATCTAGAGATTATAATTCTTAATTTCATAATACACATTTAATACATACCAAACTATACATTCTAATCTCAAATCAGCATTCCGGTTTATAAATGGCAGTGATGTATTTCTAACTGAAATTTTTCAACAGTTACATTACCAACAGCACTGTACATTACACAGATACTGTATTTAGCAATGTAATTCTTTTATGCTTTTAATTTTTTACTGCAATATCTAATGCTAGAACTACTGCTCAAATTAGAATACAAGAATGCAAAACATTACTCAACATATTTATAAGATATCCACTCACACTTGTTAGATCTAAATTTTTGCTTATGAACATTTCAGTTCTTCTTAGATAATAGTGTGTTTAATAACAACTCCTATAGTCATGCAGTTCATTAGCATAACAGTACATCCACTGAATAGCCTTTTACTCATTAGCTGCTGTTGTTACGGCCAGGAATTCCCAAGCCAGTTGAGCTCACCCTTAGCCACACCTGGCAGTACACTCACTGTAGCAAAGTGCGTGAATAGAATAAGTCAGGACATATCTTGAGCTTTAAAACGAGCTTTAAACAGATTACCGACTTGTGACCTCTAAGTTCAAAAGGTATTTGCTTCATCAAGGGACCTTCTTATCCTAAATATTAGTTTGTAGCCAAAAGTGAAAGGATTCACAAAGTGCTGTGAGAATATGAGAAATAAATTCAACTGCTTAATAGGAAAAGATTAAACTGAAATAGGAAAAAAAAACCTGGCAATCAAACTAACACACAACTTCCTAGGATTGTTGCTTTGAACCTTTTCTTGGATAGTTCTACAGATCCTAACCTGTTTGATTTCCAAAATTCTCTCACTAGTGATACGCAGTTCCATACTGGGTCATCTGTGCTTTCTCAGTGCAGAGAAAGCTAAGCCCTTCCCAATTTTATTTCCCACAGCCACAAATGTTCCATCTTCACAATGATTAAACATAAATGTTCTAGAAACATGGGTTTTTGGTTACAGGATATTAAAGATAGTGAGTCCCTATATCCTACGTTTAAGAACATTTTAATGCCTTATTCACTGACTTAGAAAAAGTGGAAAAACCATCACAATCAGCAATTAAGCTCTAGAACAAGAAACATCTCTCTCTATAAGCCTAACTTGAAGGCTAACTACATCACCCACCTCTGAGTTTTTGTCAATTCCTGTGGTGCTAAGACATTATACTTCTACTGCATCTAAAACGCATGCTCACTAAGACTGAAATCTGGATATTGATTTAGCTTGTTTAAGATGTTCTGCTTTCTTCTCCTTATGAATTATTTGGCTGCAATGGCCATATATTTTTGGTCACTGTCATGACACATGGTGAATTTCTACCCAGCAAGTATGGAACCATACCTTTCTTTGTACATAAGAACACAAAATATTTCTCTAAAATTCAGAATTCATTCCAGGTCTTGCTTTTACCTCCACCACACTTCATAATATGTGAATTATAGATGAGACAACATCATTACCTGGGGTAAAAAAAAAATCAGTAACTGCTCATTATATATTATTGAGTCTAAGGATTACAGTAAAAAAAAATCAATTCTACTATCTCTTTATACATGCTATTTCAATCCTCTGAAACATACTCTGTTTTACAGGTACCAATAAAGCTGTGTATATTACAAATCTTTAAATGTGGATTTGAATAATGAGATTAAGAGGTTTAATACAGTTTTTATTCCTGGAAGTATTCATTTCTTCAAAATAATCTGGCAGCAAATCCATTAAAATGGAAGTATTAATGATTCTCTCTTATAAACTAAGAGGTCTTAGCTGCACAAAACTGCAAACCGTTTTTGTGGCAGGGAATCAGCAGAATTTAAATAACTGTTTAACAACTTATACTTTTGGTGAAGCTTTTTTTGTTAAGCGTAACGGTAGCATATCCCTTAACAAATAGAGCTATAAAAAGAGTATCATGACACATGCATCTGCAAGGTAAAAACTACAAGAAAAGATGGATGTAAGTTAATTCAGTAATTGTATGCCATGCAGGATAATAATGTATTCAGCTTCCTACAGTAGTTCAGCATAAAATCTAACCAGAGGAAAAAAATTCCAGGGTATTTCTAGGTAAACAAGTTATGGACTTACAAAGACAGTTCATACCAGACTGACATTCAATACTGGTTAGGTTCTTAACCTAACAGAAGAACATCACAGGCCATTGCTGCTATAGGTACTCTTTTTTCATTTGTTGTAGAGTACTATTTTAACAGATCACAGTATTCTAGGTTACTTTGTTGTTCCATATTCATGACTTGGCTTTTACAGATTGATCATAATGAAAACAGCAAAATGATCAAACTTCTATCATTTTACAAATTAGCAAAAAAAAAACAAACTGTTACGAAACTTTCAACACATCCATTATTATATGAATGATATTCATATTGTCTCTGCATGTTACCGATTTCATTAGCCCTAATGTCTACAATGCCCGACACCTGAAATAGTAATTCTTAAGAACGGTGTGATTAAAGTGGCTAACACATTTGTAAAACTGCATACATACTTTTTTTCTGCTGAGCTTGGTAGGAGTAGCTTTTCTTTTTCTCAGGTGAGTAGCTCCTGTTACTCAAACTGGACCCAGAACGGCTGTGTGGAGATTCCCGCCGGCTGCTTGGAGAATTTCTGAAGGAGGGGATCTCTTTCTGCACAGGAGAACGTTCTCGCATGTGCGGATGTGGATATGAGCCTTTTCTCCTGAAGTCCCGGTCCTCCCTAGAGTAACGGATACAAAAAAAAGTTTGGTCTTTTTATTCAAGTAATCAATATTAAACCTGTTTGGTGTTCCTTATCAACCCTTCCCCACAGTTTACCAGATAGACGTGCATACCAAAGATCCATACTCTGAAGCCCCTCCATTGGCTTCCCATAACAACCTCTGGGGACAACTGGGGTCCTTGGAAGAAGAACAAATCTTTGATTTCTAAAGCACCGTCTGGGGCCCATTCTGCCAAAGCAATTTCTAAAGAGCAAAGAATTGAACATCACACATTTTCCCAGTGTCAAAAGGTACGAGGAGCACTCCAGCAAGTAGTTTTGTAAGATCAATAAAACTGCTCTTAAATTTCAGTGGTCTAATACTGACTGAGTTACCATAGTTATGAACTCAGAAGATGCTCTTCTTTTTCTAGAACCAAGCAGAAGCATGGCAGAAGGCTATCATAATTTCAGTGTTTATTCAGCTGTTTGTGTGATTAATGAGAATCATAAAAGACTGTTTCACTGCAACATTTGCTAGTTTCCAAAAGTTAAATCTAGTGATAGACACGTGACTTTTTGCTTTCTGGGGGAAATATTTGGAGCTGCAACAAGTAATTCCAGGCTGTGCCTGTGCTGACAAAATGGTGTAAGACAATCATCCTGTTAGTTTTGCTAATATAGTTTCTTCTATTAAGAAGTGCAGAGCAATTTATTGGTCCCATAAAGAAATAAACTATTGTATTATGAGACAGCACTGCATTTTTTTAGATAAATGTTAATTGTATAAAGTAGTAAAACTCAATACAAAATGCCAGCCCAGTTAAGCTGTGTTATGCAAAGGATAACACACACAGTACAGCGGAGCTACTGCTAATTTCATGTGCATATATAAAAATAGTACTAAGCTATAAAAGTACAGCCTTGGCTTTCATAAAGATTTAAAAATAATAATTCCTTGCATTTATATAGCACTTTATATAGCACTTTTCATCCTAGAAAATTCCAAAGCACTTGACATATAGGAGGTCACCTGCTTCACTCACCATGGAATTTCAACACACATTTTTTTTTCAGAAAATAGAAATCAAGAAAGAACTTGAGGAAGACCAACCCATGAGGATATAATTTAGCCACGATATTGGGATTTAACACCTTTAGTCTTTCAAGAAATGCCACACGATCTTTAATAACCAAGTAGTAAGGACCATGGTTCAGTATCTCATCCAAAGGACACCAGAATGACACCACCTTGTCTCTGGTCACCAACCAGGAAATTGATTTGGAAATTATGGTCTACAGGGCAGTGTGCCACCCACTGGTCTTTGAACACAACACAAGATTTTCCCTGGAGGTTTACAGGCCAGTATAGACAAGACCTAGTCTTGCTTAGCGTCTGAGAACTGACAAAGTGAAGCTCCAAGATGTTAACACTGCTGCCTAAATAAATAATATAATGTGCAGAAAAAATTCTAATTTCCTTTGCTACATCTTCCACAATGTCATATTTCCATGACAACAGCTTGTTGCATATAGCCCATCAGCTCACAGTGATGCCATGGATATTCTCAAAACGAGAAAGAAGAACAAGTTATAAAGTTAGAAAATTAGTTATGAAAAGGTAATGTTATCTCTGCTTTGTACAAAGAAAGAAAAAACGTATTTACTTATTATAAAACAATACAGTTTTTGACCAACTCATGTAAACACAATATTAATTAATGAAGCAGACCCTGAATAAGCATGTTATGCTAGCTTCAACCTCCTAGCATAATACTGTTTGTTATTTGTTAATTTAATGGTGCAAGCCATAGAGCACCCACCTTAGGGGGTTCATACATTTATGCCAAATGAAACAATTCATTCAGAACTGGTGCAACACCCTGAAATATACAATCTATCATTCGTTTAAGTTAAGGTCAGGTTACTGTAAAGAGACCCAAGTAGAATCTGAACCAGAATTATTGGACATTTATTAAACAAATCCTTATATACTGGTAAGAAAATATAATTAGCTGTAGACTTTAAGTCTCAAATTTGTGTCTGTGCATATAAGTGCATATAATGCCATCAGTTAAGACCAGACAAAGCTTGATGTATCTGTCACATAGAAGAGATTAAACAAGACATTCTTGTGAAATCTCTTCTCGGCATAAAAAAATGTTAAGGTACAAAATTAAACTGTCTGTTTTTAAGAGTTATTTATGATGTGGTTACATCAGTTAGGAGAGTTATTTTTATATTATGAATGGCCTGAACTTCATTATATGTTTGCATTTAAAAAAAAGGGTCTTTTCTGAATTTTCCTTGTTTAATATATCAAATCATAGACTACAATATGCATTTTGCCACAGTGAGTCTCAAATGGCAGTGGAATAGATAGAAAAGCAAGCTCTCTTTTGTAGTATTTAACAGTTTG
Source organism: Lepisosteus oculatus (assembly GCF_040954835.1). NCBI lineage: Eukaryota > Metazoa > Chordata > Actinopteri > Semionotiformes > Lepisosteidae > Lepisosteus > Lepisosteus oculatus. Next base: position 30,239,841 of record NC_090702.1, read on the forward strand.
TTTTGAGAACTCTCTCCAGCCTTTTAAATCAATACTCCAGCTTGCAGAGACAGTACATAATGATACTAAAGTTGTCCAGGAATGCCCTTAATGACCCTTTGACTGCTTAGGAGCAACACCATGGTCCCTTGAGGACAGCTAAGAGCAGAAATCTGGTTCAGGACAAAGTAACACTAGGCAAAACGTATGGGATGCAGATGTGAAAATCCTCTACACCCGTCTGAAAACATCACAAGCAGAAAGCTGAAGTCCAAATATGTTCGTTACTTTTACACCTCTTGTCATCATATTTCTTGATGACTGTCAGCAGACTGGAACTAATGAGCTGAGTTACGCAGTTAAAGTTAACGAATTTCCAAAAGATACAATAAACAACATATCGAGTTGCCTTAATTTAAAACCAGAAGTATATCAGTTTATATAAGATGTAGCTAGAAAACATTTTGAAATTTAAAAAAATTAGTAGTGAAAGTTGTGAAAAATTCCATACATCACCCTGAACAAAAATCAAGAAATTTTACATTTCTAGGTGGTTTTGTTAAGACGTTACTGAAGTAAAAGAAAAATGAATTTTAAAAAATCAAGCAAATCGAACTTCAAGCTAACTTTACTGAGGTTAATTTAAAATTCCTCATAACCCATCCACTGAAACACAGCAAAATCCCTGTCGCTGGTATCAAAGCTGCATGGTTTAATAAGAAATGAAAACATTAGGCCAAAATACTGGAAATATGATAAATATGACAGAAATATGACAGAAAAATCTGTTGCCAGTTCTTGCATCTACATAAACTCAGCAACACAGATTGTGCAATGTTTTGAAAGTCTTTTAAGATTTTGGAAACAGCAGAAAGTTAAGGTGTCAATGTCGGGAGATGTCTGTAGTCTGAAAACGGCACATTTTGCAAGAAACGACTTCCACGTTTTGGAAAAGAAAACATAAGTTTGATCTGTTCCCTGCAAACAAAGGTTGAGTTCCTTTATATGCATGGTAATGTCGGCTAGAAACATTAGTTTTGGAATCCATTTTTCATCACACAGTTCTGACAAAAATATCTTGATTTCATCCTGGCACTGTTGATTACTATTTTTGAGGAAAGAAATATAGAAAATACCGTGCAACAACTTTTATGTGCCCTCTTTTAACATTCGGTAATGCAGAGAATCATTGACTTATACTGAGCATTCAAAAAGTTGAAATTTTTAAACAAAATACATTGTAGGAGTTGGTTTGACAGAATTAAATGTGTTTTTTTTTAAATCACTTGAATCTCAAAATGAAGCTCATGGTTGGGTTTTCTGCACAATTATATTCCAGTATCTGACCTATGGTCAGGAAAACAGAAACCATCAGAGGCTTCTGACACAAGAGCAAAGGCAAGGCACAGGAATGTAGGTTTAGTCAAGAAAAGCAAACTGAGTTCATGGCATTTTTTTCTAACAGTTATATCTTCGGAATTAAAAAAAAATCACACATTTACCAATTGTTTGACATAAAGTACGAAGGAGAAAGTAATTGTTTTATAAACCTAATTTATATGCTGCAAAGTGAAAAAAACACATGCCGGCCTTAAAATTTATGTTTTCATGTTTAAATCCAGACAATGTGATATACTGACAAACTGCACACTTCTTGACGATGCCTTTATGTATACACAGCTATTTTACAATTGTGTTTTCTTAAATATTTTCTGAAAGTGCCTTATTTGTTGTGACTTATCACACTAAGTCTTGAGTTGTATAAATTAAGTCAATACAGCACAGATCTGCAATCACTGCTATAAACTGCCAAAAAACAAAGGAAACCACTTAATAATATAATTAAGGTTACAATTAAGTGAAGGTAATTTGGCTTCTAGTAGCTTACTGATTCAAGGATCATGCCCAGGCATTCTGTGATGGATCTTATTGTAATAATAATAATAATAATAATAATAATAATAATAATAATAATAATTGCTTACACTTATATAGTGCTTTTCTGGACACTCCACTCAAAGCGCTTTACAGGTAATGGGGACTCCCCTACACCACCACCAATGTGCAGCATCCACCTGGATGATGCGACGGCAGCCATAGTGCGCCAGAACGCTCACCAGACACCAGCTATCAGTGGGGAGAAGAGCAGAGTAATGAAGCCAATTCATAGAGAGGGATTATTAGGAGGCTATGAATGGTAAGGGCCAATGGGAAATTTGGCCAGGACGCCGGGGTTACACTCCTACTCTTTTCAAGAAACGCCCTGGGATTTTAAATGATTTTAAAGGACCTCGGTTTTACATCTCATCCGAAGGATGGCGCCTGTTTACAGTATAGTGACCCTGTGACCCCGTCACTATACTGGGGCATTAGGACCCACATGGACCACAGGGTGAGCGCCCCCTGCTGGCCCCACTAACACCTCTTCCAGCAGCAACCTTAGTTTTTCCCAGGAGGTCTCCCATCCAGGTACTGACCAGGCTCACACCTGCTTAGCTTCAGTGGGCTGCCAGTTGTGAGTTGCAGAGACGTAAAACCGAGGTCCTGACTCTCTGTGGTCATTAAAAATCCTAGGGTGTTTCTCGAAAAGAGTAGGGGTGTAACCCCGGTGTCCTGGCCAAATTTCCCATTGGCCCTTACCAATCACGGCCTCCTAATAATCCCCATTTATGAATTGGCTTCATTACTCTGCTCTCCTCCCCACTGATAGCTGATGTGTGGTGAGCGTTCTGGCACACTATGGCTGCCGTCGCATCATCCAGGTGGGGGCTGCACATTGGTGGTGCTGGAGGGGGTTCCCCATTACCTGTAAAGCGCTTTGAGTGGAGTGTCCAGAATAGCGCTATATAAGTGTATAGCAATTATTATGATGATTATATTTTGAAACAAAATATATACAAAATGCATTTCTGCTGGTACTATGCTAAGTGGTTCCTTCATTTTGTGGACTTTCAGAAGCTGACTACTTTTTGCAATAGATCTATAACAAAAACATTCACTGTAAAGATCATTACGTAGCTTGTTTATTTCCATTATTGTAAGTCCTGATCCCTACATTTTTCCATACTGATTATTTGTTACTATATGACACACCGCTACACACAGCAGGGGTATAAATGAATTAAGGGCACCTGGTTTTCCTGACCTTTGTGTGAACTTAAATCTAGTCCCAAACAAAGAACAGGCCTAATATAGCCTTACAAAGTTTTATGACTTGGGGCCTGTTTAAAGTATCTGAAACCCAGGCTGCCCTGTGGTAACAAAATAAATTACTATAATAAAGTCTTTGAAATCATCCAATATTTTTGTTTTATCTCATTTCACTTTTATTTCCTAAATTGCTGAAATGATTTCATGGTAAAATGTATACATGAAACTTTAAGGAACTAAGTTACTGCTACCAAGGAAAATATAAATTAGTCCTGCATCAATATGATGTGGTACACACAAGACTTCATTTTTCCAATAAAGCATTTCAATATCTTTTTAGACAAAATCAGCTGATTTTTAACAGGTTAGTACATTTTAACAGAAAATTGGGCATGTTCTAAAAAAGGAACTTAAAGAGTTACAGGCTTTTTCATTACAGAAAACCATCTGTAATGCATGGTTAATTCCTTTAAGTTTAAAAAGTTTAAAAAAGAAACCGAATTCTTCCAATTTTTCCCCAACAGGACTCCTCAGGTAAACTAAGTTATCTGAGCATTCAAATCACACCTTTCACACTGGGTTCCAAACAAACAAACCACATTAAGTGAGAAAGAAATTTGCACTAGGGAAGCCCACATAAATGTGTATATTTCTTACAAGATATACAGTATAAAGTGTCTATTTTGTTCAAAGAAGAGTACATGGGAAAAGCAACATTACACCTTTGATACTTTTTACGGTTTTATTTTGAAGTTTACTAAAACTATGAGTTTTCAACTTTTTTAAAAATGCATTTTATTTTTAATGCATTTTCAACACACCTTTTATCTTCATATGAAATCTAAACTTAATCCAGGAAAATATTTAACATTACAATGTAACTCAACGTTAGTAGACCCTAATGAATTCCACAGAATACTAAACTGTGACACTGTAAAATGAACTTTAATAATAGGATTTTTTTTAAAATAATTTTTACAACAGTCATCATGGCAGATACAATCTAATCCTTTAAATGTATGTAAAATCCAAAGTTGAACTATTATGCATAATAACCATATATGTAGACTTAAAATTAACTTGCAAATTTTACAGAAAGGTAGTAGACATACATGTCAAGCCAGGCACAAAGACTGTCTTCTGTTACACTGTGTGGGTTTAACTACAAGCTTTGAAGTTACAATTTCTAGTTTGATAATCATAAAGAATACATCCTTTCAGGAAATTACTGTTCCAGTTCCCAAACCAAATCACAACCAGGGTTTAACTCCTTTTTATCATTATTAAAGGGACTGCTATGCCACTGGCTACTTAAAATCTGAACTGGGTGTATTATAGCTGTAAGTTCTAACATTGCATCTCACACTTGGATTCCAATCTGTACCCTGTTTGAAAGACATGTATTTATCTGTTGGCCTACTCAACCAAGCTAACATCCATGAAGCACGTTTCAGAGACCCCCCACACAAAGTTAAATTCGAACCATCAATCAGGCTACTTTCTTGTGGGTGATTCAATTTCTATGTTTCATAAACTTCTGAGACAGGATGTTGTAGTCCAATTGATAGAAGTAAAAGCCACTTTAAAGAAAGATGTAGCCACAAAATACAAAACTTGATTAATTTTTAAGCTCACATACAAAGGTGTAGGTGTTCCTAAACAAATATGGTATACCGCAAAGAAATCCCTTAAAAATCATTCTTATCATGTCAGGAAGAGGCACTGAAAAAAATACATGTATTATTTTTCTGAACGAATAAATTGTGAGTAGGCTTAACTATTTTCACATCTCTATTTTCTTTCATCCTTTAGCAATCTGCTAAACATCAGCCCATATTGACAAACATTTTTACTTGATTACACCATGGGAATCTCATGCAGATATCTTTTTACACTTGTTTTAATCATAAGGTCAAATTTTCCAAACCTGACCTATGCAAAAACTATATTTGATTAAAGCACTCTCCAAACATGATTTAATAAGGTTATTACCAATTATCTGATTCTTCAAAGCAACAGCCATCCTCTCAAAACATGAGGTAATAAACTAGAATGTAAAACATTCTACCCTTTCCAAATATGATTATAGAGGCTATATTTGATTAAAAAAGTTTACATGTCAAAATATTAAGAACTACCAGTTGAATAAATAGACTACCCCCAGTGGCCAGCACATGGTTTAATTAAGAGCGACATCCATGTTCTTAACTGGCACAAATGACCCCCAGATCTCAATCATCAATGAAAATTAATACGTCCAGTGGAATGCTTAATTTCACACACCATAAACTGTCTTAATCTATGGTGTTTGTAGGTATTTTGTCACTGTAATGAAACAGAAACGGGTGTGATCATGCAGTCTTTGGTTTTGAAATGCTTAATTTAAGTGTACAGAAAAAAAATGTAGGTTATACTTTCTACAAGCACTATTTCAATAATTATCAATAATAATGCACCCCTACCATAAAGACACAATAAACATAATGTGCAAGTAAATATCAGCATACAGTGTTTCCTGCAAATGTATTAATACCCCCAATGAAACAGGGAAAAAAACAAATGAGTTAATGGGAACATTGAATAAACACCAAATATATAACAGAATGAGTTACAAATTGCATTCTGGACCTTGCTTAAAAATTCTAAATAGACTGTACTATAATTATAGTAGCACTGCACAGAGCAAAGTCATACGGTACCTGTAAAAATTGGACTTTCCAAAAAACATGAGCATCACATTTATTCACAATTCTAAGCAATCCTTTTATTTTCTAAGCACAACTGAAACCTCTAGAACTATATAAAGGCCTCCGAAAGTTTCCTATTATAGTAGTATAGTGTTGCAAGACCGACACATTAATCCTCCATTACAGGGTCCCTGAACCCTATTTACTATAACCTGAATATTAACAAAACCATTAATAAAAATATGAAATCATGAAACTGGTGCCGAGGCCGGACCAACTTAAGTATAACAAGCCTTCCTACCCTAACTTGGTCCATAACATGCTTTGACTAAATGTAATCTCCCGTTGTTGTAATCTTAATGGTAACTATTACCTTCCAGTGTAGTGTCAGTTATTTAAAGAATAAGGCTACAGCTATAGTGGTAACTATGCCAGGAGGAAGATACAAGTGTATCTTGATAAAAAGCTGAAATCGCTATGAAAACAGGCTGAGAGGCATGTTATTCAGGAGGCAACTGCAAATCTAAAATAAACTGTTCTCTGATCTCCTGCACAAACTGGCAGCTTTAGGAGCCAAAGTGTTGAAAACTTCCATTCAAGGCTGCCTGCATGAGCACCACGTTCATGGTTGGGATGCAAAGACAAACCACAAAGAGACAACTCTACATTTGCCAAAACTACATCTGGATGATGTAATGGAACCGATGTCTCATGATCAAATGAAACTTTTTTCGGCGTGGCTATTGAGAAATACGGAGGTGGGTCTAGATGGGTCCAGAGTCCTGGAGCCCTAGGGAAATCGCAAATTCCAACATGTACTAGGACAGTTTTGCACACCTGGTTCCTTTAGCCAAGAAACTCAAGCCTGGCTGAAAATGGACATTTTAGTCTAACAATAATCCAAAGCATACATCTAAATCAACAAAGAAGTAGCTAACTACTAACTACTGGGCTGTGAATACTGTGACCCTTGTGTTTTCTGTACACAAATTACATACTGATGACAAATATGGCTTTTCCCCATGCTGTGCAATGCTATTAAAATTAGAGTATAATATTTTTTTTTCAAGCAAGACATTAGCCAGTACATAAGAAAAAAAGATATAGAAAGATTTATGTCATAGGGGTACAAATTAATCAGGAAGGCACTAAATATTTATACGTGATATACATATAAACTATTGTCTATAAAATGGGTTTGTTTTACTATGTCAACAATCAATTAGAGAAAGTGCAGTACTGTCAAGATAGGAGAACAACTGCCTAAAGCACATACCCCACATAGCTCAGTCAGTATATAACCACTGTTACCTTGGCTTACATGTATCCAGGTCCAGACTAAAAGCACTAGTGTTTATTTACTCAGGACAGGTGCTGCTAAGATAGCTCAGGCATGTATCCTTGTTGGGTGTCTGGGGAAGATGAAAGATGAAGAACTCCAACCAGAAGAAACATGCAAAGACATAGGAGTAGGATCACATCCTTTTACTGAATATAAAGGGAACATAAGCACATCACAGCTCTTTAAGTAGATTTAAGGCATCTGAAGAAAATCAGAGGAGACAGAAAAGTATTTGACTTTATGTAACCATAAGGTACAAGAAAACTGTCATTAAAACAATAACTGTCAGAAAATTAATTATTTACCATATTGAAAATACTAGTTTTAATTCTACTATTACTTTTGTTCATGATATCAGAGATAATTTTTAAGCTGATAAATGTCCGACTCATAATGCATAAAATGTAGATTTGTAGATCTACAGATAGATTTATAATGCTGATTCCAAAACTACAAAAATGTAGCAACGTTATTAAAGTAAACTTGGTCCTAAGCATACAGACAATTGAGATGTAAACATCTCTGCATACAAACTAGCTCCCATAAAAAATGAGAAGAATTTCACATGGTAGGACAGCAAAGGCACTCAGAATAAATGAACACCCAACTGAGGACCACTCACTAGTGCGAGACGATGTGCCTCAAGGCTACTGGATACAGTGACTCACTCAGGGACAGTGTGGTTTTGTTTATGTTGATATACAGATTTTGCCTTGGGATTTTGTTATTTTGAGTACTCCAAGCCCATAAAAATAGTGGCACAAGCGGAAAGTGACAAAGATGTATTAAATCCTAAAAATGAAGGGCAATAATGTTTTAAATGAATGTGGATATCATAAAAAGGTATGGAAAAGGTGAAATGCCATCTCAGAACGGCCTTAATCATTTATCTACTGGAATAACTACTAGGGACAAAGAAAGAATTCTGGAATTTGTAATACCTTCCATACCAATGCAGTCAACAATAATTATGAAAAAAGATGTGGTGCTACAGAGCTCATCACATTACAGGAAACTTGGTTTTGGCTTAAGAACAACTTAAGGTATGAACCTGGATTTGGAACATAACCTATTCTGAAGTCAACAGTGTGCAGTTAAAGGCATAAAATCATACCATAAGATAACTGCACCTAAAAGGGGAACTGCAGCTCCAATTTCTCAGCTGGTTTTTAAATCTCAGTAACAAAATAAATTAATTGATGGTATCGCAAAATTTTACAAATTCCACACAAATCATGAAATTTGCACTGTACCTCGCCATGTTGCCACAGGCAAGAACGAGAGTGTGTGCAAATTGTGATGTGAAGCGGCCCTTTCTGCTTACTAGTCACTATAATAACTAATGTAACGTAGTATAGGAGGAATAAGTGCAGATTGTGCAGCAGACACTGGAAGAGGTTTTTAAAGAGCCTGCCTTTTTACAATGTAAACTCACCTCAGAAGTTTGGTTGCCTCTTTATGAATTACAGAATATGGTGCTGCACAAATCCAGAAATGTGGTCTATTTTGCAATGTAAATTGAAGGTTTTATACATTACTGTATACGATACAGAAAAATAAAAGCAGTCAGCGATTATTTTAAATATATTTATAAATATATTTACAATAAATACCATAACTTATAATGAATAAAGAAATAACACAAAAGTTCACTTATCCAAGAGTCCCTATCTTTCAATGGGCTTCCGTCACTGTCATGTAGATTGTTGTTTCTAGGATTTCCCTTTCAATTCATGTCCACCAAAACTGATGAACAAGAAGCAAAGTTAAATATCCCTCAATGAACAGTAAATCCAAATATATATCGTATAAATCCTGTTCGCAAGTATAAAATGACTTTAAAACACGTTGAATCCCTCCATGCTCAAACTCTGTCCGTTACTCTCCCAGGTCAATTCAAACTCCCCCCACAAAAAACTTCTAGACCTTTTTTTGTCGCATGTTCCTTTTTAACGATTTACAGAATCATTCCAGTAAATCCTGGTCAAGAAAATTCAAGATAACACTAATTATTTACATAAAGCAATGTTATTTACAAATGATGAATATTCTAGTAAAATCAAAAATATTTTCAAATGTAATTATTCATAACACTGTGCTCGCTTTTCTTTTATTGTATTTTGAAACGCACTCATCAATGCCGATTCTTTCTAACACTGAAATATAGAAGTAACATTGCAGCTCCCCTTTATCTGAAGGCCTACCCTAAAATGTCTTCTAAGAAAAAAATGACTCCATTAATGAAACCGCTACCAAAATGTGCTTGGGTCATTCAAGCACTAAATAATGGACAGGTCAGTTCTGGGGTCTGCAGTAAAGCATAAGGTGCAGCTCTGGAAAAAGGTGTCTTTGTTTTTACTATCTAAACTTATCCTTATGAGGTCACAAACTAGACAAAGGAGCAAGCAGATTGGCCACTGCTGTCACTGTCTCCCCCTGCTATGCACAGCACTGGTGCACTTCACCGCTTCCCTTTCGCTCAGTACTGAAACTGTATGAACATGCATGCCAAATTCAGCAAAAGTCAATTAAGCTCCAGGTTGCAACCATATAATATGACTTTAGCTGCTTGGCTGGTTTTTTGGCACCTCCGTGCAGGGTCACTGTGAAGCCCTTCCAGTGTAATCAAGCTGTGCTCCTGGGAGTTCCTCTCCTAAGACTTCCTGCCAGCATTTCCTGAAGGCTACCCAACCAGGGTTAGGCCATCCACCTCCCGACCACACTAATAGCTGAAAGCTGGGCCCAGTTGGGTGCCCTCAAATCCCCTCCACGCAGGTCATCAGCCTTGTTCCCCTGCTTTTCAGAGATAGGAATTTTACTTGCCTTCATACAATTTTGGCAAAGCAAAAACAGTTACAGAGATGAAGAGTGTAAAAAAAATGATGTAACTGAGATACAAAGTAAAGAACTTAGAAAAATACTGATTTAACCACTTCCCATCGAGGAAATTAACAGAAACAAATATTTCAGGATGGCTAATGTCAGGGTAGGACACACACGGCATGGTGGGTAAGGACGTGGTTTGTTTAGAATACAAATCAATGACAAAAGCCAAACATTTTATCCCAGTAAACTATTTAACATATTCTATTTTAAAATAAAATTATGAAAAATTAATTTAACATTTCATTGCATAAATATCAATCTAATATCTAAACAAAACAGATGGGATGCATTTTTAAATTAATAACAATATATGGACTATAACCTACAGGAGAAGGCAACAGAAAAAAGTGGAAATTTGTAGAATTGTCCCTATTCTGGAAGGTGTTTAATTTATTGGAACTGAAATATACTCAGGAGCACAGTGCACCAAAAAAACACATAAATCATAGCTTATTGCTTTCTCATTTTTTATATTTAATCAAGCTTGGTTTTCAACTTAAGAAAATTGAAATTAACAGGGCCTTTGATGGTTTTCCATTGCAGGACACTACTGCCCCCTACTGCATTCTTGTAAGAAATACAGGTAAGAATCAAGTTTTTGTGAAGTGGCTGACATCTTAAATCTTTAGTATGCACTTTATGATTTTAGGAATCTTTCACTATTTTTGTATTTTTTATAAAATAATTTTATTGCTGTTCTTTAACATCATATATTCACAAAGGCAAGAAGGACAGTAAAATATTCTTGATAGTTTAGCTGCTAGTATTGATTGAATAATTGAATTTTTATTTCCTTGACTCTCACCACCCAGAAATGTTTATAATTCACAGGTCCTCCATGGTGTTATTTTCCATTCAATGTAAGTCACAGGATGTACAATTTCCTTCATCCTGGTGAGGTTAATGGTTCACAGACATTTCACAACACTTAATACTAAAGGATATATTTCCTTTACTCAACAGAATCCTTTGAAAAGACCTTTATACTTTTTTCATTTTATCCTTCATCTCTATTTTGCTTAAGTTACACCATGTAAGTTAAAAACACATCATAGCAGACCTTTTCTTCTGGTTTGCCATTACTAATCAAAATAAATACTTCTATGAATAGACCTCTATTTTCCAGAAATCTGCAACTTCACTTTACACAGGTTATGGTTCACTGTATCTCAATCTTGTTTTGTCTGTATGGACAGTTCAAGAAAATAACCGTCTCCTTGAACATTAATTTGTTCAATATTCAAAACCGCCCACTGGGTTACACTGCTTAATGGACAGCATGTAAAAAAAAGATCCTTTGGAGTTGTAAAGACCTAAGGGGAATTCATGACTCACCCTTATGTGTATGGAGACATACACAACAGAATAATCAATGGATCTGTTTCTGTACAATCTTCAAAGCTTCTACTGACAGGGCTCTGTCAAGTCCAGATATGCATGTCAAATGTCACATATTTTGTTATAGTGAACTATGGATATGGTTCAAGAAAAAACAAGACAATTTGCACAAATGATGGAAAATCATTTTGAAGACTTTTACGAAGGTGTCCAGTTTCATGTTTTGCAGTGCACGAATAAAGCATTAAAAGAAAAAAAGTGAGCATACTAAGGCTAATATTAATGAGTTATGTACAAAATACTGTATTTAAAACCCACACTAATGAAGTCACTAAACATTCTCCAAAATGCAGACAACACTTATTTTTTTTTATCTCAACAGCAGGGAAAAACATGAGTCACAAACTACAGAGATCTAAACTATCTGAACTATTTTACTTTAGGTTCTTAATGAATTCACAACTTTTTCCAAAAGAGCTATTAAACCCAGTGTCCTGGCAAAAGACAACTCTATGTAACTTCCTAAAGTTCCCCGTAATTAAACTGGTGAAACACTTTTCAGCCTGAACTGTTCATATCGTGAGGCTGCTGGATGAAGTGGTTTCCATTCTATGTATTAATCCAGTAGAAGCAATGGGAAGAAAAGTGATATACACAGTTTTATGAAAAAGCATTCGGCCCCTTTCAGATGTGCTGAATTTTTGCATATTTTCACTTCTGAATGTTACAAAAGCTTCATGTGGGTCCTAGACATATATAAAGGGAGTCTACATTAACAAATAACACCAAGTTTGGTGATAGATTCATTTATTTGATATAGTCATCCAACATCCAATGTTCCTGTGTGAAAATATTAACACCACCTTAGTTAAATCAATTCAATTAAATGGGTTACTAGGACAAGCTATGTGAATACTTTATTACACTATTAGTGCCGATCTGGGACAGCCCTGCCCTTTATAAAACCTACAAACGTTGGCTCTCATCATCACAGTGAGGTTCCCTACAAAGAATCTAGAAACATGTGCTTCTCAAAGGATATTCTTGAAGACCTCCTTAATGATGCCTGTGTGCAAAAAGGTTGTAAACCATTTCTAAAATTCAGGGGCTCGACAAATCCACAGTCAGAGACATCATTATTTACGTATAGGTATTTGCATATATTTCTTGAAAGATGGTAATTTTTTTTTAGTGCAGAGAAAATATTTTCGTTTTTACAATAATCTGATCAGTTTATAACATTAAATAAAGTCAATACATTGTTATAATTTACTGCCAAAACATTATGAAAAGTTGTAAAGGGAGAAAGTTCCCTGCACATTACTGTGGCTAAATTAGCTAGTGATCTGAACATCTGAACAAATACAGTCTTGTGTATCAGCTACACAAACACCAATGTTGTGCACATCTGTAAATCCATTACAGGTACAGGCAGAATCCAACGACACCTATAAAAAGCAATCTAGGTCCACTTTTGCCAAGTGCCAAACTCAATAGAATAACACTGGACAATATAGTACTGCATCAGGAATCGTTAAAGCTGAAAACAACCTGCAGTTCATTTAACCAACTCAGAGAAGATGGAACTCTATGTTCATGTCTGCAGAGAGACTTCTGCGCATACTGAGAGGATAAGGAGACGGAGCAATCAAGAATATTGTGGACAGTATTCAAAATGAGCATCATGAGCATTTCTTTGCAAAAAAAAAGATGATAATGCTGCGTGTATAAACTTTCCTTTATTGGCTAAATCAAGCAGAGATGGCCTCCCTGACCTCTGAGAAATATGTTTAATTTGTATATAAATAAGGAAAGAAGTAGAAAATAATTTCTCTTCCTTATCATGTGTTCAGTTTAATAAAGCTGTAATGTGATTACAGTCTGATTTAATTTTAAATTTGTGTTGAGAAGTAAATGTAACCATAGGTGTATATAAAATAATGCAACTAAAATATAGAAATGGTGTGAAATGGAGTAAGAGCAGAATTCCGTGGGTAGAATATAAACAGTTATGTTTTACTTCTAATGCATAAGTACTGTTGTAAGATGATACATCCGTACTTTTTTAGAAGGAAACTTACTTATTTATGGATTTTGCAATGGTAGTTTTAAAGTTTAATACTAGTTTTCATTCCTGACTATACTGGATATGTTATATGGCATCACAATATGATCCTGGGCCCCTAATACAGTACGTAACAGCATTATCTGATATTTGTACTGATACTTATAAAGAAGTTATAAGGCAAATTTACTACCCAAATACAATTGTACAATTGATACAAAAAAGCTAATTCAAGATGAATTATTGTGTTAAATTCATGTAGATATAGTTTAACAAATCTGTTTAAGTGACAAACATCTATAGGGTTTTCTTTCTGATTCACCCTAGATTTCTATTCAGGTTTCTGAAGCATGGAGACCCATTAGTATTAGGAATGCACATTTTTAACAAGCACTATATAAAAGAGATTGCCAAAAATGATCTAGACTAGCTTAGGAACAAGGTAAAAGATATTCACGTGCATGATTCAAGTTACTCCATCAGACATAAGCGTGTTCAAAAGTCATGCATAATCCAAAAACTTGTGATTCACATTTTTAAAATGTTTAATGCAATGCAGTATTTTATGGATTAGTTCTTCAAAAAGTTACAAAAATGATTTTCTTTGGTCTTCAAAACTTATGAAATTGCAAAAGTGAAGCACGCCCAAAATTCTAAATCAAAGCTTAAAAAAGCGTGCAAGACAGTTTAAATCATAACATGTAATCTCCCACATTCCTAAATGTTGCCTGCTAGTGGTGTTATAAGCCAAGGAAAGACTGTAAGAAGCAAATAAAACATGCTTTTAATTTTACAACCAGACTATGTGTAGCCACAGACTACATACATTTTCCTGGATTCTTTCATTAAACGTATTCCAGATCATTCCAGTTATAAGACGCTGCTTTCAAAAAATATTAAAAGTACTTATTTTCTTGCTTCTACACTAACTTTCCCTTTTGAAGGCGGCCCTGTTTATTTTTCTGACAGTTTAAGCAATTAAAAAAAAAATGTGCCAAGCAGCAATTTTCCAAACTTCGTTTATGAAAGAAAAATCCACAAATACAAGACTTGCTTGAAAACTATAATTCACTGCCAACCACTACATTGTTTTCCTTGGGTTACTGCCTTCTCCGTCTTTAAAAGAGGCTCTTGTCCAGTTCTGCCTGATGTCTGCCAAGTTCAAAAGGCAGAACATAGAAGACTCCCATTTTGAAGACCATTTTAGACTAAAAAGCATTAAAAATGGAAATGATTTTAATTGCAAAATTTTTCATTGCAAAAATGCACATTTACAAATCAGTAAAACCTTTTCATGCACTTCATTTTTGAAAAATCAATTTTCAATCACTTGGTTTGCAGACACACAAATGTAGGTGTAACTGTGGTGCTCATGTGTTGCTGCACCTGTGACTTGTGGAAGCTGAAGAAAACATGCACTAACCATGTAGTTCGAGTAGATACCTGCGTCAGCATGCGCAAGCCACAAAGAAACAAGTAAAGGTTTACTCCATGCTGAAAAGAGAAGGAAACGAAACGCAACATTCCAACTGTGGAGCCTTCTTCGGATCTCGCACCCAAAGAAGGCTCCACAGCCGAACGTTGGATTTCCTTTCTTATCTTTTCAGCATGGAATAAACCTTTACATGCACTGACCAGGGCGGCCCCAAGTGGCACAGACGAAAAGGGAAGAAGCCATTGGGAAGCTGAGGGTGTCTGGTGACACCTGCAGTAGCAATATATTCAGGTGGGTTCAAGTCATGAATGACAGTGGCCAGGGCGGCAAAATGTACATACCTCCATGGAAGTACATCCTTTAGAGGCATTTGTGGGATTGACATTGTTATGCATTACAGACTGCTAAATAGACACCTAGACAGCACATTGGCGAAACCAGCTCCCATACAGAGGAGTTGGAGATGGCTGCTCCAGAATAAAGTATCAGAGCCTTCTACATACTTTGACTTGATGTTGAATAACTAGGATAGGTCAACATGTCATTCTTGGGCACAATGACACCCTAAACTCAAACAACTCAAACACAAACTGTTTTTGAGTTGTGATCAGTGAGAAATCACAGCTCAGTCTGTTCTGACAGACAAAAGATAGACAGAGACGCAATGAAAGTGATCATTCACATGGGTTACACGTGTAGACCAGGCAGAGATGCCATAATATGCACTGCATTACAGTGTGAATGGATATCAGTTAATGATGGATTTTTGCCTGTGAAATGTTATAGAGCTAATGTTGTATTCCCAAATGCTGCATATTACTTTGTGTAGTGAGGAAAAGAATAATATGTAATTATTCTCTTATAACTACATTTAATATGTGTGTTTTGGTATAGTGCATTTGTGTAATGGACACGTCACATTGACCTGTCTGACTTTTCTTGCCCGGCACAATGTGCTGGTTATGGCCTTGTTACCATTCTGACTCAACAGGACCTCCACAGAGCACCTCTAGGACATATTAAATCAGCATAGGTGCTCTAAGAACCTATGATCATGTACACTTTCTGAGCTACATGTAGAACATCAGGCTAGGCAAAACAGGATTTATTAGAGAGAAATAAAATCTGTAATAAAGTAAATGCCATATCAGGTACAAGCATTTCTAGGGCATTTGAGATTCTGAACTCGTTCTTTGAAAAAAATGGACCTTATTGGAAATTGACTCATTTTGATGTAAAGAAGGATTTAAAAATGAATGTGTCATAAGTGCCCCCAGCATAATATGCGGTCCACTTGTCCTGCTCACAACACAGACCGATCTGTATTTTGACTCTAAACCGATTTACTGGGACTTTAATGCGACTCAATGCATTTAAAAACAACTGGAAAATGTGATTTTACTGGCTACCTACAGGAAACTAAGAAAAAAACTAAAACAAATGTACTGTTAATAAGTGTAGAAAGTTAACTAGTTAAATTCTAATTAAGGCTTCAACAATCAGATTTCTCTAAATATCTCCTTTAATTCAACTAAGTAATTTAAAATCAAGTGATTTCTAACTAATCTACCTGATCTGCTGTATTATACAAATGGCTACTTTAATTTAGTAGCAGATAAAGTGGATCTCCTACATGTGAATCAATTTGAGTATGTTGGATGAAAAGCACTACGTTGAAAAAGAAATGCTCACAAAATAACCTACTTGGAAAATATTCTGACCTGAACTATCACTTAATTATTTTCCTTTTCTTGAGAGTAGCTTTAATGTTCTTTAAAGCATGTGTATACTAGAATAATATCAGAAAAGTAGAGCTATTGAAAGGAATGAACAGGAGAGTTTTAAAAGTGACAATGTTTCACTACACATTATAAGTGAGTTTTATGTGTAAAAAATTTGGTTTTCTACAATTAAAGTTCGCTAAACTAAAAACCTATAGTTACACATAAATATTAATTCATAAAATTTTCCTGCAGGAAACAAAGATTAAATGATAAAAAAGCTTACACAAATGAAACCTTACTGGATATTTCTGACAAAAGCATCTGCTTACAATGTATGATGTAGAGTCACTGTTCGGGGTACTAAATTATCATTATCAAAACTGAGAAAAGCACAGTTACAGTCAGCAGGGCAATTTCAGTGAGTGTTGTCTATCCCAGCGTTGGCATCTGAGCCATGCTGCTCTCGTTCCAAAGAGAAAAAAGCAGCAGCTGTCATGACAGCATGTGTTTTCAGGATGCTATGTGCCTATATATCTTTAAAGATGAAGCAAGAGGATGCCAATCTGGGTTTAAAAAGGTTTGTGTGGAATAACGACAAGCATTAAAACAACCAATACAAACAAGAAACACAACCACTAGTGCGTATCCACGTCTTGCAAAATGCTTACTTTCTCAACCATATTCAGAAGCGGTCAACTCATACAAGAATAAAACACTTTGAATCAATAAAAGTTATTTCAGAAGTCAGCATTTGGGCTGAATATGACAATTTTACCTGAATTCTACCATTCTTGACCCATGGTAGTCTTCTATTGGCCTTCGGTAGTCCGGATCTTCCTACAGGAATTAACAAAACATTCCTTTCAGTATTAATAATCTCAAAACTGAAGAAATTACTAATTTTGGATAACAGAATATTAAACATTTCACATACTTTATGATCAGCTTTACATTCAGTCAGCACACTGTGCAAACTATAGACAAATTTTCTATACCATGTGAATCCCTGAGATTTTCCCGTTACTTTTTCTCACCAAACAGGTCAGAAAAGCTTCTGAGAAGAATTTCAAAGGCGATTGTCAAGATGTGCACATGGGAGGCAAATCAGTGTTAGACAAATCAAGAAAGTCTCAAGGTAAATCTTTATGAAATGTATAACATACATCCCCACTTCATTTCCTCTGTCTTATATTCCTTCAGGTTTTATTTTCGAAGCTGAACTATTAAGTAAAGGTCAAGTTTACTTTATTGTTCAAATTGTCACTTATTTTATTGCATCTTTAGCACATTTCCTTTGTTCCTTTGTTAATTATATCCAAGGACCTTGGTCCTTGTGTCTACACTCTGTTTTAATGTACAACGAAGTGTACAAATACCTGAGGGAGAAGGCAGTCAGGGTCTCCCAGGTGTTTTACATAACCTTATCATTCTAGCACCTAGCCTACATTTCAGAATGTAAATCTGAGTTTTTAAATCTCTCCTGCAGTGAAAAAGCAAGGTTTGTTCACATACTGAAAAGACAATCTACAGATTTACACCACGTCATTTTGCTGTTTTCCAAAAGGGTTACAAATTTCAGTTTGCAAAATAACATGCATCACTTCATAGTGACCTAGAGTCTGATAAAGGTACTACTAAGTTCTTAAACATTCTTAATCTGAGGTAAAAAAACAACTATTAATCATCCCCGTTCAATGAAGAGAAGCACCAAGTCCATGTAAAGCAGTCACTGTGGAATGAAACACAGTTGAAATAATATTTGGAAATCAACAGCCACAAACGCTGATATTCAGACTTTTATTCTCCATCTTGAAATTTCTGGAACTGAATTAACATACCTATCCTTACTGCTTTTGGAAATATTTTGTTGTACAGCAAAATTAAAAAATAAAAAGAATATAAAAGTTGAATATTCAAAAAAATGTAAAATGTTATATGCTAATAAACATTTAAGCAAGATACCAAGGGGTTCAGTCTTTTTGCTTGCTAACACAAAACATTACTAAGACATTTGCTGTGAAGAAATATAAAATAACTCTTCACCTTAAAGGAATTCAATTGAATTTCACTGAATATATCTTACAAACAGCGCCTTTGAAAAGCATTCACCTCTGCTGAACAGTTTCAAATAGTGGTGCATTATGATCAAATTTTTTAATGCACTGAAATTATTTTTCCTCTTGATTCACACAACATACACAACACTTTAAAGTGGAAAAATATCTGTGTAACAAAAATTTATGAAACATGAAAACCAGTCTTTGCTACTGAAAAGAATTTCCAATGCTATCATCACCCTGCTTCATGGTCTAGTTGGTTTTACAAGGATGATGACCTGTGTTTAGTTTGCACTAGGCAATAGCAATTTGCATTGAGGCCAAATAGTTCAATTTTTGCCACATGGTCGCAGGGCCTTCAGGGCTTCCCACATGCCTTTTATAGTTGTTTTATAGTTTTCTAGATTGCAATGATTCATTGGCATTATATTTAATTATAATTTTATAAATATACAAAGGTATATTTAAAAAAAAATGTATATACAGATGAACATGAAGCTCACATTTCGGATTTTTGTGTTTACTGAGCTTCAACATTTTTACATCCATTTATGCAAGAGCAAATCCCAGAAGACCAGCAAAACATCTAGATGTGGGAGGCACAGCCTAGCCTTGGACAGACAAACTGTCTCTCTCTATTCCAGGAAGATTCCTGCACTGTGTATTAATTTAAACTGTTTTTGCTTAACTCCTTTACACTACCAGACTACTGAATAAGTTAAAACCTGTATACTATGCACCAGCAGAAATTCCAAGTAGCATTAAGCATTCAATTTTGATCTCTTCCAAACTAAATTACACAGTAGTATATAAGAAAAATAATACTGTAATGAGATGGGGAGGGTATAAAGTTTGCACTTCACATTTTATTGCACTATTCAAAGCCTTATCCAAACACAGGTATCATTCAAAGTGTCAAGTGAACTACAGCAGGTAAACACAGATGATCAAAGGGGGTTTCTGGTTTACTTTGGTTACTTAACTTCAGGGTAAATCATTAGAGTATTCAACAGAACACAGTATAAAATAGATACAGAGAAGAAGGAACACCATCACCCTCCACTTCATCTAAGTTTGTGCCATGCAAGTGGACATTATTCTTAATCTTGAGACCAGATTCTGGCTAGGTAACCCTAAACTTATTCTAGAGACCTTGCTGTCCTAGTTATTAAAGAACATTTTTATATCCTTTACTGTGAAATCCTTAGACTAAAAATGTTTTCTCCTAGTAGGTGATGCATTTTTAGAATAGGGGGATAGATTTCCATTCATTTTTGGGCATCCATCTTCAAGAAAGGGGGGATTAAGTCCTGAGTCATTCTTTTATTTTGGGTTAGCACCCTTGGTTTCTGCATCTGTAGAACACATGCCTCTGAGACACACTGTATGTATGAGTTTGTGATGTATACTGTGAAATATTCTATGTTGTTGAGTGGTGCTATTTTATTAATATTTGTTTGCTCCAATACTGTGCTAAAAACATGTCTACCTATGTGTTTTCTTTTGCTGAAAAGTCTGTATTACAATATTGATGCAAAGATGAACAAAGATTTACCAAACCAAGATGAAAGTACAGTTTGCCAAGATAGAGTCAATTGCTTCACTCTGACTGTAAGGGGATCAGCATCAACTGTCATTTCAGTTCTGAATCACAATTACTGAACAAAAAAAATCAATTATGTATAAGTCTATGAAATATTTTACAGGTTTCATAAACTAAGGATTACCAACTACAACCCAACAGACTAAAACTAATAATCACTTGTCCTAAGTTAATTATTACAGAGGTTAACAAGATGTCCCTCAGATTCCTGTTTTCACATCTGGTAAAATACGTATTTTAGATTATATTTTACATTTATGTGTACTGACTTCTGTGCTATTATAAGCTATATTTAACTGTAATTGTAATTATTGTAAACTGAAAATTATTTCTCTAGACTCTGTTTTCATTATATAAATATGAGAATTACTGTAAACAGAACATGAATATGTAGACTACCTTGTCTACAACAGCTACAACGGTAACTGAAACATACAAAACCAAGCTACTAGAAGCAGCAGTAGCTGCTTTTCAAGGACCCAGATAAGCAATCATTAATGTAAGCAATTCACTAGCAGAACACTGCATGTTTGCCCCCTAGTGGAATATAGAACAACATGTATACCGTATATATTAAAAAACAGTAATTCTAGATTAGATTTTTACTAGAAATTGGCGGGAAAAAAAGAACCAATGGAGGTTAATTACACTTTTATTAGCAAAAAGAATTGAGAAACAAAGAACATCTTCACTATGGAATCTTCTTTGGCTGTGTCACACCAACTTTTCTTTTGCAATTTTTGGTGTACTTTCAATTAAAATATAACAAAGAATTTTTTCTAAGCAGAATCTCCATCAACTGCTAAAACTGTCTTAATTCTGGATAGCATAAGCATTGCAGCTCAATGCAAGTACATCCAGTCATCCGGAGTAGTGCTACACATTGATGGTGGTAGAGGAGACTTGTACCATTACCCGTAAAGCACTTTGAGTGGAGAACATTATTGTTGTTAATTATTATTAGCATTATTAATAGTAATACATTGCTAGAGCAGTACCTGCATACTCACATGCTTGAGAGAAATGCTGCAGAGATATACATTAGCAGTACTAAAGAGGAAGAAGAAAGAGTACCCCCAAACAAATGGAGATCGGTAAAAATACCTGTTCACAGAGAGCTGTTGATCCCAATGCTGAAAAAAAATCCAGACTTTCTTTTTAGGATCTCTCTATTTGTTTGCAAATTTAACTCCTCTCCCCCAGATCTCCATTCATTTGGACACTCTTTCTCACCTGTTGTAGGGAGATTCTCCCTCCCACGGCCCTTTGTTCGGCTGTAATTTATATAGGCATACTTTCCTCTTTCTCTCAGCCTAACACCTGAAGGCTTAACAGCTGTAATGTTGTTTTTTCAGTTGTTCTACTTTTCAGCATGAAATGAACCTTTACTTGTACCTATCCACACACTCAATCACTTTATCAGATGCTACTCCTCAACCCATTATCAGAAAGCCCCCTCTTCCTTGTAAGGGCTGCAGTAACCCAGAACCTATGCCAGAAGTATAGGGCGGAAGGCAGGGCTGATATTCAGGAAACAGATAACAGAGCAACAGCAGAGCGTAAGGCATTATAAAGAGAGACTTTTAAATATGTTTAAAATATAATAAAAGGAACATATTTCAAAATATTGAATGGTTGTCTTCACAACTCCAAAAAATATAAAATCCAAATAATGTCTTAGTATGAACACTAGGGGGCATCAAAGGTAAATTTGATGTGGTGCTGTGCTACCATGGCAGAGTTACACTACAGAAAAAAATTCCAGTAACATTTTACTGTATACATACTATGAACTATACAATGGATCTCTCTCTTTCTTTCTTAGTAGTTCTCATTTGTAACTATATACTTCCTGAGAGAGGAAGAAAATTACATCAATTTCGGCATTATGATACAAACACAACATAGTGTATGAAAGTATGACAGCAAGGCTTGACAGTGGTGGATGAGCTGACCGTACACGTTAGTGTAGAAAACCTAAAATCACTTAAATCAAATTGTAGAATTCCTGTGACTATACAGTGCACAACAGAAAGCTGAAAGTAAATAACAAATTTTAATGAAAATATCCACAGTGTGGCACTTGGAATCACTGAAATTTAATACACACCTATGAAAAACATCATAATGAAATTCTATCCTCTATAACTGCTTCTGTGGTCTACACACATGCGGTAATGTGCATCTTCCTCTATTCCCAAAACAGATCTCTCCAGAAAGCTATCAAACATTACTACAGTGCCATGATAAGGTGCTACAACAGGACAAATGAGCTTCCTGGTATAGTTTTCACACAATGAAGGAAGCATTTGTGAAGTATTAAGGTGTTTTCTTTTTGGCAACAAAGAGTGCAGATTGCAAACTTAAAGATACATATATTTTTATTTTTAAAAACATGTAAAATACAATAAACACCTTGCCTCCAACAAAACAATACCTGCATTGTCTTTATTTTTAGTTTGAGAATTATGGACAAAAACACAACTGAAATGTATCTAGTTTCTCACAGTAAATCTTGCTGAAGCACCCTGACATACCTGTATTGACAAGAGTAAACGGTACAAACCAAATAATGTCTCATTAAAACTTCAAAGGCTCTGAAGGACAAATAATTTTGCCAAACCTAAAGTTTCTAGTTTAGCTGAGAGTTTCTAAAGAGCAAAGAACACAAACATATTTTCACAAACTATAAAAGATATTGCAAGCACTTCTTTTGTAGTAATTGTAAGATCAACAAAACTGCTTGTGAATTAGTGAACTTGCATTAATAGAATTACCACAGGTCTATAGTCAAGATGCTCTTCTACTTAAAGAACAAAACAGAAACATGAAGAATACTATTAGAATTTCACAGTTTACTCAGTTGTTAGTATGAGTAAGAATCAGAAAATAACATTTCACTATGTCACTTTTAGTTTCCAAATTCACAATGAGAATACATTTTTTACTGGTTATAACAAAGTTCTTATAACACAGTACTGTTAAAAAAGTTCCACAAAATTGAAAATAATAACAAAATGCTTGAATTTTCAGGCTAAGGAAAATATTAGGGGCTGCATCAAGTGCTTCCAGACTGTGTTTTGACAAAAAGGTATAAGACATTCACCCTGTATGTCGTGCTAACTTGCTACGTTTCTCCTATTAGGAAGTGCAGAAAAACGTATTTCCAAAAACAATATTTATAGCCTTAACATGAGACACCACTGCATTAATTTGCAATATTTTCTATAAGTCTTACTTTGTGAGTTATACTATTATTTATAAAGAACAAAAATCCGAAGTAAAAAAATGCAAAATGCTGATTTTAAGAACACAAATTAAAACCATTTTAAGCTTTAGAAGTACAAAAGTAGGGCAGCACTGTGGAGCAGTGGTCAGCATTGCTGCCCCACAGTGCTGGGGCCCTGGGTTCAATTCCAGACTAGGAGTGTCATTGACGTGGAATTTGTATGTTCTCCCTGTGTCCACGTGGGTTTCACAAGGTGCTACAGCTCCTTCCCACAGTCCAAAAACAGACCGGTAGGCTACCTGGCTTCTGGGAAAACTGGCCCTGTTGTGAGTGTGTATGCATGTCTGTGCATCTGCCCTGCGATGGTCTGCCATCCTTCCAGGGTGCATCTTGCTGTGCTTGCTGTAACAAACCCTGATCTGAATGAAAGGGTTAGAAATTGGGTGGATGGATATACAAAAGTATACAGTATATTCTAGCTTTCATTATTCATGATCCCAGAATAATTCCTTGCATTTGTCAAATTCAGTCATGAGAATAGACTGCATATTAGTTCTCATGTGGAATTAATACATTAATACAAATCTAAAGCTAACTTAGCAAGAGTTTCAGGGGTCTTTTATAAGGTCTTAAAACCTTACAAACGTGACTTTTTGTGTTACCTTTCTATTGTTTTTTTGTTGTTTTCATTACATATGAAAATATTTTGGCTTAAAACAAAAGAACTAGAACAAACTTGCCAAAGTGATCTCAAATCATTGTATTGCCCATCCTCTAGTAAAACTCTCTTCATTTGCATGCCATGCTAATACTACAAAAATGTTTAATACTCACAAAGTATCTGTATACCAATTTTCTTTTATGACATTCAGTTCTCATAGAGTAAACATGTCAGTTAGGGGAGAAAAGTTGTCTCAGGTTTACAAATAAACACCAATTATTTAAGTAATGTCAAATTTAAGAGGGGTGAATGAAAAGTAAAGTTTCAATCGTCATGTTCAAAGTCTCTTCTGGGAATAGCAGCTATTTTGTCCATTCGTAGTCCTGCACAAACACAATGTTTTATGTTGACCAACTGCAATTTGAAGTATCTATATATTTTTGCCAAGTTTATGCAAAAGACAAAGTTCATACTCTAGCATTCAGCAAATATTTAAAGTTTGACTGTCTGTAGATCAGCAGACAGCTTACTTAAATTTAGGAACACAGCATAAGTTCTTCTTTATCACTTGGAAAGAATTCTTCATAAACTTAATAGGATTATTTCATTTTTCCTCTGGTCATTCCAGGATAGAAATACTTTAGGCAATTAAATGGTGGTTGTTCTTTTCATAAAAACACTGTTGAAGACATGCTCAGCTTAATAACACTTTTCAGTGGGATATAGAATACAAGCACGTTTTCTTATGCTGTAAAACATTTAAACATGAATATCTCTGTACTAGGAATATAATCCCAATTTATGCACAAATGAATAAAAAGCTAAACTACAGCTGGCATTTCACCTGCAATCCTCTGTCATTCACTTGACACTGAAATGTCCAACTAAACTGTTCACTTATCCACACAGAATGTGTGGTCTTGGTCATTGGAATGAAAGCTAACATTTTCTATAAAGCTTCCATTACACTCAGATGTACTCCTTGACCATCACCTGCCAAACCAGCCTCAACGGCTGTCTTGTTTTGTTTGATAACTGAAAAACGTTTCAGGTGAAAGAAATTATGCAGTGCACAAACCCCAATTCTGAGCTTTCAAAAGCTGCTCTGCTGCAGATGTAACACTAAAAGTAAAAAGATTGTACCTTGTTCATGAATAGACTCCTCCTGAAAGAATGCAATCAACCAAGATGAATAAAAGCTTCTTGTGCTTCATTAAAATAACCTGGATAATGAGGAGATGGATGAGTTCCTAAATGTACTTGGATGAAACAGATTCCTAATTTTGTGAATAAAGAAAACTTTTTGCTCTCCTCTTTTCTTCAGTTTAGCATTATCTTTTTTCAAATCAGCACCCAAAAGTCTATCAAGAATACCTTTGTTATGGTGCATAATACAAAATTGTATTTTATAGTATGTAAAGAAGCTTCTGAAAGAAAGTATTATATGTGTAATGAAGAAAGGGAACAATGTGGCTAACAAAGCTGAAACATCAATAAACATTTTTAATGAGCACAAATAATAAGATTTTATCATCTAACTTTCCTGAGCTTGGTGCAACTGATTTTCTTCTGCTTTACAGATGCTGCCCATCAGCTTTCAAAACCATCTACAAGTCATTTTAATAGAGTAATTTCAAGGTAAAAAAGCATATATAAAAAAATAAATTAGATTTCAAACAAACTTTTAACAAAACTGCACAGCCATGTTAATGAAGTTGATATAATGGCTTCTTTTAATTAATACAAGATCTCCCAGTATTGACAGATTTCTCTGGTAGTCTATTAATTGTCACCCTATTTAAGCATTCAGCCCTTATCTGTACTGTTTTCTATCCATTAACCATTAACCACTCTCAGTCTAAACGCACATTACCATAGATTAATACTGCCATCAATATTAAAATAATATTTTATTTGTACCTTTATTAAAAGCCTTCTGTAAATTCAATCATATATCATCACATACACTCTATATCCATTATCATCACTTCACCACCTACCTTTTCTAAGTCTATGGTGACTATCCTGTAGATTCCTACGAGTATAAATGCTGTTTTAGTTCAGTTTTGGTCTCCATAACCTTATATGTAACAGAAGGAAGACTTATTGGTCTATAATTACTTGGATTGAGTTTGTTATCTTTTCTGTGGATGAATGCTACATTAGACGTTTTCCAGGCAAGAGGTATAACCCCTTACTTGAGTGCCTGTTGAAACCATTTTGCAAGTGGTTTATAAATAACATCCCTCATTTCCCTCAGTAAAAATTGTATATTACCATGACGTCCTTGAGATGATTATCTTAAGTCCTTATAGTAACACTTCTTCCCCACCTATTCCAAAACTATTTAATATAGCACTTTGTCTTTCCATCAATTTCTTCCCCGCCAAACTGAATGAACAGTAGAAGTATTGTCTTGCATCACCTGTTAATGTCATTTTCTGTCACTAAGGATCATAGATCTGAAACCGACTTCAACAGTTGTATAAACAGCAGCCTCTTTGCTGTGTGTAATACTATTAGTGCAAGGAGATACATACCCTGCGTAACAGAGGTCCATTTCTACGTTCATTTCCAAAGTTGATGCTGTCAGCATAATAGTTTCTTGGCACTTCAGCATGATAATTTCGGGGGCCTTCATCATGATAAATCCGAGGATCTGCGTAATCAAATTCTCGACTGAAGCCTTCACCTGGTCTTTCAAAAAAGGTCTTCCTTGGAGCAAAGTTTACCCCTTGATACGGTCCCTACAACAAATAAAGAACAGAACCTTATACCACATATAGAGTCAGGCATGCAAATTGAGGTCAAATGCCAATGAAATACAAACACCCTGCTCTAATATAAAGAAAAACTTTATAACTGTGTAACACAAGACAAATCTTATGTGTATTGGTAGAAGGGTGGTGCTATGCTTTTATAAGATTTGCATTTTAAAGTGACTTTGTTTGGTGAGGCTCCAGCGTTCATGGAACTGGTCATTTACACTAGGGACTACCACAATGAAAGCATAATCAATGATTCCTATAATGGAAGTCCAGAATAACACACAAAACATTTATAAATAATAACAGATGTAACTTTATTCATTCTCACAAACTTTTTTTTTTATTTTCATAAAATAAGTTAGCACTTCTTAAAAGCAGAGACATAATTATCTGTTCTTTGAGAAGTTATAATGGTTGAGCAATAGCTTACTGTACCTTAAATAAAAATCTGAGATACTGCTTAGGAAAGCTTAAATCACAAATTTCAGTTTACTCAAAATTCAGGGTAGTTTTACCCACAACAGTAAAACCAGAATTTGCTAGGTTTAAGGCAGAATGAACACTTTCTGTGAACCCTGTATCAAGCTTAGAAGACATTTCTTCATACTGTGGAGCATCAGCACTCAAGCAAGAACTAAACGTCTTCAGTTTTGTATGCTCTATGCTGCCTGAACAACAGACCATGCTGCTGTGCTAGAAGCTTTTCATTCTGATCTCTCGTTTCTATTTGCTGCATGCATCACTCCCTCAGGAAAACCGCTTTACAGGATCACCAGCTGTAGCACTCTTGGCTGTCCTTGAATTTCTGGTCATGTCATTCAAGATCAGATGCATTAACCAAAGAATAGCATGGATGACTGAGTAATACAGCCCATCGCAAATAATGGAAGCCTTAATCATAGCGAGCATAATTATGCAGCACCTCTGCTGTGAAAATGATAGCGCTGCTGGCAGACTAAATTAATTGGTATTATTGTAGTGCTCAGACTGTACAGTGGAAGCTGACTGGATAAACGGGGACTCATAGGAAAGCATCAGTGATGGTCAGATACTAAGAGACTGCACTCATAGAAAAATACATAAGGTAAAGTGCTCAATCATTTTACCATTGTTTCTCTTAGACATTTATCACCTATAAAAACAGCCCCACAGCACTATTTCAAAAACTATTTTGTAATGGGAAATAATGGTGGGAAGAATTATTTGATTATAGAAAAACCCTTTGATGTGTGACACTTGAAAGGTGGAGCACATTATTCAAAAATAAATGGAACTGTTTTGCATTATGTCGTTGGGAGATACTGTTTAGCATTACAGACAACCACCACTAGAGATGGAAGTTTTTGTTTCTCCAAAACCATAAGATGTTCAGTCTTCAATTTTATAATTTCACCATGATAGATAGGATGATTTTGAATCAAGACATGTAAATGTCCAATAAGGAATTCCATGTCTCTTGAAACAAAGTGACGTACAAATTAAACAATGAGTTATTAAGATACAAGCAATGTGAAAAAGTAAGTGAACCTCAATTACAGCCCCACCATACATAAAAATCATTAACGTTGTGAGTTGGGCTATCACCATACAGGTGTGTGGAAACAAGTCAGGATAAGATCAAAGAAAATCACAGAGGATGTCAGAAAAGAGTTACATAATGACCATCAGTCCAGAAAGGTTACAAAAACATTTCTAAGAATTTGGGGCACTCCAAGAAAAGAACAGAAGGGAAGTCACAAAGAATCCCAGAGTAACAGCCAAGGAACTGCAGGCCACCCCTGCCTTGCCTAATGCGACAGTTTATTACTCAATTATAACAAAATGATTGAACAAGACCTCCATTCTTGAAAGAATAGCAAGGACGACATCACAGCTCTCCAAAAAGAATATTACTGCCCCTCTGATGTTAGCCAGAACACAAAGATGATCTTTCTCTGCACAAACAAGTCAAAGGTAGAATTCTTCGGCCTTAATGAGAAACATTATATTTGGTAAAAAATAAACACTGCTTTCAAACAGAAGAAACCGCAACATCCCAGCTGTCAAGCATGGTGGTGGGAGTGTGACGGATTAGACACTCCACTCAACGCGCTTTACAGGTAATGGGGACTCCCCTCCACCACCACCAATGATCAGGACATGATCGGTTTTGCCATCATTGACACAACCATGAATTCTGGATTGCATCAGACGATTCTAGAGGAGAATGTCATGGCCATTTGTGAGGATGTTGACAACCAGCAATGGCTGAGGGGGGGGGCACTCTCAAAAAAGAAAATTGCCCCTGGGCCAGCAGTGGAGGCAAATAAAGAAATGTTGAGACATCAAAATATGAAACCAATATTGCTCTCAACTATTAAGAGTCCATCCAAAACTGCTTACTCAATTCAGGGTCGCGGTGGAACTGGAGCCTCAGTCAATTGACATCAGTCAATCACAGGATACACATAGTCATGCACACACTTACACTTGGGCCAGCTTTCCCAGAAGCCAACTAATCTGGCAGTATGTCTTTAGACTGTGTGAGAAAATGAGAGCTCCAGAAGAGACTCACACGAACATAAGGTGGACATACAAACAACACATAAGTACTGCTTCAACCCAGGTCTAAACCAGAACCCAAGACCAAAGTGCTGCAAGGCAGCACTGCTAACCACTATGCCACATGGATATAGTTTAATATAAATGCCTGATGTAATATATATATATAAATGTAATGTCATATACAAATGAAACCCTTACATAATATTATTTAGGCTATACTTCTGTGTAATTGTAATCACACTGTCAAACATAAAAATTGTATATATTTCAGCTGGGAGAAACACTGATTTTCATTTATAATATATGAACAGATCAGGTGGGTAGCTGTGTCAGCATGCGTAGGCTGCAAAGGAACAAGTAATAGGTGTATTCCATGCTGAAAAAAAAGAAGAAAGAAAACACAACGTTTAGGCCGTGGAGCCTTCTTCAGGTGTGAAAAAGACAAGGCAGTAAGCAAAGGTAATGTAGCAGGAGAACAAAGGCTGGAAGTGAGAGGCGGGAGCAGGGGACAGAAAGAGAGGCCAATCCAGTGGTGTGAAGTCAGAATAGGTGTAGAGAGGTGTGAATGAAACCTCCAATGAATGGAGAAAACAGATATGAACAGATACTAGCAAGTTAAAATAACCCCCTTTGCCGAAAGCAATATTAAATATGTTCAAATAAATCACAAAAAGACACATTACTTGTTTTTTGAAGAACAGCATTTGTTCGGAAAGTCTACATATATAATTGTCTACAGTTTAATGGAACAAAGATTATAAACACTATGTGGCTTACAGTCTTAACAGTAATGCAATAAACACACATATACAGGGTTTCACCTGTACTGCAGCAATAGAAAAAACGTTAACGTGACCAACAAAAAACTTTCTGAACTCATTCATTTAACTAGTGATAAAGGGGAATGCCAACCTGGAGAAAATACCCACCATTTTCCCATGTATATAGCGGTCTCTTTGGGCTCTGTCATACTCGCTCCTCAAGTCTCCTCTCTCTCTTCTGTATGCCACTACAAAAAAAAGCATGGTAAGAAATCAGAGAGACCATTTAAAAATAATGATATACCAGCACAGGACATAAAATACAAAAATTTTAAGATGGTAAAACTTGCCAGCAGCTTCTGGGATTATGTCAGAGCTGCAATGTTTTAAGAGACCTCCAAGACAATAGTTGAGCATTTTACCTCTCCCCGTGGCCATTACACTGACCTTTTCATCTTTGTCCCTTTAAAAGACTAAAAAAGATATCAGAAGCCAAAACTATCTCAAAGCTACATTTACATCTACCCTGGCGACCAAGGACACCATGACATCCTGTGAAGATTAAAGGGGAGGTTTAAGTGTGATTGATGCCCTAAGTCAAAATCATTTTACTTACTGTTCTTTCTGAGAGCTCATCCAAACATGACAAAATTTTAGCAGGGCAACACAAGACCTCATGCGACTTGTGTAACAGTGACATTCTTGCAGGATGAGAATGTGACATTTATATCAAGGATGACTTAAGCTCAACTGAACATATGTGGGATGGCTGCGATCATATGAAGCATCTAAGAGCTTCGAGACAGAATCTAGAAAGCAATTGGAATCTGGAGCAAAGTATGCATCACAGATGTATGGCTTATACTGCTTCCAGCAGTAGCTTCACACGCTACTAGCCTGTGAGTTTCACAGTGAATTGACCTATGACTAGTTTGCAGACCTGCTACAAAACAGCTTGCAATTTTCATGATAATCATTGTGAAAGCTGGAGTTTTTCTGTTACTTCTCCTGTTGATTGTCTTGCAGTTAAAAGGGTTTCTAATGGAGGCTAGTAGACACCTTACTATAAAACTCTTGGATTTCAATCAAAAGACCCTGGATGCTCTTTAGAGTATCCTAAAAATAAGTTGTGCAAGATAACGTTAAACACTATTGTTTTTTTTAAGAAATGAGCAATTACCATACTGATAAAATGTTGTAAGGAAGGAGCAATGTAAAAATAGCCAATGATAGAATTGGTGTCCTGATATTCCCCTCTTCTGGTATGTATTCTTTCTACATAACTACATTTCCAAAGATTGAACCACAAATTTACTCCCAGCTAAAGTATAAAGAGATCCAATGTGTCTCCACTGACTATCTTACCATTAAAATAATGCATCTTTTCTACTCCTCTTTTATATTTAGAGTTATTTAGAGTTATGTAATCAAACATATCTACTGTATTTTACTATAACCTTGAAATGCTTTATAATCCTAATATACATGGAAATGTCGACTAGTGTCTGAAGTGCTCGATTTTTAAACCACAAGACAACACAGGTACCACAGAATGTAATTGTGATTAAAGTACATTATTTTGATATACAACGCATTCACTAACAACCACATTCAATAACCTGCTAACAAAAAAAAAAATTATTCGTAATTTCAAATTTCCAATTGGCTATTATTATTCATGGCCTCCTAATGATCCCCATCTACGATCCTTACTCTCCACAGCCATTAAAAACCCCAGGGTGTTTCTTGAAAATAGTAGGGATGTAACCGCAGCATCCTGGCCAAATTTCCTCCAGGCCTTTACCAATCATGGCCTCCTAATAATCCCTATCTATCAATTAGCTTCATCATTCTGTTCTCCTCCCCACTGATAGCTGATGTGTGCTGAGCATTCCGGCACACTATGGCTAGCGGGGCTGCACATTGATGGTGGTGGAGGGGAGTCCCCATTACCTGTAAAGCGCTTTGAGTGGAGTGTCCAGTGATATATAAGTGTAAGCAATTTATTATTATTATTATTATTATTATTATATGCTAGAATCCATTTTTTAAGATCTTCTACTCTGGTAAGGTTTCAAAATATGACTATGATCTCCCACTAGCCTTTTTTGTATATGTAACGTGACTCAGTGCAGTTAAATTGTTACATGTTCAACCATAATGTAAACTAATTTTTGGTGTAAAAAAGGCATGAGTAGATGTATAACACAATAAAGGCACTTTTGTTCTTTAAACTACTAGTGTTATCTAGCATTGGTCAGATTTTAGGAGCATATTGTCTCAACATTTTTCTTATCATTTCTGAGCAAATGATTTGCTTTTTGAGCATGCACCATCACAATGTAAAATCTATCCCACGTCAATCTCAACTTTGTGCTCACAGCAAAACTGTGTGAAAAAGTCTGACTACAATGGATGTTTGTTCAGATTGATCATTTATAAATCGACACTAGACTGTTCCTTTCTTCTTTCCCAAAATATTAGATGTGGTTTTAGTAAGTCTTGGTTATAGCATGTGCTACAGCTTTTATAAGAAAGCCTTTTGTTGCTTTTATGCATCAGGAGCAGAAAAAGTCATAGTGCAATGTTAAAACATAGGAAGAGTCTGCAGTGCATCAGCAGTGCAGCCAATCATGATGATGCATGTTTATATTTTAGAGTTTAAGCCTATTGATAAGGATTTTTTAAATGAGCATGTTAATTTTTTTATGTCACAAGGAGCTGTGGTGCTAAGAGGTCCCAGTTTAAAAGTGAGAGGTTCACAAATCAAGCACAGAGTGTCTGGCTTAAACAGCATCATTTCATTAGACCAAAACCCAGTTATTTTTTATAGTAAATGTTTTCACTGTTCAAACTGTTCAATTTTTCCCCAAGGGAGAAGACTGCAGTAGTAAATCTTTTATCAATTACCTTCTCTTTAATATGGATTGTGCATGCAATAACATCTTCATTAAAGCACAAGTGTAAGCTAAATAACAGATGGCTACTCCCAGGCTTGCTCTGTGGAAGATAATGATTATGAACATTCTACAATTATCTGTTTTGCATATAATTCTTTATTATACAGTATATTATTAACAAAATGTTTAGGGCACACACATCACTGACTGTCGTCTGTGATTCCAACCTTTGGCAGATGACTACAAATTCACAAATATCTTGTAAATATTTCTCGCAATTTTTTATCTTTGCCAGTTTTTTCCTTGCGAAAGATTTGTATCATTTCTTTAAAGCTTGGAAAAAGAAAGTCTCTCTCTTTTTTGATTAAATTTTGTATTATTTTATGCTTATGTAAATCACTGCCATCCTCACAAAATGTTTAGGAAACACCAAAACTCTTAAAAATGAGACTAACGCTTGCTGGGATAAAAGGACCATCCCAAATGAATTCCACATGGTACTGTCTGGGTAAGCTTGTGGATTCACAGACTCCATCTAAGTTTAACAACATTAGACCAATTGAATTACACTCTCACCCAATAGCTGACAATTACACAGCCTAAATTCAAGGTTCATTTGGATTCAACGTACACTATAAAAAGAGAACTCTACTGGTTAAACCATCCAGTCCCATCAACTTACTGTTAGAATTCAAAGCTCCACACGACCAAATGGTATCACACATTTCAAAAGTGGACAATTATTTTCCCCTTACAGTGTGACAACAAAAACTGCTACTAAAGCATACAAATAATATTTCTTAACAGTTTTAGTGGGGCAGTATGCATTAACTAGTACATGCTGTTCTAGTTTTCTCTCAATATTCTAACTGTTGCAAAGGTAGCTTGTTACAATATACCTAATGCATCTCTGGGTTTAATCCATCATAAAGTGGCTGTAACTGGAGTTGTTTTCTCCTAGGGGAGTTTACCACAAGCATTCCTATTCCAACATTCCCAAGAGAGTGCCTTATAGTCTATACATCCCTGCACATAACTGTTAGAAAACTGCCTACACTATTAAAACTCTCACTGCACAAAACAGGCCACTCTTCTAAACCAATAATTATTTTCCCAAGGGTGCAACAACAATTGATGTCACTCCTGAGTGATTTGTAAAGAGCAAAAAACTAATCATGACCAAAGTATCTATTTTGCAAACAGCACTTTCAAGGTTTCCAACTTAGTAGTGGGCCACATGAAGGAAAAAATGCAGCATATTGTACTGAGCATAAATCTATTTTTAAACATTAAATACTACTAGAAACAAGAACCAGTAATAGCTAGAAAACTGCTAATATACTGTAGTATCCATCCATTAAATGCCTTTTGACCATTAATTGTATGGATCACAATTTGTAAACCACACAAATCATAAATGGAAATGGAAATTTCACATATACAGCATAAATGTTTTAACAACCAGAGGTATCAGAATAATCAGTTAGATTTTCTTTCCATTCCACTGTGACAAAAGTCATAATGGCAAGCAAAGCTGTCAGCTCCCACACAAGATAAATGTCTTGCCACCAACAACCTACAGAAGTGTTTTTCAGCCTGTAATGGTAGTTATCCTGTTTGGCGTGCTTTACATTTTGATCAGAAAATAACTGTTGAATAAGTTAATCTGCACAACTGAAGAGCTAATCAATAAAATTAGATAAATAAAATTAAGCCTCTTTAATTATTCATTTTATAAATACAGTTTACGTGTTCAACACACTTTTTATACAGGCAATCAGGTCAAAACACTTAAACATACCCATCTTGTTTTTTTAATCCCGATTTCCAGGTAGATAATCACATTTAGTCAAAAGTTTACATTTCATACTAAATCCACAAAGGTCTGAGATCTTAAGAAACAGAAAACTGGATTCAGAAAGATGCAGTTAATATGAAGAGACAGATCGTGATGGAAAGATCTAAAAATAATGTAGAACATTAAGTGCCTGTTTCTTGAATACAATATTGCAGATGGAGAAGGTAAACAGCAACTTTATATAATATGTGGTGAAGTGCTGTCAAATAACTCTATGAAACCCTCCCTCTAAAATATTGCAAAATTCCTTTGCTTTTTGCTAAGGAAATTATTCTCCACATTACTATATGTATAATTTATAGAGTCCCCACAGTAAGTCATGTGACGTGCACTGCAAAGATAGATAAGACTTTATTGATCCCGAAGGGAAATTGATGTGTTACAGCAGTCCAGCCAAGCCAAGCAAAAAAAAAAAGTCTGGATTTACAACAAAACTATGTACAGTGGGGAATTTTACCCATTAGAAATAATGTAAATAAGGGTAATAGCAACTGGAAAGACATTACTTTAACCCTGTTAGATCCATAATTGGTAGGATATATCCAAAGGAAACAATGAAATAGTCCCAAATACCAGAAAATACCACTTGCACATTTACCTCTTTAAGTGTACTGACATTTTAACACATTTATTTTTGTCTAGCATAATGCTGGGATGCATTTGCTCAACCCCCAAAATATTATTTCCACTGAAGTCATGTTGCAAGGATGTATTCATTATAAGAGCATAAAATCATCTTTCAAGTTCCCCAACAATTGAAAAGCACAAATGGAGGAACTTCCTATTCTGTGTGATGAGATAAACACCTGT
Source organism: Lepisosteus oculatus (assembly GCF_040954835.1). Taxonomy (NCBI): domain Eukaryota; kingdom Metazoa; phylum Chordata; class Actinopteri; order Semionotiformes; family Lepisosteidae; genus Lepisosteus; species Lepisosteus oculatus. The sequence goes on from NC_090702.1 coordinate 30,275,638, forward strand.
TACATAATATGGCCAGCAGCCATATCACGCTGCAACTCACAACTGACAGCCCACTGAAGCTCAGCAGGTGTGAGCCTGGTCAGCACCTGGATGGGAGACCTCCCGGGAAAACCTAAGGTTGCTGCTGGAAGTGCTGTTAGTGGGGCCAGTAGGGGGCGCTCACCCTGCGGCCTGTGGGGTCCGAATGCCCTAGTATAGTGACAGGGACACGGTTATAAAAAGGCGCTGTCTTTCAGGTGAGGCATAAAACCGAGGTCCTGAGTATTCTTGAAATATCAAGGTAATTTCCCATTAATTTCCCTACGGGATTAATAAAGTATTATCTAATTGTGTGTCTTTTGCTTTATTGACTTCATAGACACAAAGAAACTCAGGAAACTTTGTGGGGATTTTTTAAAACTACTTTCACCACACTAAAACTGAAGCATGTGAAGAGAAACTGGACCATCCATTCCTTTTTAAAAATGTATGCTTCAAACACTGACCATAAAATCCAAAAGAAGAACTAATTGATCCATTAACAATCAAACCAATTTAGTCTGATTTTCATGGCTGAAAGGCCTGAGTGAATTTGTAATTAAATACCTTCTGGCTTTCAGTTCAATACATCTCGATTAAGCAACATTTTCTTGCTTTTACTGCATTTTTGAGGTGTGAATTATTATATTTTTCATAATGTGATTATACTTTTATTAACATTAACAAATTAAAGTCTTTAAGGTTGTTTTTTAAGTGCACATTAATTTAATCACATACACATTTTGGATATTTCACATGAAAGACTGACAAATTGGCAATCATTTAGCACATGCTTTAAGTACACAAAGCCTCTTTGGTTTTCATTTTGAAACTGCAGCAGTTAAATGTTTAAGTGAAAAAATGTTGATGTTGAGTGCTGCACTTTGGCCCAGAATGATTGTATTGTACTTATTGTAAATGATTCAAAATAAATATTTTAAAATTTCTTAATTTATACTCTCAATGACTGCAGATTGCACAACTTAATACATGAGATGAAAAGTTGAAAAACATGTTGCTATAGTATTCTATAACTGCAAAGACTACATCTTCAAAAGGACAATCTAAAAATGACACACACAAAAAGAACAAATGTGACTCACTGTTATGGGATACAGGAACTGAAATTTTCAGCTAGGTTCCCCTCCTTAAAACTCAAGATCTGCGAGAAGAAAATTATTGTAATAAATTAATAAAAAGCACACAGGCACCTCTGAATAAAAGAGATATCTTGTCATGTCAAAATATTAAACTAATGTGTCTCTCAGTTACTAAGATTTCATCCATCTTTTTACTGCTTTATCCAAGTCACATTTGTGGGGAAGCTGGAGTTTTTACTTTTGATAAAGGTACAAAAAAATGTATAGTTATATCCCTGTTTTACAGATGATAATTAAAAAAAAGGTTTTTCAGCTCTGGTTAGTTGTACTATAGGTCACCACCATTTCTGAATTTCAACTACTGCACTGTACTCAAGTACAAAATTGACCATTATTTTACTTGCATTGTAACAGCTATACAACTTCTTAAGGGCAGCTAATAGTTAAATCTGTATCCCCATTATAAATGTGATAAATATAACAACATTTTATAGTAAGGGGTGGGGAGGTTCCCTGATCAAAGAGACTCTTCAGGACTGCTAACACATGCAGCGTCTTCAGAAAGTTGTTTGGGTTTTTTTTTTTTTGTTCGGTATCCTAACCGTGTAACAGGGTAGCAAAAGACAACATTTAATAAACATTTTTATTTTTCTCTTGGGTGAGTCTAACGTTTGTAGATGATAGGACTATATAGCACAGACTTACACAAACATAAAACTGGCAAAATTAATTAACTATCTAGTTGTGGTAATGCCACGGTTCACAGCCACTTTCCCCTGCAGATTTGAAGGGTGACACCAAGTATATTCACCTAAGACTGGAGGAGGAACCTACACCAGACTGCAAGCCCAATCGAGACATCGACTTTTTATGAACGGTGACGAAAGATTTTTAATGTTTGTCGCCACGAGCTCCAGCCGGCAGTGATAGCGCAGAATTTAAAGTTGTTCTTCAGTACACAAGATTTGCATGTTTTCAGTGGCTTCATAACAGTCTGTAATACTACAGTTGCCAAGTGGACGCGTTTTCTGTGCACTAGCTGGCAGATTGCAAGTTTGTAAAGAATCCAGGCAGATGCTGCATATTGCAGCGCCTGTAAAGCCCGTGGAGTGGAGTGTCCAGAAAACCGCCATGTAAGTGTGAGGAATTAATTAATTTAACGTTGAATAATGAGGTCAAAGGAGGGCGAATATATGCAAAAGAAAAAGACGGACACAAATAAATTGTGATGAACACATTACCAGGTGACCCAAAAAATCTGCAATCGGGAAACCACGAAACACCGTTTTTAATTTAACTGTGGTGAGCTTCCTACATTCGGTTAAGCATATTTGCTATTAAGAGAGGATAAAGCAGTGTCTTCAGTTTCTTTCAACAAGACCGATAATCTATATTGACTTTATCTCTACAAAACATTTCGCTGTTCATATACAAAACTAATTCATAAATAAATATAAAACAACCTACTTACCAGTTTCATTTAACGTTTATACTATATTTTTGCAATCACCTGCAATTCAATGACAACAACATAAAACACTATCTCGCACTGCTCTAAATCATATAAATTGTTTACCCTCGCAGCATCCACGCGAATTGGCCTTAGATTGTCGTCACGTCCTGCTTCCACCGAGCGATAGTGATTGGCTAACGGAACAGGATGCTTTTAAAATTTACAACTGTAATTCGATGTTCAACACGTCAATCAAAGTATCCTGGTGACATCATCTTTGTGCGCCATTTAATCTAGCTCTTTATATTAGATTGGTATAGTATTGCGATTTGGTTCTGCACGCGGAAGAAATTATATGTTGCAGCATGTAGGTTTTGTTTATGTTTTATGATATTATAGTGTTGTTTAATATAAGAAAGAGTTTATATACGTTTTTGTTATATCTAATTACCATTCTAATATTCGCAGAGGCAACAGCAGTTGTATATGTTAGTGTTTGATTCATGTTTCAGTCCTTACAGTTTGTTTATATAATTATGTTGGTCAATACGTTTGATTCATCATCGAGACAAAACACGTACCTTTAAAACTGGAATGAAAGCATTAAATACAGCTATTCTTTAATAGGATTATAGATTCCAGTCATGGTAACTCTTTTGCCTTAAACTAAAGCTATACTATTTAGTTGCTTAATTAAATTATTGATTTCTTCTTTGATACTCAAATGATGCGTAATTTATGTTTTTAATAAAAGTATTTAACAAATGGATGCTTGAGTAGATGTAGTATATATTCTATCTGTGTTTTCCGTATAGCTATGATATTTTAGTTGTGCACTTTTTCGTGCTAATGTGTATTCACAAAAATTGTGTTGTGTTTTGCAGCACTGGGATATGCGTAGAAACAAACTGAAGACATGAGCGGTGGATTGGCACCAAGTAAAAGTACAGTCTATGTGTCGAATTTGCCATTTTCTTTGACTAATAACGACTTGCATAAGGTAAAACGGAATGCCTAAAATCGTATGCTGCACAGAATTATATATGTATTTTTGTGTTTGCCAATGAAAAAAAAGTTTTAAACTTGATCTTGAAAAGTTTAAAAATCAAGTGGACATCTTATTCAGTTATAAATATTATGTTTTCCTGTTGTCAAGATGTAGATTTGGTAAGACATTTTCTTTATTACATTTTAAGAGCCCATTTAATATGATATTAATAATGAGTACTACAAACTGCTTATCCCTGAGGATCCCAAAGTGCCACAGATAAGGGCTTACATATCTGACTTAAAGTACCACATAAACATCAGATTAACATGTTACAGCCTGATTAACATGTTACAGCCATTTTGCACTAATAGTCCACAGCATATCAGACAGAGAGTTCTTGATTTATTTAATTAAGGGCAGGATTTTGGGGATGCCAGATTGTGTAAACCCAAAGTGGAATTTAGTGGTGAAGAAGACAGGATCTTGAATCAAATTCACATTTTAAAGGCTGTGCCTTCTAGCCCACGTGTCCCCAGTGACTATGTTGGAAGTTCTTGTTCAGGTGGAAAGGTAAATAAAGTAAATATGTCAGTACTTTCTGCATTTCTGACTTAAAAGCTTGGATGTCAAAAAACATTTTGTCATTTAATTGTGAGAAGATTGAAGTTACATTATTGGGTATCTCATCACTTACTCAAAACCAATGGTGTAACCTTGTGAGTTGCTGGTACTATTCTCAAATATAATTCCAAAAGGAACATTTTGGCATGATTGTGTTATCATCAATTGACTTTTGAACTTCATGTACAGAATATTGAAGGTCTCATCTTCTGTCTTGGAAATATTGCAAGGATGTGTGCTGTGCTTGGAAACGGACCACTTCTAACCTAGTCTCAACTCAAATCTCAGATGTTTAGCTTGGCAGAGTTTGTTTAGTACTGGGATGGAAGACCTGTAAGGAAAGCCAGATTACTGTTGTAAGTGCTCTTGGTGCACCAGTGGGTGTCACCCTTCCCCTCCAGACCACAATGTCCAGTTCAATCCTCCTGTATGGGGACAAGGGCCACTATGTTGTAAGAGGGACTGTCCTTCAGACTAAATGATAAACTGAGGTACTGACTACTTACTAAGAGTAGAGCTATCAATCCCAGTGCCTTGGCTAAATCCCACTTGGGTTTTGCAAAATCTGATTTACCTAAATTCCCTCCTTAACTCATTTGGTTACATGATCTCTCACTTCTTGACTTAATCCTGATCTGTTCCTCACGACTTGATCATTTAACCCGTTTGAATGACTGTACCTACCTACTGTATAAATCTTCCTTCATTAAAGTGGCTGCCGTGGATAATGGGCAATTACATTTCAGAGGTGGAAGATGGTGTATCCTCCTATATATTAACACTTTGGGATCTTTTAGGGTTAATGGTACTATAAAAGTGCAATTAATAATTATTATTGTAAGGTAGAGTGGGGAGCCTCATCAGCAAATTAGATGCAAAGATCAGGTTCCTTCCACCTGAAGAAGACTCCACTACCAAAATATTCTTTTTCTTCCTTTCAACGGAGAAGCAGTGTAGAATGTTGATTCCTTGTTCCTTATTACTGTTGCTGTGTACTGAATAATAAAGCATTTAATATTACACATTGATTACTGTATTGCTCTACTTGTAGAAGTCTTAAAACCTACTCTCAATGTATAACAATATGTTTAGAATTTAATATCTTGAATCCTGGCTGGGATCATCATTCCTATTTTGGTGTTGATACACTGACGATCTTTCAGGTTTTGAGGTGGCTTGTATGCTAGACTGTTTACACTCCTTGGTTTTATTGTTATAAAAACTGGCAATGCTAAGATATTAAGAATAATACCCCAAAACAGTAGAATTAAACTTTCACCTGAACAACACTGGAATATATTTTAATGTGAAATGAGTGACAGTTAAACTGATTTTATTTTTAATTTTGTGTTATTTGCTTTCAGATTTTTACTAAATATGGAAAAGTTGTCAAGTAAGTAACTTAAAACTCAGTTAAAATTTGTAAATGTGAATTTAATATAATTGTTTTTCCTATTGTTTATATTGGCTGTTTACTACTAACTTAATTAGATCTTTTAGGTCTGATTCCCACCCAGAAGGGAGAAAACCTGAGAGTAATATACTATATTACTAAGGTGGATTATTACAATTATCCTCCATTTTGTTAATAATTAAACATCTGGGGAAAATGTAGGCTACTTTTTTAACATTTGTTATCTGGAAAAAGAGAACAAGGAAGTACTTCTTTATGGAGGAACTTTTGTCTGGAGTTGTAATTCTGTCTCTGCAATTCTAAATTTTCAGGGTGACAATAGTGAAGGATAAAGTGACAAGAAAAAGCAAAGGTGTGGCTTTTGTGCTTTTCTTGGATAAGGAATCGGCACAGAACTGTGCCAGAGCCCTCAACAATAAGCAAGTAAGCAATAAGAAGTGCTAATGTCTATGTCAGGTGTGCCTTGTCTAATCAATATATGAAAAATATGAAATATTTTTTGTCTACACAGTTGTTTGGCAGAACAGTGAAGGCCAGTATTGCTATTGACAATGGGCGAGCTCCCGAATTTATCAGAAGACGCAACTATACAGACAAGACGAAGTGCTACGAATGTGGTGTAAGTTAAAATTTATATCTTATCTGGCTCAAACTTTTCTTAGAAATTTAAGTCTCCTACCATACTCACAGCTGCGTAATTAATGTTAAATTCAAAGCATGTTGCTTACACCAAAGAAACAAAGGCAGTTTTGTGATTTAGATTTCTCAATGTTATTTAAAGACGTCACAATTTCCCCTTTTTCATTTTAGGACTCAGGTCACTTAAGTTATGCATGCCCCAAAAACATGCTCGGCGAAAGGGAACCTCCTAAGAAGAAAGAAAAGAAGAAGAAAAAGAAAGTAGCAGAACCCGAAGAAATGTAAGTAAAGTGCTGTCAGTGCTTATCATTAGTGTTAATAAGATGGTTTCAACATTTGTTTGAACCTTTATTACTTTATTCTATTTTCTGGAGAATATTGAAGCAACTTGATCCTGATTACCTGAATATTGAAAATTGAGTTGGGGTACTTCATTTTTGTAGCTATAAAATGAACGTGGGTGGTAGAATTCCTTCAAAGACGTTCACATGAGCTTGTCAGAGGATTAGAACAACAGATCACACAGTATGAAGTAGTGTTCTGAAGTGTTTGTAGTTCTCCAAAGGTAAGAGGGTGTTGCATTCTCAAATAAATTATGTAACCCTACTGTACTGTGTGTTTTAGGAAAGTTTTCTCCTATGAGTACTTCCATTGACTAATCTGTTTCTTTTCCAAGAACAAACAGTTGTCATGTCCTAAACAAACATTGTAATACAGTTTAAAACTGTTTTTTTCATGGCAGCTGATAGCATGGAAGTCACTAGGCTCACAGTCTTGTATTTTAACATATACAGCGACTATATACAGCGCCTAGCAAACGTATTCACCCCCTTGTAATGATGCCCCTATTGTTTAATTGCAAAAGTTGTAGACATATTTAAAGTGAATATTTTACTTGAACTCTCAAATTGAATTCTTAGGTTAAAGAAATTAAATGTCGGCAAAAACAAAAATATATTGATTTTACTCCCCTGAATCAATACCTGGTTAAGGCACCTTTGGCAGCAATTATAGCTGTCTTTGTGCATAAGCCTTACATACTTACTGTACTGTAACTAGTTCAAGCTATAAGGTTAATTGGGCATCACTGATGGACAGCAATTCTTGAGTCTTGAAACATTTTCTATCACATTCAGGACAGAACTTTGACTGAGACTCAATAATATTTTCTTTAAGAATTCACTTTCTTCTTTTATTCACTTTTCTTTGTGATTTGCCTGTAATTTCCTCCATTTTCCTATTTGCACAAGATTTCCAGTCTCTTTTTGTTAGAAGCATCCCCACAACATAATACTGTCACCACCATTTTTGACTCACTCAAGCTTCACTTGAATCTCTTCTTATAGATTGACATCATCATGCAACATCATATTTAGTTCCTTTGATTTTTTTAAAGCCTTCTCTTGATCTTTGTTTTTCCATCATTTTATTTTTTTTAGTTGTTTTGAAAGCTCTTTTAAAGTTTGATTCTTTGCTTTAATATACTATTAGACTGAGGATCTTGTAGAGACCGACATAATTATTCCGAAATTGCGTAAATGACTGTTGTTGCACACAGACAGAGGGCATTCAGTGTAACGTTGTGCTTCCAAACAAATTTAGGTTTCAGAAATTGTGTATAAATCATTGGTAATTCAGAAAAATGGGGATGGGAAGTAGATGCTTTTGGAAGGGATTGTATATCATTTTCTTCTTTTTGTATTTATGGAAAAGAGGAACTAAAAATCAGTTTCAAAGCTGATGTAGCACTCTCCTTAGATATAAAATGCAGTGTACAGTAATTTGAGCCTGTGGCTACTGGTAATGGCAAACATCCCAAAGCTCACAGTCATGTATTTTAAAATATATATTGTATACATAATTTACTTCATTTTTGCACTTCTGAAAAAGAGGATCTTAAAATCAGTCTGAAAGCTGATGTAGCAGTTTTCTTGGGGTTTTGTTAATCCACACACTTAAATTTTGTGGAACTCAATTGCAGATTGCATACTGAATACATTTTCAGTCAGCCTGTTCAATTACCAGCCTAACTTTTTAATATAGGTACCCTAAATAACTTTCTCAAAATTGAAAATGTGCTGAAACACTGGGTACTGAAATGTGTATAGTAATTATGCAGCATAATGTTCTCTGTCTGTGATAATTTTCTCCCCTTCATACTTGAAGAATCTTTTCAAATAGTCATGTGAAAGTTTAAAATTAGAAGCAGAAAAATCTTTACACATTTACAGCAGATTAAGAACCAAAACATTAAGCAAAAGACATTTACATAATGATTCTGTAATTTATTGGCAAATTGTTCAGTGAGGAAGAAGAAAGTGAAGATGAAGGAGAAGACCCTGCCCTTGACAGTCTCAGCCAAGCAATTGCTTTTCAGGTAAGTTGTGGAACAATATAGATCCTTAAGGTATTATAAGAATGCATCAATACACAATATTTTTTTCCATACACTTGTGGTTCGTTTTCTTTCATGTTCTGAATTTTTTTTCCTACAGAATGTAGGAAGTGAATTCCTACACTTTTGAAAAGATATTTAAAAGATGTTACCTGTGCTAGTAGAACATAATCATATTCACCATATGTTATGGGAGTTTTGTTATACTCAACAAGCTTTTGTTTAATCTTAAAAAAATAGTGCATGTAAAAACAGCTGAACATTTAAAGAATGACACCGTCCTTAGGTATTTTGATGTGTGAAACAGTTCTGAACCTCTAGTAAAAATAGTGGCAGGCATCACTATACAAATAGCATCTCTGTGTGCACTAAGTCATTTTGTTAATGGTTTTAAATGTGAATTATTTGTATCTTATTCAGTTATAAAGTTTGGTTTTAAGAAATCTATCATAGAAATAATGTATTACCGATATCTTTGTTTGCAGCAAGCAAGACTTGAGGAAGAGGAAATCAGACGGAGGCAGAATATAGAGAATGCTAACCAAGCTTCCACCTCTGAGGAGCTGAGGCGACCAAGGATTAAAAAGAGTGCATATTTCAGTGATGAAGAAGAGCTGAGTGACTGAGATCTGTGAATTCCTCGAAACAGGAAACTTTTACAACACATTAGAATGGGGGGGTCTAGCTCTTGGTTCCTAGAGGGACTTTTGTTTTCTGTTTTTATTCCACCCCACCTTTCAGCTACATAGTTTTTCTAATGATAAAATTAGCTTCATTACTGTAATACTGTGTAGGTGTTTTAAAGCAGACTCTGTGGTGTTTAAAAGGTAACAATATATTTTATGAAGTGAAGATTCCAAACAGTCAAGTGTAAAATACCTTAAGAAATCATTTATATATGTATATAAGAATTATTAGCTTGTGTCATTAATTGCTCAGGTTGGAACAAAAAACATAAAAGTTTAAAGTAATGTATTTCTTAACTGCAATGGAGATAAAACTTTTATTTCAGAACAATCTACACAATGTATTATATTGCATTTTCACATATTAGGAATAAAATAATCATGTTACACCTTATTTCTTAAACCCTATTTGTCACGGTTTACTTGATGCTTCTATTTTTTGTCTGTCTAAGTATGAAGCAAGAATCAATCACTTCCGCAGGAATAGGTAACTGCAGTTCTCAAGGGCCAGGGTCCTATAGGTTTTACAGATAATACATATGTAAAAAGGAGGTGATTTCACATCTTTCCAGATAGTTCAGTTAAGTAATTAACATTAAAAATATGTCTCTTAATTCATTATTTTTGTGTTCTCCAACATTTGTAGATATAAGTATGGCAATACTAAGCATTTTTTATCAAGATTACTCATAACAAGTATTATTTATTTTTTCATAAGGTTGTTAGCCTTATGCTGGGTTCAATTGGTGGTTCTGTTCGAAGCCTGGGGCCCTTCCTGCGAGGAGTTTGTGTTCTGTTGTGGCCATGTGGGTTTTGGTTGGTGCTCCAGTTTACTCCTGCTGTCCAAAGACATGAGATCTGGCATTTCTAAATTGTCCCCCATTTTCTGCAATGGACTGGCTTCCCATTCAGGGTGTCTTATCTTATCTAAATAAAGGCTGCATCTTGCTTGTATATCAGCCTAATATAATATTACAGCTTTCATTGTACAGTATCTATGTATTATATCATTTATTATATAAAAAGTAAAGATTGAAACCTGTGTAAATCAGCACTTCCAAGCTTTGATGTATTACAAGAAGTGGTGTGGAACACAAACTTTTAACCACATTATTTCAATGATCATAAAGGACATAGAATCCATTTTCCAGTGTGTTTTAGAATAAATGTTTTAACCATATTTTTGCAAAAATGTTTTTACAGATATTTACATAAAGTATAATCTCCTGGAATATAGTGGTAGAATCACTTTATTTAAAAAATGTCGTTGAATACTGTTTTCAATGCTTACTGGAAAAATATGGGCTTATTTTTAGAACATCTGTAAATTCAAAATGCTTTGTATAAAGTTAAATTCAAAGCCAAACTATAATTGTTTAACAATACCTGACCATGAAACAAACAGTATAATGTGGTTTATCATTTTACAAAATAAATTGCTGATACACTTCCTTCCTGTATAACGTCCTATACATAAAGTCTTCCTGAGGTAAAGGTGCTCTTTTATCATCTTTTTATCAGTTCCATGTTACAGTTTGATTGATGTCTCTTGTGCTCATTATCCTGGCCTGCAGGATATAACAATTCAGAGCACTACCATCACTGTTTAGACTTATTTTCCCAGTGAATGGTTTATTCCTAAATAAGTGTCTATGGTTGTAATAAGGGTAATACAAGTTTTATTTTCTATATATGTTGTTAAATTGTAGAAGTCGTGTTGAAAATTAGATCCTCATTTTTTTTTGTGAATGCTTCGCAATCTGTAAATTTAAGTTGTAAACAGAATCTGTCTACATGATGTCAACTAAATGTAGTTTTTAGCAACATTTTGTTTTAAAAACATGTCTGTGTAATTAAGATCTTTTAAATCTGTTTTGAGCTGAGGAATACTTTTGTTAGCTACATAACTCTATATGGCGTAGATTTCACAAGCTCTATAGTGAATGTACACACTGACTTTTTTTAAATGTGGCTACAAATCCATAATGTAAAATACACAATCTGTTTTTTTTTTCTCTCTGTAGCTCTTTTGTTACATTACAGCTCTTTAGAGGTTTACTTATGTGATTACTTACCTGCTGCTATACTCAATTTTTTTGTGAGGAGACAGACTGCCAAAAGAATCTGTGTTTCTTGCATGTAGATGTATTTTAAGTTGCTGTTGAGTTTCTGTTACCACTTAACTCGCATATAAGCCTGAATGGAATTAGGAATGACTTGTAAATGTGTGTACTACGTGCACGGGAGCAGCACACAATGTTTGCAAAGTCAAAGAAAAATGCAAGGTCAAATTAATTTAGCTATTTTCTTACTCATGAATGTGAGTAAAATTGCAGTATTTTATTTTCCCTGACCTACAATTAACAGACATCCAAGCCAGTTAATAAATTCATTGTCTTTTTATAGAACCTATAGTTGAATTTCCACGAAAAGATGTCAATGTTTTGTAGACGGAGGATACTGTACTCTCTGAGTGGACAATTAACTGAATGCGTGTGTGATGAGAGCAAGTCATGTGTCCAGTTACTTTTATGAATAATGCAGCTTAAGGGATCCAATACTAATAGCCTTTTTAAGTTTGAGGCAGTTACCCACCCAGCCCCTATGTTAGAGGTCATTAATATAGCTGACACCTTTATCTTGTTAAAGGTATACAAAGATGCAAAACTGTAGAATGGCGTGTCAATAAAATAATGCATTAATTTATACAATAAGCAAAACTATACAAAAATAGAAAACATTTTGGAGGATCTATGGGTGCAATCTGAACAGATGGGTCTCAAGAAGGTGGCAGAAGGTAGTTAATAATAGTGCCGTCCAGATTTTGCGTACTTACTTGATACCACCACAGGGGTGCTATAGAGAAGGATGAGAGTGCAAAAGTGAGGAGAAAGAACACCTATGTGGCTAACAGGAGCTGGCAATGGAGTGATTTAAAATAGATCATGAGTTGGGGGATAGAGTGATGAAAAGAACAGTATGTTATTATGGGAATTCGATCTGCAGTTAAATGTGAGCAGAGAAGAGTTGCTAATCATTTAAAATGGTACTTTTGGCCTGCTTTTAAAATATACTCACTTTTTAACAGAGCACCTTATGTTTTAAGACTTCTTGAAAATACGTACAGAGAAATTGCAGTACAATAGAATGTGAAGTATTACATTACCTCTACAGAAGTATAAGTCGTTTCAAGACATTAGTCTTCGTGGTGCTGAGTTAGAGACGTACTTGAACAGAATTTGTTCCTGGTCTCAGTGGGAAAAAATATTTTGTATAACTATATATGGTCAGGGTATATTTGTTCAGGTCATTTTCAGGTCAGGTGATATACAGTACAGATCATTACACAAGACGTTCTGCATGACTTTAACCTTCTGTATAGATAAAGTAATAAAAAAATGAGTATATTCAATATTTCTCGTCACAATGTCACTATCTAATGTCAAAATCACATATTCTAAATAAGCAGTCTAAGTATTCTATGTAAGTAATTAAGCTAAGTCATTTACATTACTTTCAATAAATATTTTTTTTAAATGGAACAGGCACTTTTTATTCAACTGTACTGCCATCTGTTCATCCTATCTTTGCAGTTTTCCACTCCATCACTACATCTTCTCCCTAGAGAAAATTGGTGTGAAAACAAGTGTAGTGCTGCTCTGCTACACCCAGAATACCTGTTTTTATCTATGCAGAAGGCAATCTTCACAGGGCTTTTTTCTAAGAAATTTGTTGGAATAGATGTTCCCATAAGCAAGAAGTAATCATTACTCTCACATTCCTAGAAAGTAGTCCTACAGACTTCATGCACTGTTGTTTAATATTTTTGGCACTGTGCAGAAAAGAACTGTTTCATAACACTTTATATATCATCTGTGATCTCATTTAAGTTCTTGAATCCTCCATACATTTCATATGTAAATATTGAGCAGCTCAGTGGCACAGAGGTCAGCATCGCTGGGGGCCCTGGGTTCAGTTCTGGACCTGAGGTGCTATCTACATTGAGTACATTGAGTGTTCTTCGTATGTACATGTGGATTTCCTCCAGGTGCTCCAATTTCCTCCAACATTCCAAAAACATACTAGTACGTTAATTAGCTTCTGGGAAAAACTGATCCTGGTATGACTGTGTGTGTCTCTGTGCCCTGGGATGTACTGGCGAATATCCTACCTATCCTATGAGTATAGGCTCTGGCTTCTCTGTGACCCAAAATTGGATGAAGGGATTAGGAAATGGATGGATGTACCTGTACATATATTCTTACTCTTTTCATATTTCTAGTTTCTGGTTAGGTCTTAAAATAGAATGAAAATGAAAACAACTTATTGAATTGAATACTGAGCATCCACTTAATGTATTGCTCTTTTTAATGTATTAATTAAATATTTAATCATCATTTTAATTAATTGCTCATTCATAACTAGAATGTGACACACTCAAGTACCTGACCATTACATAAGTTCTAAATCACTTTATTAGTGAGAGAGTGAGGTGATTTTACCTGTTGTTAAACGCAATGCCAGGTGAAAATCAGTAAAGTGAAACACAGAAATTCACTATGGCTTGATTTACCAAAAAAAAAGCAAAAATCTAAACTAAAGGCTGTATTATGCCATGGGTCCCCCTGTCCAGGCACTACAAGAGGATTAGGACAGAATCTGCAACCTGTAGCAAACCACGCTTTACAGATTGAATTACTTTCAGGGTTGACCACACAAACCACTAGTATGTAACTTTCACAATAGACCGCCTCTTTATCAGACCTATTCATGGCAAATGTTAATCAGCATAAAGAACCAATGTCATGTATATTCATTAAAGTACAGTACATCCTCAGCACACTTGTTATTATTTTGATGTTGAGTATAGATTGTAGGCTTCTACATTTGTTCAGAAAACAAAATAGTGATATGAAAATTTACAATTTACACATAACACAAAACAGCTATAGTTTATCCAACAACAAAAATGTTAAGAAAATACAGATAATATAAATTGTCCCTTTAAGATTAAACATACTTTATATACTGTATGTAAGAAAGTCTAAACCTTTGGCCAAAACCCAGGTATTGCCACAGCTGCCTGTTCTTAAGAGCTGATCCAGTCATTCACAGAATAGTCAAACAATGTGCCCAGAAAGATGACCTGCAATCTGACACAACCATCTGGATGATTTGTGGCAGGGTTATAGCCTGCAGAAAATTTCAATTCCACAAAGAAATACATATGTCCATTAGAACTCAAAAAAGATTCTAAAGCAGGTAGCAGACAAGTGCCATTATCAGAGACAGACAGAGATCAAACCTGCAATTTTCAAGTGGCAGAGATAGAAGGTAAATGAGACAGTACTCCATCCTGTTTCAAGAGGCCCCAACATGGTAGCAGAAGTGCCTGCAGAAATGTAGATCAGAAGCATCAGAATAACTGTTCATGTGCATCCTGACCACTATCTTCAGCTCGCGCATTTTACTGTTATTTCAATTTCTTTCTTGAAGCATACAAAATTGTGCTTGTTGATCCCTTCATATATTTCTCAAAAGCGTCTACTTGTGATGCCAACTATTCTACAAATAATAGCTTCTGAAAACATCCACTGCCAAGAAGCAAAGGAAGGAAGCAGATCAGCAGTGCGCCATGCTGAGAAGTCCACGGCAGAAGAATTGAGTGTAAAGTTGATGCATTTCTTTATCACAACCTCTCTCTATCAGCATATGGAATCCTGTTCAGGAGTCGCATTTGAATCCATTGGAAGGATACAGTACATGCTTTGAAACAAATGTTCAAAATAAACGTGTGACATATCCAAACACAACACCAAAGCTTGGGGAAAAAGAGATTTTTTTATTAGAAGTTAGTTGCTTTACAAATAGGAGACGATATACTTCATCTATCACTTAAAAGCATTCCTGGTCATCCTACTAAGACTTTGAATCAGGTTCAGAGGGAACAATGTCCCCTGCTTGTGCAACAATACTAATTAGAGAAGGAGAGGAGGCCTCTCCTCCCAGTATTGACCAGACCTTAGCTTCTGAGACCTAACAAGATCAGACTCGAAGTTGATCATTGGTGCTGATGGTATCTAGCTGATGGAAATGTTTGAGGATAGTATGGTTTGTCACTATGTTTTCAGTAACCATGTACAGTAACAGGATACCATTTTAGGGAACCTTACACCTCACTGTGGCAGCCGGTGACTCACCTCCTATGAGAAGCTGGTAATCCCATGGACTGCATCTATTTATAATGTTCTCTTGTTTATGGCTGTGCTTTGTTACCTGGTTTCATTACTTTATTTAGGTAACTACTTGTAACTGTAAACTAATGTTGTATTCTTTGTGTGTAGATTGCCTGGTTCCATTATCTGCACCTGTATAACTGTCCTTCTTGGAGAGCTTTGGTATTGCTAGGGGAAGGGAATCCTGAGTCCTGTACTGTTTCCTTATCCTGACATATTTGACTGCTATGTGCAGGCTGTCCTGCCACCTAGAACACACTGCTTGAGTGAATGCTTATTATTTAAACGATGCTACCTTTTGCTTCTGCAAAATTCCCAAATTTATGGACACTTCCACCCATTTGCGGTCCTGTGTCCCTCATTTAGTACTGTATGACATTTATGTTTCCCAAAGCTCGTTTTGTAATAGCATATTAATAGAATCCACTACTATGTTGGGTAGATTAAAGGGCATCCATCCATTCATTTTCTGCAGGTTTCAAAGAAAGCTAGACCGACTTTAAGAAGATGAAGTCCCCCTCATTTTAAGAGAACAATCATTTTTTTCCCAAAATACTGGGAGTCCCTGAAGTTTAACATCGATGTAAAAGATCTCTTCAATCATTAACATAGCCATATAGTATAATTCCTTCGGGGATCCCAATCAACAGAAATGTCCCAAAATATCTCAGGATGATGCAGTGGACAATGATCCTCAAGAAACAGAAGGGAAAACTGTCACCGAGACCAATATATTTTTAAAATAATAGACAGATTAAGTTTTTATTACGATGTAAAAATATTTTTACAGCTTAGCTCCATCTCTCAGAGTCTCAGATATTTTCTGGAACCGAAAAGCATTTCTTCGAACTTTAATCTGTAGCACAGTTCCCCCAGTTGAATCAGCTGATCCGACATAAACACCGCACGCCCCAACTGCCTTTGAGACGAGAAGAAATTGATTTTCCCGTTTGGATTAATATTTATGAAACATCAGTTTGAAACACAAAGATCCTCATACGACTTGGATCACGCTAGACCTCAGATGACTCAAGCGAGAAGAAAGAAAAAAAACAAAACAACATCCGTAACCTCCATCATATGCAAACCTGCCGCCTTCAGCTTAATGTTTCTCTTTCAGGAAATTGTCTGCCGGCTGATTGGTTAGCCCCCCACCACGTGATCCTCCTACTGGAGTTTCCACGACAGCTGGGAGCTGTGATCCGGGCGCCTTAGTCATTTTTTGTATCAAATTTTTCTGTTCGTATTTCAGTATAAACAAATCAGGTTTCAGCAACATGGGAGACAAGAAGAGCCCGACAAGGTAAAGCAGTTCACCAATGCATAAGAAAGAGGGTTGCTCTAAAATGCGGCGGCTCTGAATAATTAAAGCATTACAACGCTGTGTGTGTGAATGAGGTGGCCGCTGTAGTGTAGCAACCATGGCGGACGGGCTGTTCTATTACAGTGTCAAAACATATACCTCGTAAATTTGACTCTTGAAGTCAAAAGGGGTCCGTACTTTTTTTGTTTATAAACAAGTGTTCAAAGCTGAATGTAAGGGGCTGTAAGCGCTGCATTAAACCAGTGTTGACCGTCTGCTATTTTGTTCGAAGGCCAAAGCGGCAACCCAAGCCTTCTTCTGACGAAGGATACTGGGACTGTAGCGTTTGCACATTCAGGAACAGCGCCGAGGCTTTCAAGTGCATGATGTGTGATGTCAGGAAGGGAACATCAACACGGTAAGTAGATTTATTTAATCGCTATTATTAATGGTCACCGTTCAGGATGCTATGTGCAAGGGCAGGTATTTTACATTTGATGCTTTAGAACATAAAAAAAACAATAATACCTGAGACTGGCCGGAATGCTCAGCGAAAATGATTGAATGTTGAAAAGGTAGCTAATGTTTACCATAACGGGGTTAATTAGATATTGATGAATGACAATTTTCTTTTGCATAAGTGAATCTCCTTATCGTCATTGTTATTTCACAACGGATCCTGCTTGTTTGTAAAATACATACTTGGAGCGGTGAAACTAAGTAGGCGATATAAATTGTTTAAAATTAACTTGTATCTGCAACTTTTATCATTTTTAACCGGTGCTTATTATGCGAAGTTGATTTGCTATTTTCAGTGGGCATACCGTGCGACCGGCTGCTTTACATGAGCCTGACCGCTTGTCTTGGGCTTTCCCACAGCATCCTGCCAAAATGTTTCTCCCAACTCCTACGATTATACTTATCCTGAGTCGCTAGACTAGCACATCGTATGAATCATTTGTTGTATCATGAAATACGTAAGCGCTGTGTTCAGTATTATCAAGTGAATATTTCCGTCTGGTGCATTGCCATTAAGACACGGGAGAACATTTATTTCGTCTTAAGCGTTGAAAGTCTGCTTCCTACATGTCTTTGAACACCCCAGTAACACAGGAAAAATTGATGTTCATTTTAAATGTTTTTTTCTTTTGAATAATGATGTAGGCGATTCACTCATAATCATTTTAATGACGTACAATAAAGCCAGCTACAGTAATATAAAGAACAGATACTGTACTGTGGTTTTTGTGTTTCTATCGCAGCCAGAATACATAGAATGAGTTAATAATAAATGCAGTGTGGTTTCTGTGGGATCTCGGTTTATAATTTTCAATTAAATGGCATAGACAGGGTCTCAGCTTCTGTATTAGCATGGAGGGGAGTGTTGATTGAGTCTTCACTTGTCCTTCCTGCTGTGCAGAGCAGAAGTCAAGGCTTGCCTTGTGAACAACAAGGTTCATCAGTTTGGATGATTTATGTACTTATGCTTTGGTTATGACATTCTTCACAGGGGAAAGGTGCCCTGAATTATTGACCCTTGCTATTGAATGCAATCCCTGATATTCAGCCAGTGTGAACTGACCACAATTATATGATGGCATAAGTTCTATTTTAAGAAGTATTTGTGGTTTAAAGTATATGGAGTTCACCAGATCTTCATTTGCTTTAGAAAAACCCTGGTGAAATCACTTTCTGATTTAGTGTTGGTGCAGATCTACAGAACAAATTCCACCATGAATCGCTTACATTATACTACATCTGGTATTTGAATTGGCCAATGTGTTGATTAGATGTGTAGTAAATACAAAATTGAAGTTTTCACATCCTAACACCATTAGCAAAGTTGATTCAGTTTACTAACATTTTTAAACTGGTTTGGAAGTTGGAACAGAATGAGCAAGCCTTTTGTGTGATAAAATGAATTATTTCATTAAGAAAAAATAATTGAGGATATTAAATACCAGTCACTTTTTGTATTAATTGTATGCTCCAAAATGCTGCCAATGTCAAGATTCAGTGTTTTTGGTGCAGCCACCTAAGCCGGGACAGATACTTCTGTGTGTACCACAAGCAGAGGCACTTGCACTGATGGTTTCAGGCACATATCCAAGGAAAAACTTTAAACATGTGAAAACGTCAGCAAAGGGCTCAGGCAGTCTGTTTCAAATAATTAGAGGGTGGCAATCTTATGTATATCTAACAATGAAATATGGGGTCTCTGTTCTTCATTGATAAATACTGTAAGCTAACTTTACCTAGTGTATGTAAATGTCTATAATAAAAATCTATTTTAAACATTGGCAGCTAACTTAGTAACAAATGTGATGTTTCGCACTTCAGAAATAATAAATATCCTATTTTATCATCTGTGATTCCATATCCACACCATATCTGGACACATGCAGTTTGATTCTATCTTCTTTTACTTATTTTATCAAAAAGTTTATCAAAAGAAATGGAGAGGGGAGCTGGAACTGGTGTATCTTCAGGTTCTCCTCTACTGGGTATATACATTTTTTTCCACAGGTCATCAGCATAAATTCAAGATAATTTGAATTAACCGCCATGTACTTATAATGATTCTATATGTAGGCATAATAGGCCTAAAGAAAATGGGTTCTGTAAGCCATTTCACCCAGTCAACAACCGCATGCACCAAATAGTTATTTTTATTGGGTCGTAAGTGCTCTGTGCTCAGTATTTATGGGTATTTGGCTTTAAATGTTAATTGGCGAAATGGATTCCTTGCGATTCTGTTTAAACACTCAAGAGTAGCCTTGCCTGGCATGTAAACGTCCCAGAAAATATGACATTTGTGTCTGCTGCCAAAATGACATTGCTGTTCCCCGACTTAACTTGCAACAAGGACTATCTGAATGAATGTGTTGCTTTTGCAAAATCGGTTTATTTTATAACAAAAATAATGAATACATTTACACTTAATTGCATGCATTCAAACAGATAACCTGTTTATTTATTATGCTTATTATATCTTACTGAATATTATATGAATGTCTACAAGCAAGCATTCCATTCCACCTGCTAAAGCTCTCCTCTCCTCTTATTTTCATAACCCAGTAAACTGGTAAGATTACTCCAACTTGTCTTGATAATTCTAGGACTATACTTAGGCTGGTTATTTGTAACCATAGTAGCACAGGCTGTTTAAACATTTAGATTGCATGTAATGTCACTCTGAACAAGCAGAGGTTTAAGATAATCACTGATCATCACAGGCAGGTCTGTACTGCATCTGCTTAGAAAGAGATCTTTTTCTGAAACAGTAATAGCTTATTTTCTGAGTTGTAAAATAAAGTAATCCACAAATCAATCTATTTGTGTTTTTTTAATTCAGTCCTTCATTTCATATGAACTGCATATAAGGAGCAAACGTAAGTTGGTGCACATCAGTCAATATCGGATTCTTTTTGTTAAATTTTGCTGCCAGCTATTTGATCACAGGCTGTTATAAAACTATATCAAGTATATTCTCAGATATTCCTTTCCATACATTTAATCAGTAGATTACAGTGCATCCCAAAACCTAACACAGGCCTCTTCCTACAAGTCCAGGTTTTTGGTCCAGTAAATGCATCTTATTTTCTACCCTGCTTTGCATTGCCCATTAAACATTTTAACTGGCCACATTCCTGGTTTGTATATCAAATTAAAGCTATTTGGAAATATTATTCATAAAAGCTGAACCAAATTGGTTATGTAAATCATTTTGATTGTTGTCATGTCATGGTTGTTTAAACAGTTCTGATGGATCATTTCAAAGGCAGCATACCGATTTGAGTTTGTTTTGCCTTTTATGGTCTAGTCTTTTCTTATTACTAGAGATCAAATGTTCTTACAAAATATTATCAAAACTGAAAAAATAGAACCACATGTGTTGCAAAACAGTTGTTTTAGTATACTCTTAATTTTTATCACAAGGTGGTAATTTGTCAAGGCCAGGCCATACAGAGATTAAGGGCAGTGATGACCTAGAAGGCAATACTTTGCTTTTCAAAGAAGTGATATGGAGAGTTTTTGTCTCCTATTGTTTTGCTGACATTCTTCAGAAACTCTCCAAGTTTTAATCTAACTACAGTGGATAAATTGTGTATTCGCCTCGTAGTACTGACAAGCTTCTTTCTTAGCCAGGATGAGAGGATGACCTCAGGGGAATGGGGAAAGACATTAAATTACTGCAGCTCACTTGCAGTCGGTCATGCAAGTGCTTTTCATGGTCATGGGAGAGGCTTTGGCAAGGCCAGCTGACAGCACTGTACTGTGGTAATATTTGTTGTGACACTACTTCTTGTGATTCAAAATGCCTAGACTACTGAGTGCTTGTTCTGTAGTAAACATGCCCTTAAGAAACCAGTAGGTCCCTAAATGCTCCTTTAAATGTGAGCAATTCACTGCATTGCAGACTTGGAACAAAAGGTTTTGATTAGCATTAGATTTGGTTAATTCAGGGTTAATTTTTTATTTTTGATTCTTTTTCAGTATGCCACACATATGTTTAATTCAAAGAGTTGTTTAGAAAAATAGCGGTGTTCTGTAAATCCCTGCCTATTCATTTGTGTTTTCTTAATTGTGTTTCACAAGCCACATTGTAAGCAGGTCATCCTTTTCGAGATGTCGGAGCTGCCAGAGGAGATGAGACCACAGCAGCTGTCAGGCTCTACATGCTCCCAGTTCATTAGTATGCAATGGCTTAATCAGTGTGGAATCAGAGGCTTTCTGTTTCATTTAGAAATTGTCACCGGGTGGTTAGCGTAGCCAAGATGAGAGGCAATATCTTGTTTCCAGCAGGGATCCCATTTCAGCTCAGGGCAGCTGGAAGTTTAAGCAAGTGATTTGAAGGTGATATGGTCAGTGTCTCTGTTAGCTGGGGTCAAAAGTGAAGATTTCTTTGTAGTCCTTATTGAGGAAAATCCAGCTTCTATTCATAGCTTGTACATTGAATTGTTGCTTGAATTGCTGTTTTGCCTGCTTTAGTGTTTTATTAGCGTGATGATAATAAGCAGATGTTTATTAATTTAATGAGTGGGGTATGTTTCTTTTTTGTGTAAGTCTGAAATGTTAGAATACCGATACCTTGTACTTTTGGAGCAGGTTGTGTGCAATAGCTGTGGAGAAAGACATGTTTTATAAACTACAGGTTTGCTAGTGCTCTGTGCTTTGAGAGAAGTAAAAATCTTATTTCATAATTGAAAGCACATTGAGAAATTGTACCAGAGATAAAGCAAACATTGTTCAAGTAGTTAGTTAGGAGCAAGGTTCAGTTTGCTGAGAAAATTAAGACTTATTGAATGTTGTATTTTAATGAAATTTATTTACTGTTGTATCTCCATCAGTTTTCTTGCAGTTTTCTGTCATGATGTTAAAATATTACCATGCTGAATAGATAGATACTTTATTGATCCCGTGAGGAAAATTGCAGTGCAACAGCAGCTTAACACAGACAACACAGCACAGTGTAACGAAATGATACAATGATACAACAATACATACCATACAATACAGTCAGTACGCTCACTGAGAAGTGCACTAAGAAGAGTTACTCACAGTCCAGAATAAACAAAGAACAAGCCAGAACAATACAAAAAGTTTTATTGCACAATATAAATATAAATTTATTGCACAAGTCCCTGGCATATATTGCACAAAAATGATTGTAAATGGGAAAGCCAGATGTAGCAGAGAGTTTACTGTTTAGCCCAAAAACAGGTCAATGTCAATATTGCCCCTGCCCAGACACAAAGTGGATGCGTTGTACAGTCTTATGGCAGAAGGCAAGAATGACCTCCTGTAGCGGTCCCTGTTGCACTGTGGTTGGATCAGCCTACTGCTGAACATGCTCTTCATTTTCACAAGCATGTCATAGAGGGGATGGGAGATGTTGTCCATGATGGCCTCTAGTTTGGACACCATTCTCTTCTCAGCCACTACCTCCAGGGGGGCCAGATCAGACCCAATGACAGAGCTTGCTCTTCTGATGAGCTTGTTCAGCCTGTTAGAATCCACTGCTCTAATCCCAGAGCCCCAGCATACCATCTCATAGAAAATGGCACTCACCACCACTGACTGATAGAACATATGAAGCATCTTTACTACATACATTAAAGGACCTGAGCCTCCTCAAGAAGTAAAGTCCGCTCTGACCCTTCTTGTAGATAGCCTCGATGTTCTTAGACCATTCCAGTCTATCATCAGTGTGCACTCCCAGGTACTTGTATTAGTCCACTATCCCCATGCCACTCCCATGGATGTAGACAGGAGTAGGTTGGACCCTTTTCCTCCTGAAATCTATCACCAGCTCCTTCGTCTTTGCCACATTCAATTGCAGGTGGTTCTCCCCACACCACTCCACAAAGCTGCTGACCAATCCTCTGTACTTTTCCTTCTGCCCACTCTTGATACATCCCACAATTGCAGAGTCGTCTGAGAACTTCTGGAGGTGGCACGACTTTGAGTTGTATTTAAAGTCCGAAGTCTAGAGGGTGAAGAGGAGTGGAGAAAGAACTGTCCCCCAAGGAGCCCCTGTGTTACTCACTAATTTGATCTAGAATTAAAATGTAAATGTGACACAAAAATGAGTAGTACTGAAAGAGGAAAAAAAAGTGTTATTATTTTTGCTTAATGAATAAACAAACATCTGGTAAAACGATGTCCTATAAAGCACTAAGACAAAAGCAGAGCTCATCTTCATTTCTCGTGTGCAGTGTTTAACTAGACACACGGCAAAATAAATATATTTTGATCAACATTCTGTTAAACTCAGAATTTGTGTTTCAAAAATATTTTTCCAAAGCTTTAAAAGCACTATCTTGTTATTATTTTAACAGAGGTTTCTAAAAAGTGATGTAAAATAGCTTTGGGGAAAAGATGAAAGAGAAGGGAGTTCAGTTATTTTAGTTGTCATAATGAGGTAGCAGGCATAGCTGCAAGAAGTAATTTCAAGATGTAAAATGGTGTTTTTAAAACCCAAAACAATATCATAGATATTGTTAATCAAATATAGCACAGTGGACAGTACTTTATAGTATTTGTGCACACTTTTCAGTCTAACCATGACAATTCAGCATCTGTCCCTTCCTGTACCCACAGTGCCGGAGCAGATCCAGCCTAATTAATTATCATATGATTGCATCATTAAACAATTAAGAAGCTGAATGTCTGGAAATATGATGTTTGGAAAAGTTACAAGAGGCATATCTCTGTTGTAAAGGAACAAGTAATAGGTTTATTCCATGCTGAAAAGAGAAGAAAGAAAACACAACATTTCAGCAGTGGAGCCTTCTTTGGGTGTAACAACCTGAACTATAAAAACAGTCTTCTGTTGTAATGTGGAACTTCATATCTCTTAAGTATTTCTAATTTGTGCTTTCTGTGTTGGTGCTTTACAATTGCGACATCTGTTACATCTGTTCTTGATGAAAAAATCTGTGTATTGACTATCCTATCTTTTTAGATGGCAAAAATAATTGTCTGGTACAGTGGATAGAAATATGACTTTGGAATATTGTACAAGAGAACAATATGACTGTTGTCATTATATGAAAATTATAACATGGTGAAACTAAAAAGCAAGTAAAGTCTTATAATCGTGATAACTTTACTAGTATTTTTAAATTTGCACCAAATGTTCTAAACATTTCTTGTAGACTTATAAAATGGAGATATGTACCTTTCTGCATAGCCAAAATGTTTGGAACACTAAAATGTATATGGCCCTCATCGTGTATTGGAACTGCAAAACTGTTATTTTTCCTTTACAGAAAAGCAAGTTGCATTTGTGATCATACAATTAATATGAATATTTATGCTCAATATAGTGTGTTTTATTTTGGGGTACTTCCATTCATGTAATAGATTTAGAACAATCTAAATCAATCCAGTGATTTACAATAACCATAAGTATTGTGGTATATTATTCTTGACAGTTTCATATTGTAAAATTCGTTATTTTGTTGTGACCCATTGAGCGCGCCAAACTTTTATGTAATCATTTGAATTTACTTTTGAAGGGCACTGAGTGCATATGCATCCCATAATAGAAACCAGCATATAAACACACACAAAAATTTGTGGCGGTGTGGTGGCTCTGTGGCTAAGGAGCTGCGCCCGTGGCTGGAAGGTTGCCGGTTCATATCCCATGGCCGGCAGAGGAATCCTACTCTGTTGGGCCCCTGAGCAAGGCTCTTAACCCCAGCTGCTCCAGGGTCGCTGTATAAATGGCTGACCCTGCGCTCTGACCCCAAGCTTCTCTCCCCGTCTGTATGTCTCATGAAGAGCAAGCTGGGGTATGCGAAAAGACAAATTCCTAATGCAAGAACTTGTATATGGCCAATAAAGTGATCTTTTCAGAGATCAGGAATCATTCTTTTGAGTTTAATATGCAGCATTTGCTGTTATACAATCCTTGGACTCCCTCTCTGTTGCATCTGCATCTAGGAATCTGAGTGACATTATAGTATTATTGATTACTGTTGAACATGGTTTCATGGTGAAGTTTATTTTTCAAGAGAGTCTTTCCATATGTTTTTTATGATTGAGGATGTACTTTGTGTTTATGTGCCCTTACATGTGCAGTTACAGGATCTTAAATTTCTGATTCCTTCTTTTCTGTTCCTGTGTTGGGATTTGTGTTTCTCACCTTTATGAAATTGATCTCTACGAGTTCTGACTTCTCCATTCCCAAACATCTTTTCTACCTAAAATGC
Source organism: Lepisosteus oculatus (assembly GCF_040954835.1). Taxonomy (NCBI): domain Eukaryota; kingdom Metazoa; phylum Chordata; class Actinopteri; order Semionotiformes; family Lepisosteidae; genus Lepisosteus; species Lepisosteus oculatus. The sequence goes on from NC_090702.1 coordinate 30,301,214, forward strand.
GTCTCTGACTTTTGCTGGGAAAGGAAAAGAATTAAGATTTTGTTAACTTTTCCTCATGGGAATCTGAAATACAAGCCATTAATCTTGAGTGCTGTATATCTTACAAATTCATCATCTTCTTTCAGTCATCAAACATGCCTTTAATAGCATAAAGGAGGGGGATGGAGGGAATTAATCCCCCTAAGATTTTGCTGTGTGGTGATGTTGCATTTTAAAGTGCTTCCCAACACATTTAGCCTTTTCCTTTGCTTGAGTTTCAGTCTTTAGGTTGTTTTTTATTTTACTATGTGGTTACACTATGGTTATTGTCTGTAAAATAAAGCAAATTGCTGGAATAGTTTTCCATGTATGTTACATTAACAGTAGCAAGTGTGAGGGTATTCTTTTTTTTAAATCTGGTTTCTGCTTAGCACTGATTACTTGGGCCACATGTGCTTGGCATTATTTCAGGCTCAGTCTCTGTGGAAATATTTTTTGACACAATTCATTATACAATCCTATCTAATATATATAACCAGTTATATTGTGTGGGCTGCAGACAACTGGTGTCATATTTTAAAAACTTAAATACATTATAGTGTGATTGGAGCCTTTGGGAAGTTTTTCACATCTAGATGGGGAAAAAAGCCAGATAAGACTCTTTTAGAGACTGCAGGAAAGATTACATTTATACGGTACCTATTATTTGAAATTATTTTACTTTCTTGACAACGATGAGCTGTTTAAGGAAGAATTCTGAATTCTTCAGCAGAAAAGCTTTTCCTTTCGATGTTCCTTGCAATGTTATTTCCAAATGTCTCGAAGAAAATTGAAGCCAGCAGTCTTCTCCTGGAAGAGCCATGAAATCTCATCCTGTAAGTCATGAGACGTACTTTTCTGTTTTAAATGTTGTTTGTCAGCTTATACCACAAACTAAAAGCAGAGATTTGTAGTGGGGCTGCCGGTGTGTTATAGCTGCCACGCATGATTCAGATAGGCGCTGATCGTCAGTGGTGGATAACGTGGTTCTCCTGCTTTATGTGAAGTGTTACATCCTTTGGGAAGAAATGCACTGCACAACTGTAAGGAATTTTTAATGATATGGTTTGTAAATTAAATTGAGAAACAGTTTATTGAAAGTGATCCCAGCCCTTTCGTACTGTTAATGCCTGGTCTGTACTCTTTTGAAAGATATCATTTAAAAAAAGTAGAATGTCTCAGAATATTTGTGCATCACCTCACTCAAGGAGTCAGCCAGTCATTGTAGTCTGCAAGTGAAGTGCAGTAACCTAGGTTTCCCCTGCTTTTCTGTATACTACTTGTATAGTATGTTGTATACTACTGCATTAGTATGTGTCAGATTTTGTGCATACATTATATGTCATAAAATGTTTAATAGGAAGGCCAAGAGAAATTGTAAAGGATATTAAATTGAATTTAAAATAAAAAATACATTTGTTAGTACTACAACAGCACAAGAACTGTCAAGGAAAAAATAAAATATCCTATCCCGGACAAAAATGGGCAATTTAAAGGCAATGAAAGGGGAATAGCTGATGTACTAAGATTGTTTTGCCAAAGTATTCACTAAGGAAGAATCAACAACATGCCTCAGGCAGCTGAAGGTCAAAGTTCTGTCTTAAATAGTAGAAGCGTAGAAGAGGCAGAAGTGTTTCAGTTACTAGAAGCACTCAGGATTAATAAATCCCCAGGGCCTGATGGTATCTTACCAATTGAACTCAAGGAAATGTTATTTAGAAGCCATTGATATAATGTTTCCAACAGTCCCTTAAGATAGAGCTAGATCCAGGGACTGGTGAATTGCTAATGTAGTAACCACCCATAAAAAGGATGAGAAAACTGAATCAAGTAATTAAAAACCAGTTAGAAGTCTGACTTCTAGTACATGTAAGGATATGGAAGCAATTATTAGTACTGAACTAGGGATTCACCTATATGGAAATAATATCCAACTTGTTCTTTGAACAAGCAACAACATTATTGGATACAAACAGGGCATATCATATGGTGTATGTAGATTTTCAGAAGGTTTTTGATTAGTTACTGGGCAAATAATTATAAAATTGTATGCAGTAGGCATTCAGGGAAACACAATTGTTGAGATTGATAATTTGTTAATTAAATACAGGTAAGGAATGAATTTTCAATTGAGATGTAGTTAGTGGTGTACCACACGTATGTTTACTAGGAACACTGCTCTTTTTAATTTATATGATTGTTATTAATTTTGTTAAAATTGTGTAAGACCCTAGTAAGGTCTCATTTAAAATATTGTTTACAATTGTAGTCGCTATGTTATAGAAACAATTTCTTGCTCTGGATTCAGTGCAGAAAAGAGCAGCCAGATATATTCTATGACTTAAGACAATGTCCTATACTGGTAGACTAAAGGAACTGAAGTTTTTACTTTTCAGCAGAGAAAATTAAGAGGAGATCTGACACAAGTATTTAAAATCCTCAAAGGCATTGAGAAAGTGAACCCAGATTTCTTCAGAATGGGTAGAGAAACACCAACCCGAGGGGATAATTGGAAACTACATGGAGGAGCATTTTAAACAGGATGTACTTTGTTACCCAGAGTGTTTTGGGGTAAGCCACCCAGCTGTGTTGTTGAAGCTGACATCCTGGCTTCTATCAAGAAATATCTAAATTAGATCTTTGGATCAATTACCATCTAACAGTGAAACGGGATTGATGGGCTGAACCTCCTCTTGTTTATAACCTTTTCTTACATTCTTCTGTTCTGTGTTTTTATAAATCTCCATTTAAAAGAGATGATGATATATCTTACAGAGAGACTTTTTACTAAATACGTAAAATCTCCAAACAAGATACGGACATATGACATTTCATAAGAAAATCTTTTTACTGGAATCCAAAAACACAGTGCCTCCAGTACCTCTGCTGTAAAAATGTAGGACATAAAAGCATTTATACATGAATACATTGGTAATTGCAGCTTCAGATGTTTTTTTCTTCATTGTTAAGTTCTGCAAGGTTAATATAAGTTACCCTTATAATTGATTATAATTGATATAGATTGTTTCTGGATAGAGAGATAGAGTTGTTGAGTTTTCTGGCTATCTAGGCTGTGGAAACTAGATTACTTTCTGTCAAATCACAGAAATCACATCCTTCATATGGCCTAAACCTCAAGTGCAAAATGTTTACACAAACCTCTTCTCAGGATAAAAGTATAGGTTATAAGGTTACACTTGAATCCTCTTCAAAAGTTTGGTCAAGGATGAGCTGTAGTATTAGCCTGTTGGAGCTGTGTGTGTGAAATATAGATATGGCACGCCATGTTTGTTTGACTTCATACTTGAACTTGAGTTTGATCATTTTATTAAATGTTGTGTATTTTGTCATCATCTATGTTTTCCAAAACAGGTTCAAAACCAAGAAAACAAGTGGTTTGTTTTGGCATTGTTTCTAATATAAGAAATTTAAAAAGTTCATGAAAATAAATACACCTTTCTTCAAAATCAGTAAGTGGGCAGCTGGAAACCTAGAAATTCTAATTGGTGAATGCTGACACATTTGAGACATTTCTATTGCACTGTTTTTTTGGATGTAAGTAAATAGAAAAAATGTAGTTGTTGAGTCAGACAAGATCTGTGAATCTACTGAAAATGCCTGTTGTATGCTTGATGTTATAAATAAATTGCAGAACAAATGATCAATTTAATATCCCAGGTAAAGAGTTACCAGCAAAAAGAAATCGGCTAAAAAGACATATTAAGCACACATTAACAACTATGATGTTAATTTGAATAGAGGAGTATCATTAAAAGAAACCATAATGGGATTGAATTGGGGGTCTTCATCAGTTGAATCCTTGCTTTTTATTAAAATATATCAGTTTTAAAACCAGATGACAAAACACCCATCTTCTCTTCAGGGCTTTAGCTGCAATGTCAATCATGAAAACTTTGGATTATTGAAGTACTTAGATGTTTTAATTAGTTTTTGAAGTAAAATGTCACCAATTATTTGTTGTATGTTATCCACCTGATTTAGAATTTCTGATTTAGTGTTTTTCACATTTTAGATAAACATCTCAACCCACTTATCTTTTAGCATGTCACAGACAGAATAGCCCTGTACTGGAGGTTTAGTGCCAAGGTGAGTCAAAAGCTCCCAGAACCAATGCCAACAGTGTTGTCGTCATGCAATTCAGGTTTTATCACCACCCTCTGCTCCTACTACACACATACACTCCTCACCCACGCCTAGATATTATGAGGTACTATAGTTAAATTGATTAATAGTGGATAGTTACATGGGAAGATGTCTAAAAAGGGAATTACCAGATCATGTTTAGCAATTAAAAAAATTGATAATGTTGATGTTGAATTCATCGTTGTTGTCATCTGATGTGTCTTAATGGTGCATTTTGCACTCCTAAAGAAGTTAAAAGATGTACAAAAGTACGTTCAGATAAAACTTGATTGGCAACACTGAAATATCCATTATTTGATGGCACTTAAGAGGACAATGAGAAACATTGTTCCTTTTCTACATTTTCTGCAAATCTATATTTTAGTATTATTTTTAAAAGAATACTTGAGAATTTTCTATCAAGGAAATGTGTTGAGGTTGTTCACATTTCTATCCTTTTGAATAGATTACTGTGAAGTAAAGCTTAGAGAATCAATTTTAATCAACCCTGTAGGTGCTACAAGATGTCAAAATAGGTAATTTTTCTTCAAGATTGTTACATCTGAAGCTTTGTTTTTCATAGGAATGACTCACTTTTACTCTATTTCATATCTTATCTGTTAACATACAGTATATATGTTCCTTTTTTGGTTTCTCTGTTGTTAGTAAAAAGAAAATAATGTTTATATTTAATAGTCAAGCTGAACATGCCATTTTAATATGTTGTTATAATAGCTTCCAGGAAATACAGAATACTGTCTAATGTAGTTACTACATATTTAGGTATTTCTGTATTTGTTAAGCATTGAAGTTCAATTGCATAATCAGAGTACCTTAAAACAGGTTCTGTATAAAATAATCTCACCTGAACATATATTATTTAGAATTCTTAATGACAGCACCGGGCTGATCTATGGCTATATAATGAACTTGCTGACACTTTGAAAAGAACAGTCTTTTGTGTTGGAAACTGTGGTTGGCATAATGACTTGAACTGTAGTGGCCTTGATAAAAACAACAAAAAAACACCCCCTGTTGAAAATGAGGGATTACATAGATTCAGTCATTTTTGATGAAGCCATAAAGTTATTTATATAATTTTTCTTCCTTTGGCTTGCTTTGTAATATTCTGTGGCAGATATAGTAAGCTGCTTAGGCTTCAACTTGGTAGTTTGTTCCAAGCCTCCCACCTTTATTGTTTCAAATATTTCTGGAAAAGGTATCCACTTCCAAACACTGTTTTAGGAGTGAAAATATACAAATATATATTTCTTCTAAAAAAGAACCTTGAAAGTGAGTTTGTGGGGCAGTTTTCTTCATTGCAGTGGGGGACTTGGATTTTTCTTAATGAAGTATGCATTAAGTGGCCATGTTTTTGTCAAGGAAAAGGAGAATGAAATCTGAACTGATAGAAATCGTGGGAGGCAATCAGCCATCTGTTAAGCATGGAGCTACATAGAGTGGATGGTGTGTGAACAGCACGGAGGTAACAGGTTTTGCTGTTGTTGTACTGTATCTTTACTAGACTGGGTTAGAGGGACAGTGATACAAGCTAAATTAAATTCAAATCCCTTTTGAAAAGATACAAAGTAGATTATTCTTAAATGCACTGTTTACATCATATTGAAAATGTAAAGTTCAGTGTCACAAGTATTTTCTTATTATACTCCGTTATTAACAATTATATGTAAGTGTGAGTCAGACATTAATGTGCTAGACAACAGTGAGTCATCTTTAGCTGCAAATCTGAACCAAACGTCGACCTTAGCACATGGTGCTCAAAGGAGAACAGTTGCCTAGTAGGTGGGAGGACCAAACATGACAAGATCTGCCAGACCACCCTTTTAAGGTCTGAAGTAAGCATTGCGAACTTACAGCGATCTTTAATGAGTTCTTTTAGTATTTTTCATACCCACTTTCCAACTGCCCATGCCTCCTGTGCTGACAGTTCATGAAATACACATTTGTTTTGTCTCATACATGGAATAAGGAATCCATCTGATTGTCTTATAATGTCATTTTTACATAATTTTCAAAATCCATGTACTTTTCTTTATTTCCAATTTAAGTACTTCAGAGGTATTGCTAAGAATGAACATCTGAAATTGAAAACACAATGATTTTCTTGTAATAATAATTGCTTACACTTACATAGCACTTTTCTGGACACTCCACTCAAAGCACTTTACAGGTAATTGGGACCCCTCCACCACCACCAATGTGCAGCACCCACCTGGATAGTGCACCAGGACACTCAGCACACACCAGCTATCAGTGGAAAGGAGAACAGCGATTAAGCCAATTCACAGATACGGATCATAAGGATACCATGATTGGTAAGGGCCAGGGGGAAATCTGGCCAGGATGCTGGTTGTTACACCCCTGCTCTTTTCAAGAAATGCCCTGGGGTTTTTATGACCTCAGAGAGTCAGGACCTCGGTGTTACGCCTTATCTGAAGGATGGCGCCTTTTTTACAGTAATGTATCTGTCGCTATACTGGGGTATTAGGACCCACATAGACTACAGGGTGTCCCCTGCTGACCCCACTAACACCTCTTCCAGCGGCAACATTCGTTTTTCCCAGGAGGTCTCCCATCCAGGTATTGACCAGGCTCACACCTGCTTAGCTTCAGTGGATTGTAGTTGTGAGTTGCAGGGTGATATGGTTGATGGCCTTATTGTAACCTGATAGCTTCCTTAAAAAAATATTATTCATGGCCAACTATCTAAAAGTGTGCTTTAAGGAAATAATTAATGATGAAAGACGAACCCAATATGTAAGCTTTGAATAAAAAGATGCACATGACAATTTTGAGCCAAGGAAACAAAACCAGTCATGAAATCTGTACATAAAGATTGAGAGAAGGCCTGTTGTGTTTTAAAAAAGTTAATGCACAATGTGTATAAGCAAGCCCTAATTTAAATTAGGGCTTAATTAATTAAGTATAGAACAATATGTCCTGGTATTTTGAAATTGAAAAGGCAAACCCATCTACTATAACTATACTCTATTAAAAGTGATAAATATGTAAATGAGTTTATTCCTCAAGTATATGTGCAATACCTACAATATATGCATGAACTATATATGCATTATATGGGTGGCACTTGGGACTGAAAACTAAGTTCTTCTTTGCACAGAAGGTTGTGGTAGCTTTTAGCAGTAAATAAAGCTTTGGCCTATGATAAAGACTTCCCAATTCACCAATTCAGAAATAGAAATGAGCAAGTAAGTAAAGTACATTCACTAATTTATTGTGACCCCTACTGCCAGAATGGCTCTTTGATTAGAGCTTTGTGTGTTTACGTGCCTGTATTCTCAGTTTTTAAAAAGGTGTGCCATGTATGATGTTCCCATCAGTTTGAGAACATTCCACAGGGCTTTATCTTCTCAATAAAACAATGCTGTGACAATGTGACATGACCCAGGCTTGAACCCCTGATCATAGAGTTCTCTCTGTGCTTTCATAAGAGCTTTTACCGCTTGACCCATTCTTAAAGCCCTCATTTCCTCTTGCTTTTGCTTGAAGTAGACTCATTCATTGGTGCATATTTTTCCATTGTCGATTGTAACTCTTTTGTACCCTTTTTCAAATGTCCTTCACACTTTAAAACGGGGGTCTCTAAACCTGGCCTTGGAGAGCTCCAGACCAGCAGGTTTTCTAGGTCTTAATCATTTGAAACAAATAAAAGACCTGGTTCAGTTCTAGACCTGGGGTGCTATCTGTGTGTAGCTTGAAGCCCTATGTTCACGTGGGCTTCCTGTGGGTGCTCCAGTTTCTTCCCACAGTCCAAAAACCTACTGGTTGATTAATCGACTTTGAGGAAAACATGGCCCTAGGTGTGAATGTGTACGTCTGTGTGTCTGCTCTGTGATGGACTGGCATCCTGTCCAGGGGATAACCTGCCTTGTGCCCGTTGCTTGCTGTTAAGGGCTCCAGATTCTCTGTGACCCTGAATTGGAAAAAGTAGTTAGAAAATGGATGGTTGGACCTGGAACAGTTTTATTGTGATAAATTACCAGGTGATTTGCTTCAGTAATTTAGAGATCATTTGCAACAAAAATAAGTATCTTTTGGTCATCAAAAGCCAGAATTATGTGAACTGCACAGATTACATGCTTAATTGATCTCTAATGTCCTCATCTTTAAAAAAACAGATGATTTAGGGTGGCCTATAGGATGGCATTTATAAGAGGTCTCTTGTTTCAGGGTTGGAGACTTTTTGCTCTAGACTTACACTTGATGAGCCACTGTATGGTCTCTGTCTATGTATAACAGTGCATCTGTGAGTCAAGGTTGAGTGGTTTGTTAATCACCAGAAACTTCAATGTTATTTTTAAATTACATGAATTAAATCTGATAAAAGGTATTGTTGTTCAAGGTCAACATAAGTACTACCTGAAAGAGAATGTGCCATTCCTACTTGTTATTCTATGCTGCCACTTCTAATTATATGATGATGTTCTGATTCCCTTTAATACAAGAGTAGGAAAATAGTTAAGGTAAAATGAAACTTCAGTTTGTTACAATATGTAAACACAAAGAAATATAAAAACTTTGCCAGTGTGTCCTCTCAGCATGGACCCATGTTTTTGATTTCAGCATTAACTAGGGGGACTGAATACACTCCAGAATGTGCTTAGTAAGCAGGTTGGGCACAACAAGAAGGAAACCACAGCATATATTTGGAGTGAAATCACTGAAGTGGATGAGAAAAGTGGTAAAGGAAAATGGGTCAGGCATCTTACAAGAGCATACTAAAGACACTTAGACAGGACTTTAAAGCATTGTGTTGTCAGAAATGTAAGGTTAATTTCTGCAAAGACTTGACACACTTTTAGTGAAATCTGTTCTCAAAATGTTCTTTAGTTAATGTTTTGTTTTCAGTGTGATCAAAATGTCTTTTTTTCCTTGTGCAGTCTAGTTTGTGTCCAGATGTTTTTTTGCTTATTATTGTTTTATACTCATGTTTTTTTTTAAGTGATATAAGATCTTATTGCCATAATATTAATAGAGAATGAATTTGGTCTAACTTGACATTTAGAATTTGAAAGCATGGAGGATACAATCTTTTTGTTTATCCCTTCGGTCTCAGCAACAAAAAAAAAACTGTTGCATCATCTTTTCATAATCCTCTTAATGGCACTTATGAGTCATACAGTGTTTGCCATTTAGTTTACTTCTAACTTACTGATTTCTTTTTCTGTAGACAGGAAGCACCATACAGAAGAGCAACATATCATTTTCTCTCGTTTGTGGGTGTCTGTCACAAGTGTTTGTCACTTCACAGTATTTATTTTTGGGTCTTAGGGCCTACTAAATTATTTGATCTATACCTGATGAAATGATAAGTAAAAAATCATTTCCTTCTTATTACCTGCTGGAAAAATATTTTGTTCTGTACAGCAAAGGAAACACTGTTAACATCCAAAGCTCTGTAGATTGTGGTTTCTATGGTATTGTAGTACTTAGTAGTAATTTTTACTTAATTAACCAGTATAGGATCACTTTATGAAATTATCACAATCTCAGTTATAACTACTGGGATTTATAACGTCCTGTTTGGTCAATAAGGACACATTTATAGCAGCCCACCTATAGCAGCCTAGTAACTGATTGAAAAATATTGTAATTTGGTCGTCTGAAGTGCAATAGCATGGAGGGAAATTCAGTAAAGCTGTGGTATAGCTCCAAAGTAGCACTATAGCTGTTTCAGTTTTTAGTGTTGGATCTGCAAATGGTTTACCTAGTGATATTTAGTTGTCCTTAAAGTGCTAAAGAACTATATCTGTATGCAGTCATCATCCCAACAGACCGTCTCTAAATCCTGTTATTTTATCCATTTTCACATTGATGCCTGACTTACAGTTTAGATTTTTCCTGAATGACCACAGATCATGCAAATTATTTTTATGTAGACAGCATTTTCTTGTCAATTCTGCTTTCGCAGCTTTTTTTCTTGTGCTGTTGACACTCAAGTGCGACAGTCCTGTTCAGCAGTGGTCAACTCTTGCCTACCTGCGTGTAGCCTGCTCCTTGGTGTCTCTAGACAACCTTGTTTATTATTAAAGCAGAGTATCTAATTCTTCAAGGAACTTCTCTCACAGATGTACTGCTTTCATCATGCCAACAAGGGTCAGGAAATCGTCATTAGTCGAAAGAAGGCACCCTTGTGTTGTCCTGTCACAGTTGAGTGAAAATCTTTCATAGAAATTTCGGGCTTTTTAATATACTTAATAGTACAGCTAAAATCACCATTTGTGCCAAGCTTAAGGTAAGCAAGTGCTGTGCAAAAGTATTTTGGTTTTCTGCATCGTTTTGCATTTTTCACAGTGGTCAGATCTTTTCATGAATTATTCTAGTACATGGAGAAAAGTTGGAGAGGAAAAATGACACCAAAGTGTGCAAGGTAATCAAACATGCAATCTTCAACACTGAAAAAGTTATTGCTCCCCCCATTGAACTCAACCCAATTAAAGGAACAGTGAGAGTCAGCTTTTTGAATATTTTGGTTAACAATCAGGCCTGATTTAGACCAGCCATGCCCAATTTAAATCTGATTAACGTTGTCCCTTACTATCTGAGTGAAGTTGTCATCACACAGGTTCTTGAGGCACATCATGCCACAGTAAAAAAAAAAAAAGTCACAGAAAAACCGTGAACAACATCTAAGGATCTGCAGGCCTCTCTCGCTTTGGCTAAGGTCAGTGTTCATGACTTTGCCATCAGGAAGACATTGAGCTAAAATGGGACCTATGGCAGAATAGCAAAGTGGAAACCACTGCTCACTAAGAAGAACTTGAGTACTTGCCTCAAATTGGCCAAAATGCACTTGGATGATCTTCAGGAGTTCTGGAACAATATTTTATGGGCAGATGAGTCAAAAGTGGAACATTTTGGCTGACACAGGCCCGTTATTTATAGCAAAAACCAAGCACTGCATTCCATGGTAAGAACCTCATACCAGATGTCAACCAGTCAAGCATGGTGGTATTTTCATGGTTTCTGGATGCTTTGCTGCATCAGGACCTGGACAGCGTGCCATCATTGAAGGAACCACGAATTCTGCTCTGGATCAGAGAATTCTACACCATCCCATCTTGAGCTGAAGAGCAGTGGGTCATGCAGCAAATAATGATCTGCACAAGCGAGTCTGTATCAGAATGGTTGAAGAACAAGAGATTTATAGTTTTGGAATGGCCTAGTTAAAGTCCAGACCTAAACCCCATTGAGATGTTGTGGCAAAACCTGCAATGAGCAGTTGAAGCAGTTCTGCGTGGAGGAGTGGGGTAATATTTCTCCAGGATGCTATGAGAGACTGATCAATAATCAATTATTGATGATTAAGCAATTATTGCTACTAAACGTAGGATAACCAGTTATTACATTTAAGGGGCATAATTACCTTTTCACACAGGGCAGGGGTTGCATATCTTTAATAAATAAATTAATTATTAATGTTTTGTGTTATTTATTAACTCGGGGTCTGTTTTATCTAATATCAGCTCTTGGTTGAAGATCTGGTAATATTCAATGAAAAATATGCAGTAATGCAGAAAACCACACAGGGGGCAATACCATTTTCCTGCAATATATAAAAAATCATGTTTTGCAATTTTTTTGAGAATTTTGCTTTTTAAAATGGGCAAACGTCCATTACAAGTTTTATTATCAGTTGAGTATGCCCGTCCTTTTGATATGAATTTTTGTAGTGTTGCAATGAAATTGGACATTGATCATTTAATAGTTCAAAATTTAATATGTAAATTACATCTAAATATGTGGTTTAGTAAAGTGGATAATGTGTCTTGGTGTTGGTTGATAAAAGGGTTTGACAGTTAGTACAGAATAGAATACATGGTGAGGGGGGGGTAGTGTCAGCCCTGTATTGTTTCCTTCAGGGTGTGATGAAAATTTGCACATTATCATCTAGCCTTTCAGAGCTCGTAATTCCATTATGTGAGACTCCATTAGGCTTAAATTTTGTTTTATAAAATCAATTGCACAAATCCAGTATTGATTGTAATGCAGGGCATATACAGTATTAATGTCGGTATATTTACATTGATTTGGGGCTATTTCCATTTGGATTAGTCAAATACTTCTGTGTGGTTGTTTGAACATTTTACCTGGTCTTCAAAAGCACTAACTCAATACAACATCTGAGAGCTGGTCTTACCTTGTTGATTGTGAACTGTTGTTATTTTTCCTGCTCCCCATGAGACTATAGATCCCAGTGTAGCAACCTTGTCTCATCCCTTGTGCTTATCTCATTCTAGGATGCAGTCTTTTTGAAGCAGCCACTGAAAACCATCAGGCTTGTTGAGGTGCTTTATTCACTGTTGAAAACATGTTTTTCACAAAGAAAGAAGCATATTTTCGTTTTAAATTATAAAGGACAGCATTTTTTCAACATTTCAGCCATTTCAGCTAAAGGATATTGCTGCTGTACTTCTCTAGCACTGTATGAACTAATTTAGTGCAGTTACGAAATGTCCAGTAATGTATTATGATCTGCCCTAAGTACCTGTGTTTTATAAAGAAAACGCAACATATTAGTTGTTAAGCATTACAGCCTGCTTTTGTATGTTTTCCTCACAATCAACAGTTGGGAATCCTAGAGAGGCTGCATAGATAAGTTTGTAAATAAAAAATAAGTATTATATTCACTTTTGTGTAACATTAATTTGTTTTGCAAATCCACATGGGAGTCTGATTGCAGACACAGCTGACAACCTCACCCACACACTCCTAATTTCCATTGCTTTAAAGTGCATTTGCTCTCAATAAGCACAAAGTGTTCTTTTTATTGTTTTATGGTTTAACACAATATAACACAGATTTCAAAGTAAATGAATGTTTTCTTTTTAAAACTCAAGGTACAGTAGTTGTTCAGAAGGAGGAGTAATAGTATGGAAAAAAATTGCTGATGTTTATCATTACTGAACATTCTGTAAGGACTGTTAGGTATTCTGTGTTCATATTGAGTGTTATATTTTACAGTTTATCTGAAATAAAAATGATCATAACTGAAAATTCTGATTTGATTAACTATAATGTATTTATTTTATTAGACATTCTAAACAATCAGATAGTGTGTGTGACTGGTGTATTTTAAAGATTTTCAGGAATGTGCTGTAAATTATCAAATAGGAGTTATGCCTAAAAGCTCCTGAAGAAGCTGAGTTACATTATTATAATGAGTTGTGTTTAATCTGTTGTAGTACATAATTTCAAAGATAAATATTTTTTACGAAGGGGTAACTTATATACAGGGTTCCCATTTAATTTCTTTTGTCTTATGTCTTACTTGCATTTGACTTTTTGTTACCACAGACCTAATTATTCCCCTACTTCCAAGGGACAGAAACTGCACCGTAAAAACTGAGTCCAGAGTATTATATGAAAATCGTTATTGCTATACAGTATATTACTGTTATTCTATAACTGCATGTGTGTTTAAGCTGTTTATGTAATTTTATATGTCTGTTATATGCCCCAACTTTACTTGTCTGAGCACAGTGCCCCAGCAAGTAAAAAAAAAAATCAGTGAGGAGAGCAGGCTGTGTTGCTTTCGTCTTTGAGTGTACTGCATATACGCAATACACTATGCCATCTCGTGTCTGTACAGCATCCCCCACAGCTTTGTCTCTCAGTGTCGTGAATGTCTCAAACACACAAAATCTTTTTATCTCTGACACGTAAGCTCTTTCTCATTCATTGTTAATTTTCAAATTCTTAGTGCTTGTAAAACGTTTCAGACCAGGTTAAATTACATTTTAAGTGCTCAACTTAATGAGTCATTACAGTAATCATTCTGTTTACACAGAGAAAAGTGAACATTCTGTTTATATTGTTACAAATGGGGGGGTGCGGGGGGGGTACGAAAATGGTGAATAATAGGAATTGACCAAGCAGCTTAGTCATTGGCTAAAAGAAATAATCATAACCTTCAACTTGCAAGGATTTCTCCAGGAATATACCTGAGCGGTAGTTATAATTAGAGGCATGTGAACTCTTTGTTCTCTGGCACAGCTTTGTTGAAAAGAACAATAATTCAAGTTTCCCTATGTCCATTGCAAGTTTATTATTATGTTATGTCCCAGACTCCCTAACCTCAGCCAATACCTCAGTTCCTTTCTTGCTTTGAAGCTTTTGTGAACTGCGGGTGTTGATACTAGTTAGGTGTTGACCACTCCCATCTAGCTGTAACAATATTTATACTACCTCCCATATGTCTTATGTTTTTTGCTCAATTAGTTAACATCATCTTTACTTTTTATATGACCCACAATTTTTGTGAATTCTACCATAATCTTGTCTTCTCCCATGAAGTCTGCAGGAACCTTGACACGTAATATACCCCAAATCACGATGTCAGCTACTCTCCACTATGCATTGTAGTACATTTTCTAATGTGTATTATCACACCTCTAGACCATGCCTCGGACTCTTGAGGTTAGAGCACATTATAAACTCCCAAGAGCTAGACCTTGCTGTCTAGAGACAGTTACAGCTCTGCTGAAGATAAGCAGGTGTTCACCATAAAAAAGCATCATATAATTAAAATGTTGTGTTTTTCCCTATTTATTTTAGCATGTAATTCAGTCTGCCAGCGTAAAGAAGTTGAACTAGCCTTGTATCAAGCCATGTAATGTGTACTCATTAAAGGATCATTCTGTTCTGCAGTTGAATTAGCCCCTTTCCATTGCTTCAAAGTATGTAATTATCAAGTGGATTAAAAGCGATGTAAATAGCTACAGGCGTTTACATTCTTATGAATATCCACGTTAAAACAGTATTGTATACTGTAGGTTTATTGTTTCATCCAAAAAGTATGCCAGGTAGACTGTTAATTCAGGCTGACAGAAAAACACTTCATTCAGCACCAATAGAGCTTGTAACAGACAAATGTCTTTCTGCCTTCCTTGTTAAATTGTGAAATAGTTCTGCGTTTATCCGAGGTACTTTCAAATAAATTGCACTCTAGTTTAATTTGTATTCTTTTGTATCATTCCTTTGTATTTACTTGTTTTCTAATATTTCTGATTTACAAAAAGCATCACACCCTGATAGAATGTAACAGAAGGGTTTCTATATCCAATGATCACAAATACTGATGGATGAAAAAGTTGAATAAAACATGGTTTAGTTTTCAATTTTTCTGAAATTTAGTGGAAAGATTTTACAATTTGTTGTGACCAGACATACAGCTCTGGCCTGTGTCTGGCATGTATTAAATTTGTGATTGTATTATTGGATGGTATATTACATATGAGGATGATTTATTATAGGCTTTCTAATCAATTTAGCAGATTCTCCATTCCATATCATTTTTATGTGTTCTAGATGTCAGATGCTGTTTATTTCCTTTCAGTCATGGCCCAAGATAAACTGCAGGTTGTACAAAATAATAAACAGTCATCCATGTATTTCTGTATGAGGTCACTTCGGTCATTACTGGAATAGGAGAACTCAAAGGAAAGCCATGTTGTTGCTGTAAGTGGTGTTGGAGGAGTAATAAGTGGCACTCTTCCTTCTTGACCAGTATTTCCAAACCAATACCCCAGTATGGTAATGTGATACATGAGGTGCTGAGATGTTGAACCCAGCTATCCTGGTTTATTTCTATATTTCCACTTTGGACACCAGAATTTGTTCTGCCTGTCAGTTCTACTTGATTCAACTGTTGAATGAATTTCTCACTTCTGTACCTGATCTACTGTACCGTACAGCTGCTGGCACATAATGGCCGCCTCAGGTCACTCTGGTGGTAAAAGTAAGGTGCTGCATTTAAGTGGTTGTTGAAGTGGGTACATTCCAAGCTCTTTGGGTTCCTTTGAGATGAAAAGTGCTATATAAATGCAACTTTGTTATTTTTTATATATATTGTTAATCTATTTTTATCTTTCTTAAGGTATTCATTAGATTGCAGTTATTCCTTTGATGGATGTACAGTTTCCATTAAATTGTTTTTTCTAATGTGGCAGCTTAATTGATTGAATGATTACTGTTGAAATTAAGCCTGTTTCCACCTCTTTCTCAGATAAAAAGTAATGTGTACTGTGTGTACCTTGCCTCTATTTACAGAATTATATTTTTTAAATTGATACCCCACAACCTAGGAAACAATACATTTATAGTCCCCCTTTCTGTTAAGGGAAGGGTGATATTTAGGTTATCATTTGACTCCTGTCTCAGTCAGACATTTAGCTAGCATATGTGTGCATATCACCTCAGTATTGGAATATGAGAATCATATGAAGTAAACTGCTCTGTGGTAAAAGATTTGATAAGTTGAATTTGAATAATTGGGTTGAATAGCTGAAAATGTCCAAATCATTGCCAAAATAAAAATAATGGGGATGAGGCATTTCAGGATCTCATTTCTCAGTCTATAATTTTTTTTAATGTTATATTGCTCAATGAATAAAATATAATGTAAAAATTATAAGGAAACCAGCAAGTCTATTGAAGCTGTTTGTGCAGTATTTGAGATAAGCAAAGACCAAGTGAATTCATGAATGAATAGAAGAAGAACAAGAATAATGCAGAACAAAACAACCCATTTAGATCACTTTCCCCCACTGTTTTGTGTTATACAGTGATAAAGGTTCACTAAAGGGTGAAATATAAAGATAAATACTTTGATGTAAATGTTTTTTGTCCATTAGTTAGAAAAAAGATTTGTCATTTGTGTTTGGCATTCCTATTAGTTGGCCTTATTTATGCAGAAGCATTCTGCATTACAGTATTTTTCAGTGCTTAAAATTGATTACATTTGAGTTTTGTTCTATATCCATTTTCGGCTTCTATTTTTCATTTTTCTTTATTACAGGATCCATTCAAAGACTGATATTAGCTTATGATGGTAATAAATATTTAAAAAATCACACCTTTCCTAATGTGGCAGTTCATCTCACAGCACTATCTGAGAAAGCAGTCATTGACTACTAACAAGAGATCAGCACTGAAGCATTTTCTGTTTGTCTGCCATTTGCTCTTCCAGGTCTTTTATTATATTTCTCTGCGTTTGGCCTATTATTTTTTTTCTGTGTTTTCAGTCCACATTAGTTGAAATGTACAGCTTTTGGTGCAGTCTGTGTCAGAGGCCTGTAGGGCTCATCTGTTTAATGTCAGCTGGAAAACAGGGCAGTGTGTACAAAAAGGGAGTGATTGGATTGAAAGATCACTTCCAGGGGCGATTTCTGCTACATGTTCATACTATGGCAGGAGAACAGATGGGTCTTTTAGTAGCGCAGTTTACACTAATGAATTTTTATAAAGTTACATTTTTGCCAGACATCCACTGGATGAATTCCAAGCTTCTGAGAATACTGGAGCTATCATCAAGATCTATTGTTTTTTAGGCTTCTTTATGAGTCAAGGCCAGAAAATAGAAAGATAATACTGTTGGATGGTAAACTATAAATCATAACATGGTTGCATACATTTTATTTTGTGATGTGCTTCTTAGCCTCTTCACTTTAATGATACAGGATAGTGATGTTTGCTATGAGATTAAGTAGACGTTGAGTGCAGAAATAGACCAATAACAGTGACCTACAGTAACCTTGTGTTATGCACCTACACTAAATGAATTATTTTACCTTTTTCAGGCTCCACTTTGCATGAGATTCTTTTTGACTTATGTATAAACGAATAACATCCCTATGTATGCCTTTCATTTTTATGTGCTTGTAGATGCAGGTTACTGAGCTCTTGAAAAGATCCATGTTCGGGTCTTGAAAATTTTCAGTTTTGTTTCAGTGTTTAGTTTAATTATTTACAGTTTTGCGATATTGTCTATGCGAAATATATTTAAAGTTATATTTTAACCTGCAGAAACTGATGAGCTTGTAAGTCTTTCAGTTGACATATTGCTTCTGTGCTGAATTATGAAGACGTGAAATATTTGTGGTGCTTTAGCTTTTTATGTATGAAATCTTTCTGCATTCATATCACCCTCAATATTATACATTTTCAGTATTCCAGAAAAATGCAGTCTTTGATTTTACTTTTCATTGTCTTTTTTTTGTCATCTGTACTCTGGTAGAAGCTTTCTGTTAAACTGCAATATGTATACATATAAATTATTATTGAGCAATAATCTTTAATTGAAAAACATAGGCTGTACATTTTAATATGCATGTTTCTGGGTATATCTTTCACTTGCACAATGTGGAGCAGTTGAAGGGCTTAATATGTAAAGATATCTCTCACTCTTAAGGTCCTTGCTTCCTGTTAAAATGTTCCCTCATGTGCAAAAATTATTACAGTGTCTGTTGAATTTGAAGTGACATCTTAATTTGGACTGGTATAAAAATCAGTCAGGTCAGATGAAAATCTCATATTAATATAGAACTTAAACTAAACATCATGAAAAGGTTGCCTACCTTAAAAAGTAATAATTTGTGGTATCAAGAACTGTAATGAATTTGTGCCTAAATATATTTATGCAAAAATTGAATCCGAAGCAACATTATGGTAATTTTAATTTTTAAAATGAAAGGGAAGATTCTATTTTGTTAACAAAAATTAGTGTTTTGTTATTGGATTAGATGTTTGGGGTTGGTATTTCTATTTCTATTTCATGTGAATAACGTTTTATTGTTCCAATTGTTTTATCACAGACTCAGTGGCTAATGCTGTTTATATACCTGCCAATGCTGATATGTTCTTTAAAGAGTTGTCAGTGTTTTGTCATGGGAAGCAGGCTCTTGAGTATAGATTTTAAATGGAAAAATCTAGAGTATAATACATGCAGCATTGTTTACTTAAGTAGATGCCATTTTTTTACTAAATGCCTGATCCAATGACTTACAATATAAAGGATGTCCACTACTTGCTAATACAAGAACAAATAGCATGGCTCTAATAATTAAATTAGATTAATCTTTAGTAAATTAATAATTGCAATTCCAAGTTTTGGTATCCTAAAGTTTCAGGACAGTCTCTTGTTTTAACTTTACATTGTCATTGTCCACTCTTCAGTTACCTGCATAGTTATAGTATGCATCCTGAAACTCCCAACAACAAATATCTGAAAATAGAACACTTTAATGTGTAGATACCTTAATAACCATTTTCAAGCTTGTTGTATTGCATATTCTCTTCAAAAGGTGGACAGAGTGCTTACATGATGCATCTTAATATCAAATGACATCAAGGATTCTCAAACTATACTTTAAATGTTTTTTCTTATTTAAAGCTTTATTAATTCCCTAAAATGAACAGTCTATATTTCTGTGTGTAAGATCTCAAACATAAATGTTTTATTGGTACCACCAGATAAAATCTATTTAATACATGTACGTGCTAAGCAAGCCTTTTAAAGTAGTGAAACAGTGTAATGAATAAACAGTTTTAAGTGCTAAGTTGTCAAAATTTCTTTGTCATTGGCTCTGTTCTAAAGACATCTGAAATTAATGCCTGTTTTAACTAAGATCACTATTTTTTATGCACACACCTTAATGCAGGTTGTAATTGTTCACTGTTTGGTTTGTGATTATTTTGTAAATATTAGTGTTCTTTATATATATATAACAATATATATATTGTAATATTAGTGTTCTTTAATGGTGTACTTTTTGGGGTTTTGTACAGTTATCCTCTATAACGCTTTTGTACCCTTTTGCTATTACAGGAAACCGCGGCCAGTTTCCCAGCTGGTTGCACAACAAGTAACCCAGCAGTTTGCTTCCCCAACACAACCAAAGAAAGAGAAAAAAGACAAAGCAGAAAAAGAAAAAAATGAAAAGGAAACAACACTCAAAAAAAACGGTCACAAGAAAATGAGGTAAGGTTGAAGTACAGGAGTTGTGATGGACAGATATGATCAGATGTGAAATAAATGTTTATTCTGGGACCCTATTTAAGGAGGAATAATTTTGTTCTGGTTCCCCCTACCTTGTGCAAGTGATCAAAACCCACATAACGTGAGTGAGGTCAGCAGTCATGGACTCTGGGATTGCTTTAATTTGACAAAACATAGATTACAAATGTTAGAGGGTTTCATAGTCCAATAACTGGCCAGGAAATTCCATGGTACCATCTTCAATGTACAGAGTTACAATAGAAATTGAAAACTACCCATCTTGGGATAGATAGCTGCTGACATCAATAAGCAAGTGTCCATCCTTTATTATCTTAATGTGTCAGGCACAGAGTGCTGCTCCTATAAAGGATGGCATTTAAGTTCGAATCTCACCTTCTGCAATGAAAGGCACTCTGCAATATATTTTTGTGGTTTAAAGTTAATTACATTGAAATTCCTGAACCGGAAGTTGTTTTCGCTTGTCAGTGAGGACAATCCTTTATGCCCGTGAATGTATCGAGTTGCTTTCCTTTGGCCTGATTCCAGCACACCAATATATTTTTTTGTAATGTGATAATAACATTATTATTCTTATCATTATACTTAATAAATTGTAAAAACCCACTTTTTAAAAGGTTTTATGCCTTTTAAAAACTAAATCAAAGAATTTGTTTTGTATATATGTTTAGAAAAAAAACTAAGGCCCTCTTGAAAACAGCTACTGTCTATTTTTGAGAATAAAGTTCTTCATGCCAGTATTAATAATCATGAAACAAATTGTAGTAATTGTGTTTCAAAACATCAGTATCTTAATATATCACACTGGATGTTTTTCAGCTTATTTTATTATATAGTCCATAAATACATAAGATAACTACAAAACTTTTAGATAGGGTCTTGGGTAGGAAGATTTGATTTGTTGTACTTGAATAAATAATAGGCAATATCCAAACGTAAAGAAATGTAGGAAAAGAACCCTTTACATTGTTGTTGACCACTCAAGGAAGATAAAACTATACTTAATAGCTGCGTAAAGAAGTAGTCACTGGCCCTGTCTTTGGTGTATTATGGGAAGGAGTAGTGAAATCCCTGGGAAGGTTATAGACTGGTAAGAAGGAAAAGTAGGTTAGCCATCAGAAGGAAGATATAAGGACCTCTGGGGAATAAATATTCTCCAGTACAGCAGAAGAAGGAATACTTGTGGCAGAAATATATATTAGTATGGAACAATGAGGCAGAAGTTTCATTACTTGCCAAACAAAACAAATCTTGCATATGACAGCCCCAAGGAAATGTGCATGACCGATTGTTTTCAGATCTTAGTTGAGGTCTTAGAATCCACACAACCTATGCAGTTTGGATACCTTTGGCATGGTCTTTGACAGTTTGGTAAGCTCATCAAACCTCTTTATCATTTCAGATGTGTATCTCATGTATATGTATATCTCATATAATCTCCATAACATTGACCTATTCTGTCTCAAGCACTTCCTGAGAACCTGTTCCAACAGTTTTGTTTTGTAGATGTTTACTTCTATAATGTACTGTTTATTGGTGCTTTTAAGAGCACTGTCAACTATCAAAATACTTCTGCGTGTTCTAGCAGATGAGTTTTTAATTATAAGCAATTTCAGGACCCACTTATTTAAAAAACATAAACCTGCTGAGGTGTAATGCTCCATCTTGGTAGTTCTGCTCTTTAAATTCTGTCTTACCGAGTGTCCCCAGGACAAGGCTACATACACTGAATAATAGGGCTTTCCACAGAAATTTCCGTATACTGTGGAATGCTCTGCCCAACACTTTGAGCCTCCCTGTCTGAATGTTCAAAGCCATTTAAAAAATATAATATCAATAATAAAATACATAAATCATGTTTTTCTGTCTCAGCATGTTATTTCTATCAATGTACTGTGGATTTGTTACATCAACTCTGCTTAATTTTATTGTTGTTGTAAAGATTCGTTTGCACTCATACTTGTATGAGGCAGCAGCCAGATCACTCTGCAACTCCCAGCTGGCAATCCACTGTAGCTAAGCAGGTGTGAGCCTGGTCAGTACCTGGATGAGAGACCTCCTGGGAAAAACTTAGGTTGCTGCTGGAAGAGGTGTTAGTGTGGGGCAGCAGGGGGTGCTCACCCCGTGGTCCATGTGGGTCCTAATGCCACAGTATGGTGACAGGGACACTATACTGTAAACAGGCGCCATCTTTCAGATGAGACGTAAAACCGAGGTCCTGACTCTCTGTGGATTAAAAATCCCAGGGCGTTTCTTGAAAAGAGTAGGGGTGTAACCCTGGCGTGCTGGCCAGATTTCCCATTGGCCCTTACCAATCCTAACCTCCTAATAATCCCCAACTATGAATTGGCTTCATTACTCTGCTCTCCTCCCCACTGATAGCTGGTGTGTGGTGAGCATTCTGGCGCACTATGGCTGCCATCGCATCATCCAGGTGGATGCTGCACATTGGTGGTGGTGTAGGGGAGTTCAGAAAAGCTCAGTATAAGTGTAAGCAATTATTAATTATTATTATTATTATATTTGATTTTTCAAGGCAAAAGTGTAAAAAAGTACACTGAGCATCAGAAAGCTAATCACTTTCCTTATACATGTATATATACTTAAAGCTTAGAATTTGAGGTGGTGAAGTTCACTTTTTTTCAAGGTAAAATCCTAACTTTACTATAGTATTTATTATTGTAGCGCCCTCGCCTGGTGTCTTGGTGGAAGAACACCTGGATAATTAGTATGCGCCTCGGTGCAGACTGGGAACCACTGTCAGGAGATGGTCTTAGGGCCCGCAGGCTAATAACCCCTAGCTAACCTTAGCTATGTAGTGTTTTTTTAGGAAATTGTACTTGGTTGGTTGATGTTTACCCCCGTTTTCTTCTCAAGACCTGTATCCACCCTAACGTGTGTATGTGTTCCCTTTGCTGCATGTGTTTAAGTTTTGTTCGAGGGGTTTATGGTCTCAGGAAACGGGTAACAGGCTGATGGAGGCCTGTAATAAAGAGTGCGTGTGCTATCTAAATGTCTTGTTGTTGCCCACATGAACCGTTCCATAAAAATGCTACACTATGAATTTGACGTGTTTAAACTGTGTAGACATTTTAATTAGGATAACTAATAAATTTGGTAAAGCTTTGGTTAGGCATTTGGTTACGTTTTGAATGGTCTACCCCTAATCTCATTTTTCCCATAAGCCCTGTTATTTTTATTGTGCGGTTTTAAATAACGAGAGGTTTTACAGGAAGGCACCTATCGCATTAAAGCAGAGATGCCTGTATTTAAAATAATTTTATTCATTATGAAGTTATTGTTTTTCTTTGCCAATTGAATCAAAATTTCTGATTAAATGTTTTTGTTAAAGTTTTTTTTTTCAAGCTAGCCTGAAGGAATCAGAAGCACAATGCATCTTCCACAATGTCAGTCAATGCTATAAAGTGTATTTGTGACTGTCAAGTTTGGCTTTTGGAAAGATAGAACCTCCCCTTGTACACTGCCTTCTGTAGGTCTATTACAACCACAGGAAATGCTGCTGCTCATCAAACACGGGAACCCATAACTAACTATATTCTACCCTGTGATGTTCAGTCATTTTACCGCAGCCATTGGGACCTGGTGACTGCTAGGTTAACGCTTGTTTCATACTTTTGCTTTAATTTTCAAAGGTTTGCCACTGGAGCTATCAGTGATAACTAAATATTTAATTTTCAGCCTCTGCATTTTTTCTTTCTCCATGACAGATGTCGGAATACTAATTTTTGACTGTTGTTTTTCTGCTTTGCAACTGCAGGCCAAGATTAAAAAACGTGGACAGAAGCAGTGCACAGCACTTGGAAGTCACAGTAGGAGATCTGACTGTTATTATTACAGACTTTAAGGAGAAAACAAAGTCCACACCAACTTCCAGCGCTACATCTGCTGACCAGCACAGTCAAAGTGGGTCCAGTTCTGATAACACTGAAAGAGGAATCTCCAGGTCGTCCTCACCTCGAGGAGAAGGATCATCAGTAAACGGAGAATCCCACTAAACCTCATTCTCACACCCTTCCCCACCACCACCCCCCCACAAACCCCTCTTAAGTTTCTTTAGTGGTCTGGAACAGATGTAAAACTTACACCAAGATGTACAAGTTCAAATTTTAATCGAGATACACCCCAGTTTCATGACATGCAGGCATGATGGTTTGCATTTTGGAAGTCTTCCAGAATGTCCTTAGCACTGGTCAATTTTTGGTCCTTGGACAAAGATGGAGCATTGAGTGCACTTTTAAAATAAATACTGTAAAGATGTCTTTCAGCCTTGGCTAAGTATACAGCAAAAAAGAATTTGTCCTATATTCCTGAAAGGTACAAAACTTTACAGTGCCATGTTAATGTGGTAGTATTTTACTTCAAATCAGTGTTACATTGTCAATATACACTTAAATTTGTGAATTTCTGTCCCTTTCCACAGTGGATTCTATCATGGCATGAAATGGATAAAAGTGTTAAGGAAATGTTCCAGATTGTTGATGATGCATTACGGGAGAAAATGGGAAGCAGCTATATTTCTAAGTGTACAGTAACATTGATAAAACAGATTAGCTGTAATAGCAACAGAGCTTTCTTCTCAGTGGCTTAATGCACCTGCTGGTACTTGGTGTGGTTTAATGGGAAAATGTTCTTTTAAAAAAAACATTTGTATACAGTTTTGCCAACGTTTTACAGCACGATATTCTAATAGATCATATCACTGTTATGTTGCGGTTTTACCAAACTGTGCTGTTATATGTATATGAACATCTCAGTTAATTACATGGTTTTACTGTCAGAACAAAAAAATTTATAAGTAAAAGAATGAAATGATGAATTCATTGTTTAGAGATTGATCTATCTCGATCTGCTTCTCATTCATTTTATATTATAGATGCTAGCTTGTCATTATTTAGAGTGGTTTATATTATAGAAATGATCACAAAATAAAATTAAAATTATAGACTCCTTCCTTAGTAAAATGCATCCTAAATATGAAGTTATTACAGTGTCCATATTTTTTATTTCTTTTTGGATCAACATTGGACTAATGCACTACACTGTACATTTGAGAGTTGGTTGATAAACATACTTCTTAGGTGTTTAGAAATTTAGCATTAAGGGGTGATGATTTAAAAGTGCTTTCTACAAAACATGTTCTGTCATTTACTCTTGTGAAACTGCATGAATTTCAAAACTAAAAGAAATGCCATTCACGAGCTTCAAATAGCAAAGAATTTATTGTGATTCACGTTGATCAGTGATTAATATGGGAATTTGGGTGTTTTGAAATTTAAATAATTCCTTGTAGTCTTAAATGTACGGTCTGTACTGAATGTAATTAAGGTTTTGTTTTTCCCAAAGGAAAAAATGACCTTAATGTACCAATTAACTACTTAATTGCTTTTGAGTAAAATCTTCAAGAGGTGCATATTTTCCTAAATTAAATTTAACTTTAAAGTTGGTGTCATTAGGGAAATTACTTAGATGTCATAGTGTCATGATCATAGGATCTTTTAATTTTCTAGAACAA
Organism: Lepisosteus oculatus; assembly: GCF_040954835.1. NCBI lineage: Eukaryota > Metazoa > Chordata > Actinopteri > Semionotiformes > Lepisosteidae > Lepisosteus > Lepisosteus oculatus. The sequence continues at coordinate 30,326,746 of NC_090702.1, forward strand.
AGTTTTTAACCTGTTGTAATAACCTTAGTTTTTTTATATAGAATTAATACATTTTGTTGTGGCTGTTCTTTTGTAGAACAGCTATTATTCATGGTTTGGGGATGATTCTTTTGAAATTGCAGCAGTAGTATAACTAATGCATCAATCACAGTATGTGCTCCTTATCACAGTCAAGAAGGTTTTGAAGCATTTTAAAGTATTTTTAGATAACCAAGTCTTCCTCAAAAGAACATTTAAGAAAGTTTGATGAAAACAGGCACTCCAACCTATTAAAACTCACCATTACTCTATTCACTGATTGTTAATCACCCCAGCATACTATTGTTCTCATCTTGAATATGATCACAGGCTTTTTAAGTCTTGTAAGGGTTTAACACCTTTTCCCCAAGGATACCATATGGTAGTCAACTGACTAAGGATTTCAGCCTATGAAGTCAAAACATATGAAGATTATCTTTTAAAAAAAACAAAAGACCAATTAAAACTGGTTTGCAACCAATACACATTAGTAGTCATAATTATGAAGACACCTGGACATTTCACTGAAATAAAAGTAATCTCAATTAACTGTTGAATAACATGGCTTTTTTTTTTGCTTTTCAACGTACCGTGCAACAAAGGATTCTGCATTTTAATCCATCTTATTCTCACCAAAGTATCTAGTTTTGATAGCAGGCTTTGTTACACTTTACATATTGTCACCTGTCTTGTTGAGTTTGTCATGTATTAATTGTGACTTTCAGGCATAATAAGGATTGGCTTTTTCTGATGCCGGGGTCATTCCATAATATTTTAAATTTCAAATTGTTCTTCCTTACTTTCAGGAATTAAGATTAAGTCTTTTTATGTTTAAAGTTATCACCACTTAGGAAAGAGAACCCTTTAGTCTTCCTCAGGTTCAATCAGGTCCTTTATAAATACTGTATTTCCTGTTTGTTCATTGTCAGATTTCCTGTATACGTTTATGGTACAAACTCCAATATGTTAGTTAGGAGCTACACAACATACTGTCAATCTCCTACTTGTTCTACTTGAATTTCCAACTGAAGGACCAGAATTATTTGTATTTTTTAATCTCTTGATGACACTTTTATTTTTGCTCTTTTAATCACTATTCAGGATTTATTCTCCATTGTTGATTTTTTTTTTGTCCTCATTTGAACAAAGGTCTTTGATCTCCAGGTTTGAGCTCCCATTTGAGCTGCAAGTAGACAAACTACCAAGTCTTATCTTTTCCATTCTTTCCTGTTTGCCATCCTTTGTTTGCATGGTTACTACTTTTTCAAGTGGATCTACTCTGTTATAAAAAATATTTCTTGGAATGGACTTCAAAAATTACATTTTCTTGTGGACACTAATTATGGATACATGCACACATAATTGCTTTCCTTTGCTCACACTCCCCCACAATTTTCAAGGCTCTTTATTGAGCAGTTAGCTGCCAGTGTAATGTTTACATGGTTCCGTCGTTTCTTTACTTATCTAAATGGTAAGAATGAGCAGTATGATGGAGTGTACATTACACAGCGGTCAGAATTTTGTGTGATTTTATGGAACTGCAAAAGATAAAGGTCCCTGTTTTCTGCAGTTGGTAGACTTTAGGCAAACTACGCTCTCCTTACTAATATCCCCACAGTGTAAAGTCCACATTCTTTACATATTCCCTGAGCATTGGGGTCTACTCTTGAGTCTCACAAAGAAGAGGTCGCCCTCGAGCAATTCCACTGCTTGTTAGAATGCAGTTTGAGCACTATTATTCAGGTGTCACAGGTTCCAGCAGGCATCATGTCACTGAGTGTACTGAGTGTCACTACAATTTCGCAAGGGCTGGCACATAGGTCTTGGAGTGCAGCTAAAGATGGGGTTGGGATTATTCAGTCAGTGTTCTCTGGGTTCCCAGTGACCCTGCAACATTTGCTGACTTCAAATGCTGTTGACACATCTCTGCTTCAGTCAGCTTTGATCCTCCTGTATGGGGCTAAATTGCCTGTGATGTGTCAACTAATGTGGATGAGTCCAAAGAGTCAGTTCACACTTGTTCTCCCCATGTGTGGTTGCATGTAACTGTGAGCTAAGATTCGCAAACACAAAATTGCTTATCTCAAATTGGGTGGGTATGTAGCAGAAAATATTGTTAAAAAAGATTTATGCAAATGTCTAAAAATGGCTGTGTGATAAGAACACTAGTAGGGTGATGCAGAAAAACAGAAAGAAACATAAGATTCTAAAACAGTATCTTTAAAAACTGCTGGAGAACCACAAAGAAGAGGAATGCTATGACAGTCATACAGAAAATTAATGTTTTGAGAACCACAGTCCAAAGACCTCAAGACATCTTTTTGAATGTGTGGTGGGGGGGTTAATTTTAATCACTTTATATCCAGATAAAGGAATTGAAAACATCTACATTTACAATGACAACCTAAAGGGTCTTAATTTATATGGGATATTTATTAGAGCAATCTAAATAAATAACCTTGCTCAAGGGTACAACGCCAGCATCCCATCTGGGATTTGCATCTATGAACTCATCCAGAACCCAGCACCTGAGCTGCAAATCTCCTAGAAAAAGCGACTCTTTCTACTAAAAGATTACAACAAAGTGAAAAAACGTTCTTAAGAAGGGAGTAAAAGCCAGGTCATTGGTTACATTTGCCTTGTGTGTTTTGCCAAATAGCCATGGGCCAGCCGAAGAGGGATTGAATAGTGTGAGTAATTAGTGGCAGTTATGGATGAAAAAATCTTTATCAGTTCTGCAAAAGAGATCAGCACAAGTGCTGCAGTAATTAAGTCACACAACATACTGTCAGAAGAACCTGATTGAGAGGAAGTTTATTCCAACAGGCAGTGGCCAATATGCAATACATGAGATATGATATTTAATTAGCCCAGTCTTCAATGAACAGACTTCAAAAATGAGACCTTAACTAGAATTTTTTGGACTCTTACTAAAAAATGTTAGAAATGGTGAATGAAATTACATACCACAGATTTTGAGGAAGTAAAAAGATGTTCAGCTTTTCTTATTTGTTATTGTAGTTTCATGTCAGTTAATAGCAAAGGTAATAGCTAATTTCTGTACTAAACATTTTTTGTGGAAGGAAAGAAAAAAGGGAACTGAATAATTTTTCACACTCTTAGACCATAATTTTGACAGCTGGGACGATGGATATGGAATGAAGTTCCTCACCAACTCTTATGAGAACCAACCTAGGAATTCCACAAGCCTTCAACAAGTGAGTAGTGACCAATATAAGGATTTGTTATCTAATAAGCAGTTAAAAGAAACATTTCATAATTTTGTTTTCTTTTGCTTAATTCACTTTAAATCTACTTTAATTTAATAACTTATGTACTGGGATAATATTGATGTCTTTGTGAACAAGCATCCTCTTGAAAAGATGGCTTTTATTAAGGTTTAGTTATCTATTCAGTAACTTATATTATGAATTAAATGTAAAGTTTTTTGTTAATTTGGTCTATAGACACATTCCTGTCATTGGACCCATCACTGATGCGTTTATTGCAGGTTATTACTCTGCAAAACAAAACTTTCCTTGCATTTTATGTTGTCTAATCAGCTTACAAAATTATTTTCTGCATGTCTAATATCTGCTAGATTTGACTAGGCTTAATTATAAATTATATTCTTTATATTTTATAATATAACTATAAATTAGTAAAAAGCATTTATATAATGATAATTATCAATGTTATAATTATATATCTATGAAAAAGACAATATAAAAAAATCTGGAGACTGCAAATAAGTGTATACATTTTTGGGAATTAAAATATTAAAACTGTCTACACATCCTACCCTACATCTTCCAAGTGAAAAAAATATTCTAGAAATTTGTAGAATATTAAAATCTGAAATCACTTGGTTGGATAAATATCTATTGCCCTTGTAACCTTGTAATTAGCTTAGATATAACCAGTCACCTTCAAACTTATACAGCATATTAACTGGCCTCAATCTATATTAAATTATAGAGAGTCACATCATTGCGGTATAAATTCAGCAGCATCTGTAGGTTCCTCTCCTGGGTGTTGCATTTCAAAGCAAAGACTCACCAAGGAGCTTTCAAAACAACTTATGGACAAAACTGTGGAAAGGCACAGATCAAGGAACGGGTAACAAAATTTCAAAGAACTTGAATATTCTTAGGAGCAGACAATTATTAAGAAGCAGAAGTTGTAAAACGCCATCAAGACAATAGATCAGTCCATCTCTCCAAACCTGATGACAGAGTAATAAGGAAACTGATCATAGAGACAACCAAGAGACCAATGGCAGCTTTGAAAGAGCTGCAGGCTTTCATGGCCAAGATTGGTCAAAGTGTGCGTGAGAAAACAACATCCCAAGTCCCCACAAATCTGGCGTCTATGGTAGGAGGGGGGGGCAAAAGCAAAGCATTACTGAAAAAGTACCAGTATTTAGGTATTTAAGTGTGTTTAAGTGAAACTGCAAACAAGTGGCAAAAGGATTTGTAGTCTGCCAAAATTGAACTACACTTAAAAAAACACTTCTTGGCCTAAAAGAAAAGTGTCATGTTTGATACAAACCCAACAAAACAACACATTACACAAAGAACACAATTCCTACTGTGAAGCATGGTGGTGGCAACCTCATGTTATGGTTATGGGGATGTTTCTCATCCACTTGAACTGGGGCATGAGACTGGATCACTTGTCAGGATAGAAGGGAAAATGAATGAAGCAAATGAGAGAAAAGTCTGAGGTAAAGGACTGCTGCCCTCTGCAAGAAAGATGAAATAGATGAAAGTTCACATTTCAGCATTGATGTGACCTGAAGCACACAGGTCGCTACACTGTAGAGGCTAAGTAACATAAATGTGAATTTTTGGGCGGCCCAGTCAAAGTCCCAATCTAAAATGATAAAAAATAATGATGCATGACTTAAGAAACTTGTCAGAGCTTGACCGTTTTGGAAAGAGGAATAGTCAAATATTGTTAAATCTAGGTGTGCAAAGTTGGAAGTGGCAAAAGACTACCAAAAGGCCAAAAGTGCTTCCAACAAACACTAACTTGGGGAAGACACTGATCCAGTTCGGATATTTCAATTTTTTTATATTTGCCCAATAAAAGCTTTTTCAACTTAAAGGAGTGGAGTATGGTATTGTAGATACGAGGGAAAAAATACTTATTTAAATGCATGAGATTCTTAAGGCACTGACACAGCAAAATATGAAAAAGTTTGAGGAGATGTAGGCTTTCTATAGGCACTAGAAATGGTGACTCACCACATCTACCCTTTATGGCAACAATCGTTAGGCATTTTTGTCTGGTAGTCCATTGCACAATAAATAATTTTCATATGTTCCTTACAGCAAAAAATACTTTACTTGGGACATATACAGTACTTTACTTACTGCAAAAATCCTTTACTTGAGAGGCGTATTTGGGAAGTTTCTTCCTTTACAGAAAATTCTAATTATTTTGGTAAAAACACTACACTAACCCCACCTTCAAAACGCAAAGCTTGCTACTACTATAACCTCTGGCCTACTAACTTGCAACTAATGACAATTCACACACACAGTCTTCTTACAGTGCCCAGCATCACACCCTCTATACATTAATGGGAAAATTCTGCATTCAAAAATCAGATTATATATGCAGCCTTCATTTGCCTTCATAATGCTTTTCAGAATAATAGAAAGCTGCTTCCTTTTAGTAAGGGACAGGGCAATGTGAAGCCTTTTCTGAAAGTATAGGGCACAAAATGGGACAACACTTGAGCATAAATAGACACTTTAGAGACACCAGTGTTTTAATCTTATATATTTGGAATATAAGAGGAGACCTGAGAACAATCACATGAATATGGGGAAAACAAACAGACCTAACGCAGAATGCATCCCTGGAATAAGACCTGTGAGGCAGCAGTGCTAATCAGTTCCATCCTACTGTGGCAGTCTACTGCATTAAACAATTGTGCATCAAGGGAAAATTAAGGTAGGCCATATGGGAAAGAATAGGTATTGACACAGGAAAAGGGAGTTTGGTGCCTGTTGCTCTTTTAATTTGCGCCAATTTCTGAAATTTAATCAAAAGTGATTAAGAGTTTGGTTTAAGGTCTCATGGAAAGGACATGAGACAATGTTTCCTACTCCACTGTGTCCTACTCCATCATGGTGCAGGGGATAGTGACACACATGGGCTCGGCAGTGTCACATTCAGCAGCAGTTTGTTTTTCCTGAAATTCACTCAGGTGGGTACCTACTAGGATTCTTTTTCATTTTTTTCTGAGATCTATGGAAAGCCATCTTTAAAGTAGCGTTGTTATTGCCATGTGATTTCTTATAAAGACAACCACTTCGTATAGTATGTACATCTTTCCATTTTCTAACTGCTTCATCCAATTCAGGGTCACAGGGTAGCCGGAGCAAGTGCAAACAATGGGTGCAAGGCGGTAGACACCCTGTATGGGATGCCAGTCCACAGCAGGGCACAGACATTCGCACCAGTTAACCTACCAGTATGTCTTTGGACTGTGAGAGTAAACCCACACGCATGTAGGGGGAACATACAAACTCTACGGAGATAGCACCCCAGTTCTGGAATTGAACCCAGTGCAGCAGCAAGGCAAGCAATCCTATCCACTGCACCATTATGGCACCCTGGAGTACAGTATGTTCAGAACATATGAACATCAGTTTCAGAGGATTTTTTTTAAAGAATGACTACATTTCTAATAATAATAATAATAATAATTCCTTACACTTGTATAGTGCTTTTCTGGACACTTCACTCAAAGCGCCTGACAGGTAATGGGGACTCCCCTCCACCACCACCAATGTGCAGTATCCACCTGGATGATGCGACGGCAGCCATGGTTTACCAGAACGCTCATCACACATCAGCAATCAGTGGGGAGGAGAACAAAGTGGTGAAGCCAATTCATAGATAGGGATTATTATAAGGCCATGATTGGTAAAGGCCAGGGGGACATTTGGCCAGGACACTGGGGTAATACCCCTACTATTTACAAGAAACACCTTGGCATTTTAAATGGCCGTGGAGAGCCAGGATTTTATAATAATAATAAACCTTATTTTATATAGCGCCTTTAAAGTTGGCTTCCCAAAGTGCTTTACAGAATGTCAACAACAATAAATAAAAATAATACATAAGATAAAACAATTACAATATAGAGAGAAGAAAAACAGAGGGGTGAAGAATGGAACAGTTAAGTAAAGGCTTTTCTAAAAAAGAAGGTTTTGAGTCTGGATTTGAATGAGTTTAGAGAAGGTGACTCTGATATCCTTGGGCAGGGAGTTCCAGAGCTTTGGGGCAGAACAGAAGGCCCTGTCACCCATACAATGTAGATGGCCTTGGGGGACAGTAAGGAGACCAGAATTTGAGGAGCGAAGGTTGCGAGTTGGGGAGTAGAGTGATAATAGTTCAGACAAGTATTGAGGTGCCAAGCCATGCAGAGCCTTATAAGTGCGCATGAGGATTTTAAAGTCAACACAGAATTTGACAGGGAGCCATTGCAAGGACTCCAGGATAGCAGTAATTTGATCACTTGCACTATACCTGATCAGGATTCTGACTGCTGAATTTTGGACATACTGCAGTTTGTTCAAAGTAGATTTAGATACCCCAGCGAGTAGACCATTACAGTAGTGAATTCGAGAGAACACAAATGTGTTGATCAGCTTTTTAAAAGAACGATGTTATACAATAAAAGATTTAGTTGTCCACATATTACTATTATTTAATTGTAACACCATGTGCATTAGAAGTAATTTGGAATTCTATTAATCAGTTTTTGAATAACACTTTGCTCCTTATTCTGAAGTGAAATGCAGCTGACGTTCTTTTTAGTTCCCTTTCTAGATGTTCCTATATGTGTTAAACATAGTTCATATCAGGGCTATGTAGAACCCCTGAAAGTTGTATAATGCCTTCTTTCTGCTTCCATACTGCTGTCATTTTGGATGCGTGACAGGTGGCACTGTCTTCCAGATATGTATTGGTGTGAAACTATGAAATGACCAAGAGAGCTGGTTATGCTGCAGGACAGAAACTGGCTAGAACCCCCCTCCTCTTTCTTGTACACCAAGCCAGTTTCAATGGACATGTATGGAGATTTCAGTTTGCAGTGCACCCCAGATAGCTGCCGGTTGTCCTTCTGGTGGCACATTACAAATATGTATGTACCTGGAAGTAAATCATAACGGCCATTTCATTTCATTTCGAGCTCCAGACCTGTTTCAATCAAACCTGTTCACCTCGATCTGCTTGCTTCTTTACAGTGCTAAAACTGAGGGGGATGTTAGCACCTTGTTTTCCCTTTTAATATATACAGTATATGTCCTCCTTTAAATAAACTCTTTCCCTGACATTTGTGTGACTAATGCTTGCTGAATATTAAAAAAATCATCCAGCAGTCATCAGAATCTGTATCTTTAGAATGGGAAAAATGTGCACATGCATTCTGAAACTGTTCTTGAGTGTCCGATTTTTTTAAATTTTAGAATTATGCTTTCTTTTAATTTATTTTACAGGATTATTTGTTATAAGACAAAGTCTACCAAGGTTACTGAAGCAGATTCCTTTGCTTCTTTCAAAGCAGTAAAATTAGATTAAGTACATGGGCCAAACATGTTCATATGCTTCTCTATAATGGTGATCACTGTATACAAATGGTTGCGATATGATGAAGAACTTAAGGTTTATGAAATAGATATCATATAAAGTAAATTCTAAAAGGATTTTAAGTATCGTTTTCAATGGCTCCTTATAAAGCCTTTGTAGAGTTCCCCAAGGTTATCAATGTCTAAACCCTTTAGAACCTTTTCTATTTTAATGTGGTTTTTAACTAGTATACAATCATTATTCTGACATAGTATGTATGGCTGAAGTTAACTTATATATATATATAGTATACAGTATATATATACAATATATCAGGCTAAAATGAACATTGTGCAAAACAAAACTAATATTCCAGTCTATCCCTTAACAGTCAATATCAGTTTTTGTAGTTATTTTGGAAAAATAAATTAAGAGATAGAAACAATGATAATTATAATTGTCATAGGTGACAATTCACTTGATCACTACTATATTTCTTTATTCTAATAATGAAAAATCTAATTGAATACATTTATTTATGCTCATTCTTTCTCTTTCAAATACATTGGAACAGAGCACTGTGTATGTTTTTTAAGATATACTCTGAAAAACCAACCATTTTTTTACAGGGGATGAAAGAATACATTTAATCAACCTCAGTAATTTATTTTAGTCATCACGTTCCTATTCAGACAACCTATTTAAATGTGCATTCAGACCATGTGATTGCTGTTGACATTTCTGCTTTCAAAATGTGATGAGCATTAATCATTTAGATAGTGTGAATGGAGGCTGTGAAGACCTACTTAGCATTTCAGTGTACTGTAAACAGCTAAATTAACACTTTATCAACTCCAAACAACACTTTGGGCAGGGGCACTAAAATCATGCAATTCGGGTACTAGCCTTAATTTCACACCAGAAGGATCCTGCAGTCAACACAGGATTTTAAGGATTCACACGTCTAAAGACCTGACAAACACTCTCAATACTACCTGTGGTCATTGTTGTTGGATAAGGAGAAATGGGGGGAAAGAAACAAGAGAAAATACACCTTTGTGTATTTATATTGTTGCTAACTTTCATTACTTCTAATACCAATTTGGTTTCTCATCCTCCCCCATTGTCTAATATATCAGACTTTTGTGTGGTGTACTGGGGCTAAAATAATTGTGGCTCAGACCGCACACCTCAGATTAATAAAATGTTATGTTAATGTATTTAACAATCTTCACCAGAAACTGCAACAATAGTTTTTTTTTCTTCAGGAGCATTGTGTCCTACTTAAATATACCTCATAACACATACATTAGCAGTATTCTGAGAAGACGGCATCCAATATTGCTGATTGTTATTAATTGAAAACTACAAATAGTATTACTGGATCATAAAAATAAAAAGGAGGCTTCTAACATTTTCAAATGTGTTTTTCTAGAACCTGGTTTGAAATGTGATACTCCAGTGTGTTATTTGAAAAGGGTATTTTTTACCCTTTGAAGTTTGGTTGAGCTATCTCACATGAAAGAAATGGATTGTTTCTTCTAGAAATAAGCTTAGGTTTATTGTTCTCAAGTGAAACTGACAGAACACTCCCCTGACAAACACACCCACTGATGTAAAAGTTCATTATGTTGCAATTACAAGTATAAATATAAGATCACTTTATTAGCCATATACGATTTCTTGCATTTTTCACTTACCCCAGCTTGCTCTCTGAGACACAGACAAGGAGAGAAGCTTGGGATTAAAGTGCAGGGTCAGCCATTGTACAGCACCCCTGGACCAGTTGGGGTTAAGGGCCTTGCTCAGGGGCCCAACAGAATAGGATTCCTCTGCTAGCCATAGGATTTGAACTACAGTAGCAACCTTCCATCTGTAAGTGTAGATCCTTAGCCACCATTCTACCCCAGCACAAATATGTGCTGTAATATGAAAATAAAGATGTGATGAGAGACATTTATCTCATTCACTTCATATGAAATTTAATCACAAAGTCACAATGCCTGAGGAAAAGTGAAAAGACTGAAATTACAGGATAGGTCTTGGAAGAGGTGTCCATCTTTTATTTCAGTATCATGGTTTTATTTCATTGTTAAGATATATTTAAAAATACTTGTATTCATAAGTGTGAATAGAATATTTTACATATGTATGCTATATATATGGAGTGGCACAGTGGTTATTAGTGCTGGGGCCCTGGGTTCAATTCCAGACTGGGGTGCTATCTGTGTGGTTTTATGTTCTCTTTGTGTTCATGTGGGAACATGGTTCTCTGAAAGTTTGGATTTATTTTTACAATCCAAAAACATACTGGCTTCTGAGAGAAATGACCCTGATGTAAGTATGTGTTTGTGTCTGTGTGTACCCTGTGATGGACTCGCATCTGTCTAGGGTGTACCCAGCCTTGCTCCTGTGACTTGCTAAGATAGGGTCCGGCTCCCCTTTGACTCCAAATTGGAAGAAGTGGTTAGAAAATAGATTGGTGGGTATGTATAGTGTATATGAAAATCTGAATATTTCTACAACTTGTAAATAGATATTTCATATTGTTCCTTTCTCGCTTGAATATTAAGAGCAGGGGTGTAACCCCGGTGTCCTGGCAAAATTTCCCATTTGCCCTTACCTTGCCCTGGTGTGTGGTGAGCGTTCTGGCGCACTATGGGGCTGTCGCATCATCCAGGTGGATGCTGCACATTGGTGGTGGTGGAGGGGTGGAGTGGAACATTACCTGTAAAGCGCTTTGAGTGGAGTGTCCAGAAAAGCGCTATATAAGTGTAAGCAGTTATTAATTATTACTATTATTATTGAACATTAAACATTGTTCTGTATTACATCTAAATAACATAATAATACTTTGACTACTTTATATTGCCTTTCTCAATAGATTGTTATTGAATGTTAGCTGATGCTGTGTGGTACAATGCTTGTAGTAGCAACAGCAGTGGCAGTATTTTTTAAATATCTGTCTGTTTGCCAGAAGCTGTAACACAAACTTTTGTTGCATGGGGTTGGTTGCTTAAAGTGGGTGATCATGTGCATTGTGTACTTTAATTGCAATACATCTATTTCGATAACTATAAATCTACCGATCATAGAACTATTTTGGGACACAGCGCCATCTAGTAGCAAAGATACATAGGCATTTTGTAGTTTGTTTTACTGAAATGTGCCTCACACAGTCATTGCACAGCTTCAGTCAGTGCAGCTCGGAACACAGAGGCAGCAGAGAGCTTGAGAAATTTAATAGAGGACTGGAGATCTTACATTTAGGCAGACATCCAAAGGGGCCCCAAAAAAAATTGACAAGGGCAATGGTTTTCTAAGAATGTAAACTATCTGGAACAAGTATTATTGACTTGAACAAGTATTTCTACTATACTGATTGGCAGTCTACAGTCTTCGGTGAAAATCCCCAAATCAAAGTCAGTTAACTTGCTGTGAAGTTTAAATCCCTGTGCCCTGGGTTTGCACCTCTATGTCAGGTTAATGCAACATTGTAATTAATTTACTTACTCATACCCCTACTACTAGGCTAAATAATTAGTAGTTTTATGGCTATAATTTTTGTTTTTTTGTGTTACTAATTTATTATCATTCACTTTTTGGGGGCTGTAAAATGTACATCCTGTCTCACTAATAGGTCTATAATGGTTAGTAAAACTTTTTAGCTTAATTTTTTTTTTAATAAATAGAAATATAAGGGTGGATATGAGTTTTAGGTGTTGTAAGATGGAAGAGAAACCAGTGGCCCAGTTGGTTGAAATTCATTGCATAAAACACTTATGAGGCATGCGATGAGATATTGAGGGTTGTCCAGTTCTGTGTACCACATGAAATGTTTTTGAGGGGATCCTTACTTCAAAATAATATAGGTAATCATAAAATAACTGTGTGAATTACTACATGTTGTGCCCACATACCATTGCAAATGTCAGTATACTCCATCTTTTCTTTTTTGTGTCTTACAAAAAAACACAAAAGTAGTTGATATAAATATAAATATAAATATTAGTTGATATCTATATATTTACCTTAACTGTAACCAAATTTCAGGTTTTATCTAACTGTAAGAGACAACAAATACTGCAACTTCATAATATGATTTCAATCTCTATCATTTGTGATTTGCTGTCTACTGGATGCTTAAACAATACTTATCTTGGACTTCTCACTGGACGAAGTCTATATAATGCCCAAAAGCTAAATCTCTTCAGATTGCTGAGGTAGATAGAAGTACACATTGGAACACCTCATCTGTACTTAAGATTCCAAATAATAACTTATCTCTGATTAAGATGGATTAAATTTATTTGATCTCTGACTAAGTTTAATTTAAATCTGCCTACTGTCTTTTGTAGTTTCCAGGAAGAGGGATCAGCACAGTCTACTCGCAGATGTGTGGAGATAGTGTATATCTTTGTTCTATAGTTTGAGTTGCTCTACATCTGTGTGTCAATGTGGAACAAAGCAGGAAACAAGACTTCCTAGGGTGTTTCAACACAAGCCTTCTTTCTAAGGTGCAATGTTCTACAAAGCAAAATAGATTTTTAACAAAGCCATTCAATATTTGTTGTGTAAATGGTACAATACACCCGGTAATTTAAACACAAATAGCTTAAACAAGAGGTTTTCACAGAGTTTACCAGTTTAAACACACATAGTATTCTAATGGATATAATTATTATAATTACATGCTCAAAGCAGAAATAAAAAAAAAATGTTTAAGCTGTTGAGCCTGCTTCAGGCCCGACATTGTATTTTTATCTCGTTTTCAATGTGGAATCAATCTGTGCCTGTTCCTTATAATATTAATTATTACATATTTAAAGTTGAACTTAATTTAATATGTCTATGAAGCGTAAAGTCAGAGCAAACACATTGTGTAATTTCAGATGCAGATGCTGAAACACTTCCCTATTTTTTTAAGGGCATCCAGACAGGCATGGGCAGTGACAGGGGAACAACTGACCTTTACTATTCATCATAATTCAATTTTGTAAATAAAATCAAACATAAAAAACCCTAATTAGATTTAAAATTGTTCAGCTTCCTCAACTGCAAGATCTCTGCAGAACTTATTTTATTTCAGATAAATGTTTTCCATACATACTGTATGAAAATAAATCTAATTTAAATCATTAATTGTTTTTGGAAGTTTTTTGAAGTAATGTTGTCTCCCCTAAAATAATATTCATACATGCTTAAAAGAGTAAAAACGTGTCTGGTCTTTAGAAACATCTAGAATTCCCCTATAGATAAAGGCAGAGCTAGTTAACGTAGATGATGCATTGTTGAACTGTTTCTGAATGTCTGCTTTCTAGCTTCTTCCTCCCAGAAGCCAGTGCTGCCTACTAGCTTGACAGTCGTGGAGGAGGAGGTAGTAGTTTCTCTGGTGTCTGCGGTAACCATAGGCAGTTGTAAGGCTTGCCTCTGTCGCTCTTCTCATGTTGGGAATTTTAGTTTAGAAATTAACGTTTGTTTGTTTTTGTTTTTGTTTTTCATCGAAATGCGGCGATATCTGCGTGTGCTGCTTGTGTGCATAGTGTTTGCCTTCTGCTCTATTTTGTATGTGTTCAGTGTACTCGCCTCCTCACTGGAAGCACAAGTCGGAGAGACGGGGAGGAAACCGCAGCACAGAACTGCTTTTCTGCAGGGGGACAGCGGGCACGGAGTCAGGAAAGGAGCGGGAAAAACAGGCCCCCAGAAACCGAGCTCGTACGACAGGTGAGGTGGTGGTGAAAGGGGAAGCTCTACATATTTATCTTGATAAAACAATCCATGAAACAAATGATGATTTAGAATTTAATTATTTATAAGGTTGTGTGTTGGTGGTGGTGGGGGGGTCGGTCATCCAGTGTTGGTGACTTAAAAAACTGATCAGAACATTGTACTTTTCAGAAGTTGAACTGCATTTCTACATTACAGATGCCTTGCGCTGATTTAGGGAAGATATTGAATTAAGATTTGTATGTTTTTCACGCCGTTTAACGAACTTGCAGTACCTTTTAAACCAGTTGTGAACCACTTCATATGCAGTGCAGCCAGCAGGAGGCATCCTTAATATTAAGGTGGTTTGACTTGAGTTAAATTGTCAGAGGAAACGCGAGACATTATCGCAAGCTTTCAATCCGAATAGAATAAAGGGTAAAGAACTGAATTCTGCAATACACTGTACATAGGGGAAGCCTTTTTTAAACCATGGTAACTTGTATTTGCTGTCCGTTTCGTTTAATTTACCTCTGTTTTCCTCCCAGAGGCTAAGAAGGGTTAAGTAGGGGGGCACCACCTGGTGTGAGTGGTGCCCATTCAGACTGTTTAGAAATGATCCCCACACACCTCTCTATAGAATCATACTTGGTAATAAACCTAAAACGAACAGACTTCAGATTGCTGTAATGTAATATTTTAGTTGATGTTGACATGTATAAAATAAAACTTAACACATAATTTGATGCTCGACAGATAGTGCTTTAAACGTCTTGAGCGCCTATCGTTTGTGTCCGTGGTGGCTCACGGGCTTCATGTGGTGGATACTGGTGATGTTACACATGGTCCTGTTTGTATATACACCAGATTGCTTTGCTTTGTAGTGCGTCATTTTCACAGTTCTGTTTAAGCAGGAAAGCTACCTTTTAAAAGAGGTTACAGACTGTGTTGACTTTTCACACCTCCAATAAATACTGTAAGGTCTCTTGACTGAGCAGTAAGGCTTCTGGAGTTCTTATACGATATCCTCCCTGATTGAGCGCCTGACCGACCAGCTTGGGAATACTGTATTAAAAGTTAAATTGTCTTGATTAACTGGCAAATAAGTCACACCAGGCCAACTGGTGCAGCCTTTGAGCATCAAAGAATGCTGTTTACTGCAAGAGTGCCAAGTTAATTTGCAGTGGCTGGCCAGATTAGATTTATATGTACTTCAAGCAGACTATACATATAGTAAACCATCAAAATGGCATAACTAGACATAACCATAACTTAGTATTTGCTTGTAGTACTTATTTTTTTAACATACATGTATACTGATGCAGTTATCCGTCATTTTATATTCACTAGATGACAGAATATATAATATAAAGCACTTTTATTATTACTAATCATGATTATTTAAAATATTGTAGTGATATTGTACACTATATAAATCTCCCTTCTGTTGAAAATAATTGATAAGACATTCTTCAATAATTGGTAAAAATAACCAAATAACTATGTGCAACAACCTCTCCCTACACCAATGCTAAATTAGTACATTTTGTAAGACCTGTTTTTTGCTGTGCATAGCTTTTTTTTCTGCTAAACCAAAGACATCTTGTGATTTTTAAAATTGTGTTTGCCAAATGTGTTGCTGGTGGTTCAGGTGTTGCAAAAGCAAAGAAAACAAGGAAACCATTCCTTCCGATTGTTAAGTGTGAAGTGAGAGAAAGAATTGAAAGAGACAAGCACCTGAGAGACATTTGCGCTGGCTTGAAAGTAGCTATGATGTACATATATGCAACAGTTCACAATTTTTATTTGTTTTGTATCTTGTTCAGTACTTTAAAAGTTCAGTGGGCTAATTATAATAAAATTGTAGTAGTGATTTTGAAAATTCTGTTACCTTAATGGTACTGTGATATTGGATGATTTGCAAGTAATGGGAATTTTTCTTTATTTGAAATTTCAAAATATAGACAGCTTTTGGGGAATGAATTACCTTTGAAAATTGAGATATCCATGTGTATCAGCTGGTTTTGCTGTAGGACCGAAATTAGTATTATGCATTATGGGATCAGTGATTAGCATCACTTGTAACCCCTGTTAGAGAGTCTAATAAAGCTAAGGCCGTGACCCAACAGTCACACTAAGCCCTAAGCCCTTCCTTCAGGACAGCACGTTTGTGACATAGAGCAGGAGTAGACTTAGGATGCAGCGTTTGGGTATTGGGATGCCCTCATATAACATCACTCATTGGTTAGGAATCACAGTTAAAATGCTTCCTGTTGTTTTCGGTTTTGCGCTGCTCCTTTTTCAGTGGCAAAGTGCGTGCTGGCAGATAGTTTTTTGTTCTGTTCCATTCTGGGAAGTTTTACTAGCGCCATCTGAAAATCTAAATATACCGTATCATACGCTTATGTTGCACTTCCATCCATCCGTTTTCTAATTCCTTCTTTACAGGGGAGCCAGAGCCAATCCCAGCAAGCAGGCGGGGTAAGGCAGGGTATACCCAGAGCTAGAGATGCCAGTCCAACACAGGGCAGATAGAGACATAAACACAGACACGCACTCACACCTAGGGCCAATTTCCCACTAACCAGTATATTGTTGACGTGGGGTCGTGGGGTTCCCACGTGAACACAAACCCCAAACAGCACCCCAAAATGAGAATTGAACCCAGGGCCTCAGTGCTGCGAGACAGAAATGCTAACCACCATGCCACCCTATGTTGCACTTATTGATCTGTAATTACTTGGTTTGGTTACGTTGTTTTTATTGATATGTGCTGCTCATGTTGTTTTCCAATCAGTGGATTTGTATTGAATCACTGTTGGAAGAGGTTAACCCTTTATCATTCTTTGCTTTTGTTATATGGAAATACTGTCTTTTTTTCAGGTTCTTTGCAGTATACCTTTTATTTTTTACTGTATTGGCAGTTCATTATACACTTTTTCTTTAACTGCTCCCTGGCTCTTTTTTGAATGTTTTATAACGCACTTTGTTTCTCCTTAAATTCCTTTGACCTTTTTACAAAAAATGGCATGAAAGATAATTTGTTTTTTTTCGAATTACATTTTGTCTTTCAGATATTACAGTACAGTAAATTTTTTTAGGTATGTGGGGAAAAGAAATTAGCTTGTAACCTTTACTGAAAATTAGTGACATAAGGGACATTCAATATTTCTTATTTAGCATGCTAAAAATCTTTCCACAGATAAGTGCTTGTGCATATCTGCATATACCAAAACAGTAATAGAGGACTGTCTTTATATTGCTTTGTTATTGCACTAAAATGGCTTTGTTTTCATGCATTTATTAGTTTATCATTTATTATGAGATCATCCATTAGGTTTCCTTATTTCACAGGACATGCCTAGTATTATAAATACTGTAAGGCCTGTTACTTTGAACCCACTTTCGTGAACGAGATTTTTAAGCATATTATGTACACAATTACTGAAAAGTCATTTTATATAATGCAGAGGGTTTTTTTTTAATTCTTTATGAAGGACTGTTTTAAAATGGTCTTTAGCTTTAATTTTTAATTTTAATTTTAGTCTATCATATTTAAGATCAGCATCTTAATCTAAATGTTCCACCTACAGCCCAAGACAGGAAATCCTTGTTTTTGTTGCCTAAAATATCCACCAGCTGACCTCAGTCGGGAGATTTCACCTCACTTGCTTTTTGAGCTGACCAGCTGTAAACCTAGGCTAAGCCTGTTGTATTTCTTCTGCTTATGGCTGGCCATTTCCCCTGATTATCTCAGTTGGACTCAACAAAGTCAGGGGTCTGCAGTAGCAATAAAGGTGGTTACATTATAGAGTCAGAAAGGAGGTTTAGACATTGGAAATGTCCTGAAAAAATACAGCAGTGCAATGGGTGAGATTTCTATTTAAGAAAGTAACAAGACTGCTGTGCCATTAGTTTTTATTTGTCAGCGGCTGATTTTAGTGTTTTTACCATTATATATATATACCTTTGAGCAAGATACTTCACACAGATTGATTCAGTAATTGATTGATTTTCACCTCGTGAAATAAATTATAAGTGCTACCCCTGCAACCCACTGAAGCTAAGCAGGTGTGAGCCTGGTCAGTATCTGGATGGGAGACCTCCTGGGAAAAACTAAGGTTGCTGCTGGAAGAGGTGTTATTGGGGCCAGCAGGTGGGGCTCACCCTGTGGTCCACATGGGTCCTAATGCCCCAGTATAGTGATGGGGACACTATACTGTAAACAGGTGCCGTCCTTCGGATGAGACGTAAAATTTCATGGCCTCCTAATAATCCCCATCTATGAATTGGCTTCATTACTCTCTGCTCTCCTCCCCACTGATATCTGATGTGTGGTGAGCGTTCTGGCGCACTATGGCTGCCGTCGCATCATCCAGGTGGGGCTTCACATTGGTGGTGGTGGAGGGGAGTCCCCATTACCTGTAAAGCTCTTTGAGTGGAGTGTCCAGAAAAGCGCTATATAAGTGTAAGCAATTATTATTATTATTATTATTATTATTATTATTATTATTATTTATTATTATTACTTTAGTATCCCTACTTCAGGACCTGTAGAAAAACAATTTTGTTTTCTGTTGATCTCATCAACTTCTCTCCAAAAATGTCTATGGGTGATTTTTTGGTGTCTACCATTTGAGTGAATTCAGCTCCAACAAGTATAAATTGTTTCTATGAACCTGGAGGGACTTGAAAACAAAATCTTTCACAAATTTTGAAGGCTGGTCCCTAGGTTTCTTTAAGCAGTGATAACCAAGTCTTTACTTTAAGAAGCACTGCCAAGTAAAGCAGCCTAAATTTGAACGCAGGTGGAGTCTAATTAGCTTATTTTGTGATTTGAAAAGTAGTTACACCAGAGCTCATTTCATTGTTATTACTAAGGGGTGTGTACACTTAGACAACCCGTTTTTTTAGTTTTCATTTAAAATTGTTTTTCACAATGCTTGAGCAATTGTTTTTCACTTGGAGGTTGTGTGTTTCAATGTTTAAATAAAGGGAACATCTAAATTAATGTGTCTTGATTTAAGACTCTTAGGCCACAAAATATATAACTTTGGTAAGAGTGTGTATACTGTCTGTAAGGACTGTACATAAATAACTATTTTGGTATTTATATTGAAGATCTATGCCATGTAATGTAGGAAGTGTTAGATTAAAGACTTCAAGTGTAATTGGCAATTTGTGCTGTGCTTCCCTCTCCATTCAACTGGTCCAAGCTGGAGTGTGCATTGCCTTGAAAGAGTTTTGCATAAATCAGTGGCTGGGGGATAGATGTATATATTTATCATTCTCATTAAATATGATGAAAGCACACTTTTAAGAAATACAGGGTCAGATTCTGGGAGATTATGGCTGTTGACCAAAGTAGAGGGGAAAAAGAATATCTGGGAAGGGGCCCAACACTTCTGAGACCCAGAAATGTAATACAATTCTATTATTGATGCTACATGGAAAGTTGTTTGCATATGTACTGTATGTTACGATGTTTGTCTGTCATTTGTCCTACTTCAATTTGTACTGTATATGTTGTATGTATGTCTCATCTGTGTTCTTGCTGTACTGATAGCAAATTCTACCAACTATTGTTGTGTGGCAATAAAGAATAATCTAATGTCAGAACAAGGAAGAAAAGTGTTGGACAGATCACTGTAGTCATTGGATGTTTTTTCTTCTTAATTAGTAGTTGAGACTCTGAATTTAGAGAGTACTGGGAAACAATCACAATGGCAATGTACCCACAAAGAATACAATACACTTAAATGATTCTTAAGGCACAAGAGAATAGATATATGAATGGATGTCATGACTTGTGCTAGTGTCCCAGTTCCTAGCCTACCATTGATGGGCTGTGACATCTTGCCAGGTTAAATATTTCTGGCTGTGAACACCCTAGACCGTGAGCAAAAGGGTGCTGATTTATTCCAGCATTCAACATAGTCTGTCACTGTATCTTGTGGATGGGATCTCTCCCGGCTCCCAGATTTGCTTGTGGTTCTCTTTTGGAGAAGCCTGCACTGTCTACTGTTCCATTGTTTGTTCCTCAGAACGTCTAACTAACACAGTCACTTAAATTCCTCTTCCTCTCTTCAGATGACCTCTTCCTTCTTCAATCTCAGGAAGGCTGGAATGGTTTAATTCTTCTCAACTACTCCGTGTTTCTCTATTACATGAAATGCATACGTGTCCCTTACATATAGAGACACCCTGGTGTGCTTAACTTGGGTTAACTCTTTGATTTGAATTAACCGTATTGCCCCTAAGGGAATTTGTCTTGCCCATGAAGAGCTCATAACATATAACATATGAGACAGTAATACAATACAGCATCAGTTAGTAAGTTAGTAAATTTCAAGCAAAGACTCAACCATTAAGACTAAGGAACTTTCAAGATAATTTAGGAATAAATTAATTTTTAAACACAGATCAGGAGAGGGGAACAAATTAATATTTTAAGTCTCTTAATATCCCTGTGAACTGAATGCATTCAATCCTCAAGAAATGGAAGGTTGATCACACCAATGCATTGATAAGGCCATCTCTCCAAACTGCTGGGCAAGGAGAAAACTGGTTAGGGATGTGAGGGCAGAGGTAACTTTGAAAGATAACATTGAGAGTTCAGTGGCTAAGATGATAGAAAATGGCCATGGTCAGTAATCCTCAGGCCACTCCATAAAGCTTGTGTGGTAGAATGCAAGCCAGTTTGAAATTTTACTTTTAGTTTGTAACAAAGCCTTTGATTTGTGATATTGCAAATATGTGGCAAAAGCTTCTGTAGGTCAGACTAAATTTCTGATGTAGTTGCACAGCCTTACGTTTAGTGCGGGCCTGCACCGTTCCATATGCTGGCCTACAGGAAGATAATCCAGTTACTCCACAGTCGCCTTTTTCTCTCCTCTGCGGTTGACACCAGTGTGTAGTTCCAGGATCAGCCATTCCACTCCCAGTGTGTCTCTGTGACAAATGCCTGTTGTGACCGCTAACAGTGACCACTAAAATATTTTTTTTCATAGTTAAAGGTAAGATGAGAAAAAAAGTAATATTTTAGTAGTTTGTCATTTACTCAGAATTCTTTTAATTTTCTTTCCCAACCTGATTACACCCACTCCTCAGGCTGTGTAAAGATTCTGTTCTGTAAGTCTTTATGCAACCTGAATTTTATGTAAATTTGTCAGAAGCACTATATTGGATAACTCAGTTAGAAATGGATGTTCTGTTCAAGTCACTTCACTGCTCTGTACCATTAGTAATTAAATACAAAACACACAGTAAATAACATCATTTGGGTGCTCCCCTGACACAATTATTCAAAATTCTCAAAGAAAAAGCATTTTGTGAGATGCGATAATGTGCAGAGTTTGCCCAATGTGTGTGAAAAGAAAGCAAGACTGAGAACAAGATTGAGCCAATGCTGGTGGTGACTCTATGCTATTCATCTATGGAAGGAACCTACCACACTACTTGTATATCTGAAATAGATGTTATATTTAAAGTCAAATTTGCACAAGTCCTGTCTTCTGTAACCTAAAAGAGTGGGTGTGCTGGTAATTTGCATAAAAACTGTGTTGGGTGTTCTGAGTAATTCTACAGAAGTATGAATTGGCCTTGCCCTTCTGTATATGTAGCACTAGGATTTAGGCCAAATTCATAGTTCTTGAGCAAATAAAACATTTAATGTCAGACTACAGGATCTGTTCACTGGATCATGTAATACAGAACAAAGAAAGACTGAACACAGCACTGTATATATTTATAAAACCCCTTTTTGTTATTATTTGCTTAGCAGATGCCTTTATTAAGATAGCATACAGCATAGAATTCACAATGATCATGGTGCAGTTGTGCAAGTATAATATGGTAAAAATAAAAATTAAGTTAATAAATTGAGAGTAACTATACTGTACATGGAAGCAATGCAAGTGCTGATTAAACAGTATGAAGTGAAACTAGCCAGTGAAGGCAGGATAATGTTAGCTCCCTATTGGTATGTATTCCACTGTTGACGGTGAAAAGGTGTCATTTGTAAGTTATTGATTACACTTCCCATTACCAAGTATCATTACTTCTTTTTTACAAGTATCTCTATTGCATTTTACACCAACAGATCTTTTAAACTATTACAGAATAAGCAAATTGTTCATACAGTGTTTCATGTCAGAGTAATTTATGGAAAGAAAGATAATTTCCTATCCCTTTCCGATGTCCCTCCCAAATCTTCCCTCAAAAAAGTAAAATTAATGGCATGAGACGCAGACACAAAATACAGAGAGCAAAGCAAAGTACTAATGATATTAAGCCAAAAAAGGTGGAAGGCCAGTCCTATCAGGTTTCACCTGAATAACCAGCTTATAACAGATTGAGGTCTAGGGTCTGGAAGGGAGGCTCAAAGTCTCAAAGACTTTAAAAAGTTAACTATTTAATTATCTTAAATTTAAGAAAATTCATCATCCCTCTGATCCATTAAACAAATTTGGAAGGGACAGTTTGCTTCTGGTTAAAGAAGACAAGGTATCTTGCAAGGAGAGTTGCAAAATAACATGACCTCTTTTTGCCTCCTGAATTTTGATGTAATTGTTCCTACACTTTTTGCACCTATTGCACTACTTCTCAGAATTGACATTCCAAAGTGACCACATGATTACAAACGTGACTTTAACAAGATTGCCGTTTTTGTTTTTGTTTAAAAATTCTTATATTTGTTCAAATTATTTAGATTCTCCCCTTTAATTTTAGTCAGATCACTATTTGTAAAAACCTTTTTTTATGGAAGGTTTTTAGCATTGTAAAAGTATATTTTCACAGTTTGACAACTGCGTTGTGTATCTACTAAATCACAGAACTTATGTGAGTTTTTATTATTATTTGGAAAATGGTCTTATGGAGATATTTTTGATACTGAGATAAAATATCTGAAATAAGTGTGAGCGCTATTTTATGTGGAGCCTGTTTTTGTCTCGTTCTGTCAGGTGTAAGAGTTTGTCAGTGTCTTACTGGAATCCCTATTGGAGACCGCCCCCTGGTGTTTGTGGAATGAACTGCTTTATGGAATCGGCTTTTAGGTAGGCCTGGCTGACATAGTATATACGGTATAAGGTTTATTCTTCAAAAACGAAAATTGTCATTACGTTTTTAGACTTAAATACAATTTTGCATATAGTTTTATAACTATAAATGATATATAATAAATTGTTGTAGTAAAATTCCACTGGTGTATTTCTGCTTGGTCTACTACTGAATGTTCAATTCTGTTTTTACATAACTGTAATGAAAAGTCTTTTTGATGTTGTAGTCTTTATAAATATTTCCCAGCTATTTTGTTTGCTTATAATTTGTAAGCGATAACAGTATGAAGGTATGAAAGCTTAAAGGAGACGAGGATGTTGTGGTTTAGTGTACGTGGTTATGAAATCACTGTGAGCGTTTTACATTTATATCCAGAGCATTTCATAAAGCATTTTGTTTAACAGTCACACAGTAATAAACATTATGAGTTTTTGAGTAACCCAGCGAAGTTAGTTTTGGGAAAAAATGTTAATCTCCAATTTGTATCAAGTTTGTGGAGACAAATTACTGCACAGAAATGGAAAATCCACATGAAATCTATGACGATTGTGTATATCACTTAGTTAATGTAGCAGTTGTATTTTTTTCACTTTGAATTGCCAGTTATTTTCTATATGCACCTAATTTGGAATTTGGTAGTTACATGTTGGTCACATCTGGGGCTATTCCCCCTGCAACATGGAGGAGACAGGGAGAGGTACAGCACTGATTGGTACAGCGGTGCCTCTCTGATCAACAACACGGGAAGCTGGCAAGTACCTGGGAAGCCTCTGAGGGTAGCTGTATCTCTGCAAGCCCAGAGAGCTCTGGCCAGCTCACCCCAGCCCTGCAATCCACGGCGCTGTGCCAGCTGTGTGCCGCCCCTGGGGGAGTTGTGGTCATAGCCCAGGCTTGAACCTACAATCTCGGCATCTTGCAGCTCAACCTGCTCTTGAGCGAGAGCCTTGGTTGGTTTAGCCACTCCAGTGCCAAGTTGTTGTTTTTATCAGGTATTTAACACCTAAAACGAACTGAACAGCTCACTCTCTTCAGAGGTGACTGTTTACTGTGTATACTCTCAGAGGAGTTGGTGGCTCATAAGCTGCAAAAGGCAATGTTTTTAACAAGAAAGAAAAATGTACGTGAACATTGTTTTGGAAAAGCCGATGTCCTGTAAAGCAATAAAATGTCTTTGTAAAATGTGTTTACAGTTGTAAATGCCATACAGAGCATTTTGTGCATGGTTGCATATACACAGGGGACTTTGCCTCTTGCTCTGGACTCTGCCCATCTAACTCATTTGGTGCAAGTTGATATTTGATCTGAGGATCTCATTTAAAAGTATTTTAAAGCCAGTCTCCCACAACTCTTTCTGTAAAATAATTGATTGGGGTTTTAGTTAAAATTGTTCTTCCCTATGGTTTGTACTTGTGGTCCCTGGTCTTGTTTCACTGTTGATTCTATTAATAGTATTATCAACCATTAGGCTGACTTTGCCAAAGGCTTTGAAGATGATTGAATTGGGTCCTCTTGAGGACCACACAATGTTCAGTTCCTTCAGCTTGTCAGTGTAGGACATTCCCTTAAGCCTGGGAATGTATTTGGTTGCTACATGTTTTTGTAGTGTGACTGTGAATTGTAAACAGTGTGCTAGATATGATTGTTCTAGTCCTGAACATTAGTGGCATCTCTGTTTCACGGTTTCCCATTTTGTATCTGTTGCCCGTTTTTGCTTTGTTGTTGTAATACTATGTTGTTTACATTAAGTAGTTGCCAGGTTTTTACCCAATCATGAATTTTGTCTAAAACAGTTCAAATTTCAATTACCGCTTCTAAAGTGTTTGATCAGTTTTTACTGTCTCTGTAATCTCTAAACTTCACTAGTTTAGTAACTGTAAGAGAATGTGCACAATTGATATACATTTGGAAGATTTATAATCCTAATGTAGATCCCTGTGATACTCCATTAACATTCAGTAATGTTCAAATTGACAATTCATACCTTATCTGTACTGTTTTCTGCCCATTAGCCAATTCTAAAACTAAATATTTGCATTACATTGAATGCCTACCATTTGCAATTTGAGAGTTAATGTTTTATAAGGAGCTTTATCAAAAGCCTTCTGAAAATCTGAACACACCCACTCTCCAGGTTACATAAGGGTTCATTTCCTTAAGTTTTAATGTAACTCAAATCTTATGTAAGTTAGCGAACTTTTCTTAGCTGTCACTTGAATATATAGTGAGAATTCCAGTTC